>NW_017732357.1:200994-254500 GCF_001890085.2 Hipposideros armiger | reverse complement strand
ACGCCAGAGGGCCCTGGTTCGGATCCCACATATGAGGGCCAGTGACACTGCCCTCCACAGCTAAGATGCTGAACAACAGCTCAACCTGGAGCTGGCCTGCTGTGAGTGCGACAGCGTAGGCTGCAGCCCCTGTGGCAGTGGGTTGCCATGGGCTACCGTATGTAGCCAGCAGCCAGCGTGAGCGGCCAGCAGCTATGGTGAGCGGCCGTCCAGAAGCCGGCGACTGATCTGCCTCGCCTGGGAAGAGCGCAATGATGGTGCCAACTTGGGCCATTGAAGCAACGTCCTCCACAACTAGATTGAAGAACAAAAAACGACAACAACTTGTCTGGTCCCCTTCCCCCAATTCCCCAGCACTGTTCCCATCCCCCCAATTCCCCAATAAAAAATCATAAAAAAAAGAAAAAAAAACGGGATCCAAGTTTATGTTGTTTTCTGACTGCGATATCTGTCATACAAGATATAAACAGGGGTGGTTATTAGTCCATCGAATTTTCTCCAATAGAAGATTTATTTCTTTTTCTGCATGACTACCTGGCTTTATGATCCATCCACATTGTTACAACAATGTCCTGAACACCTTTAGTTAATCACTCTTTATAAATGTTTTGCAATGCAATTACTGAAGGCTAGCCTGTTATTAAAGGCTAACCTACTTTGGTTGGGTCATTCAATTCCCTTTCTTCCCAATTACCTACAATGAGACAAATAAAATAGGAGCATATGATGCAGTAACTAAGTTAATATCAAAGAAACCATTGTAGTGTTTAAAAATCTTTTCAGGTGTTTTATTAGTATAATAGAAAGCAGTTTATAACATGGTATTTTGAAGAATATTGTCCAATTTCTATTCATTCAAAAGCCTAATGATAGTTCCTAGTAACTAAATATACCATACAATCAACATGTAAAAAACAATACTTACTAAAATTCACTCTTTATAATAATAGGGAGAAAGCAGGTGTCTAGAATATAAACAATAGAAAATAAATAACATATTTGCAATTATAGCTTAGTAGTACATCTTTTATGTAGATTTGTAAAACAGTATTTTTCTCAGTGTATACATGTGTGTACAAAACTCACGTAAAGTCACATATTAAAGATATTTTTAATTTAATAGATGAATTAATAAAAATATGAGATTTCACTTAAGAAAGTGTTATCAAACCCTAATAACATATAGTTTATTTGATTCAAAAGAATGTTATTTTAAAATATGCATCCTTGACTAAGCCTGTGTTTGTAAAATACAAATATTCAGCATTTAACTGATCAATTACTAATTAAACAAGTAAAGCCTAATTTTAAAACTCCATATGTATTTAATATGTAGTAACATTTTATGAGAACTGAGAATATTAAATATTTGAATACAGAGACTTGAATTTAGTAGATTATAGATATTAATATGAACTGTAACAGACTATAAACATTTTGCATCAGAGAAAATATGCCATTTCATTTAATTATAACATTATAAAAATTATTGGATAAATTATGCATTAGATCCCTATTATTTTCATTTGAAGTAGAATCATTTGTTAATTGAAGAAAAAAATGATATGTCTTATTTACAAAAGCATGTAAATAAGTTAGCTCAGCAAGTCAAAATGAGTTTTGACTTGAGTTTGACATGAGTTAGCTCAGCAAGTCAAAATTTTCCTCATTGAATAAAAATTCTGTAAGCTTGTGTTTGCCTGGTCTAGTCAGTCAAAGCTGCAAAGAGACTCAGCAATGCCAATGAGTCCTTCCAGTGTGGGTTTACCCCAGAGGCCTTGCTCCTCCAGTTGTGTTTCACTTTCTTTATTTTCTGTTCTAAGCAACCACGGTTTTCAACTAGCTATCTTAACACTAACGCCTCTCTTTGCAAGTGGGTGATTCCAATGAAAGCCAAAGCTTCCAAAGAAGTAGTTTTCTTTAGTTGGTAGAGAAAGAGAGAATGATAATAAAACTTTTAATTTAATATGTATTTCTTTTATTCTAATGCTGTTTCCCTTGTGTAGACATATATCAATTTGTTGTGGGATGAGATAGGAGGGGAAGCAGTGCAGTGTGTTTTAATTTTGGCCTTGAGACCGCTCTCTTCTACTTGGATGATCATATTCTGACAATTTTGGTGTGGTTACCCAGGTTAGCCCAGCCACATCCCTTTCATTAACTTGAAAAGAGAAGAAAATTGCTGAGGACACATGAGGTCTTAGGTCTGAATTCTCTTTTCCTCTAGGCTTCTAGCCCCAACAAGGTGAAGAAGAACCACTAGATGTTAACCCAGGTTAACTTCACATTGGAATCTACATTGAATTTCTGAGTTAACTGATTTGGGATGGTACCCACAATATCATTATTTTTATTTATTTATTTATTTTTAAGATTTTATTGGGGAATTGAGGGAAGGGAACAGCACTGGGGAATCGGGGAAAGGGGAACAGACAAGTTGCTGTCCTTTTGTTCTTCAGTCTAGTTGAAGAACGTCACTTCACTGGCCCATGTTAGTATTATCATTGCGCTCTTCCCGGGAGAGGCAGATGGGTCGCTGGCCTCTGGACAGCCACTCACGGTGGCTCACAGCAGCTCATACTGGCTGCTGGCTGCTGGCTGCTCATGCTGGCTGCTGGCCACACACGGTAGCTTATGGCAACCCACTGCAGCAGGCGCTGCAGCCTATGCCGTCGCTGGTGACTCATGGCAGCCCAGCTCCAGGTCAAGCTGTTGTTCACCATCTAGCTGTAGAAGGCAGTGTCACTAGTCTTCATGTGGGATCCAAACCGGGGCCCTGCTGTTCAGAGAAGGTGTCCCGAGCCAGCTCTTAACCAATACGCCACTCGGCTGGCCCAATATCATTATTTTTTAAAGCTCCCTAGAATAACTGCCTTAAAGGCTGCATTGCTATATCTAAAGAGAACTTGTTATCTTAATCCATGATATTTGTCAGCTATCTGGAGATGAGAACTATATTATCCCATTTTGTTATAATATTTAAAACACCAGAGAATGTGTGATTGAGCAATCACAGCAGATAAATTGTTAACACAGTCTGCTACAAGGGAAGCCAATTAAATGTTGCGGACACTAACTTGAGACCAAGGCCCTGGCCACACCCTTGTATACCAGCAGTGTTAACATCATCTAAGAGTTTGTTAGAAATGCAGAATCTTAGACCCTATCTCAGGTCTACTCAATCAAAATATGCATTTTTAAAAAGACCCCAAAGTGATTCATTTGCACCTTAAAGTTTGAGGAGCATGACTATAGAAACCATCTCAATTGTGGTAGTGGAAATTAACTATTGAAACTCATCAGGACTTCATTGTCAGAATAACTGCAAAAACATATCATTTCTGGCTCTCTAAGTTTACAATTATATTTAGGATCTGGACAATATAAATATATTTTCATTCTAGAGACAGTCATTCCTCTAGAAAAGTGCCACTTTTTCATTTTCATGTCTAGTCAGCTTCCCCCAGAGAATCTACTGGTGATGTTTACAGTTGTGTGAGCTATCAGGTCTGTTAATTGGTCTCCCAATAACCCGATCCTGGCTCTTTCTGACTTGGTGATGGACTTTGGAGATTCTTTTTTCAGTATGAACATATATGTAAAATACTTTTCACTTTCTCATTGAGGTGTGATTTGAATTTCAGCATATGAATAACAGTGGTAGTCCATTTTGCTATAGCTCTTTCCAGGGCAGTTCTATTCACAAATAGAATTTATTTGTTGTTTGTAGTTCAAATACTCCCTACAGTTTTGACCATTATATATTGGCTTTCCAACCAGCATTTCTCTGCCTCTGAGAATGTCAATTTCTCTCCTGTCTCAGTGACATGCTCTAATTTCCTATTAGTTTTTCAAGTTTCCAGCCTCTCAAACAAATTCAAAGCTTATCTGACCATAAGTCCCACAGCACCATTCATGTCCTCAAAATTAACCTATCTCTGCTGGAGTAAGAGTACATTGTACTTTTCATTCCAAACATATTTGATTTTAATCTTCATTATTTCTTCAGAGAGATTTAATGTTTTAGGAAATTGGGTTTCTGTATGTTTTTGTAGTTTTACTTCAAAACAAAATCCAACTGGTAGTTTTTCAAGAAAGCGGTTAACCCTATGTAAGTTTGGTTCTTTTCCTACTTGTTCTGGTTGCAAATATAGGATTCTCTCAATATTGGTGAATTCAAAAGTTAAGAAAGTTTAAAATGCTTTAACGCAACACAATTTACATACAGAAAAACCTAAATCATGTTTCGATAGATAATGAAAACTCATTCTTATAAAATTACAGATCGAGTTACCAGAAAATATGTTTAGGAAGAACAAAGGAGTTTGTATTTATTGATCAATTATCCTAGTATACAAAAAGTTCCTGAGTGATGTGCATAAACATATCACTTGAACCACTTGCCAATCTTATAAGAGATATTATGCTAATTTTACAATAGGAAGAATGTTTCTGGTTGAAATTTCACTGCTACAGAGCTTTTTAGTCATCCAAGTTTGTTTAATTCTAAGGGAAACCCCTTTATGTGCTCATTTCATTCACCCAATGACTCATGCAAAAAATAATTAAGTGGTTACTATATGCCAGTCATAGAACTAGGCAGGTGGTTCATTTTCCAGAGAATTTAATAAAAAAATACTAATACTTTGTCTTTCAGTGCTTTCAAACATACTTTGTTTCTTTTGGATTTGACCCTTTTGAGAGTGGCCTGGTTTTATTCAGATTGGAGGAGGTATTTCAGATACCGCCTCAAGAAATTGTCTCCAATCATTGGAATACTCACAATTATTTTGGGCGGATGTGGTTGAAGGTTGTATTACTCTGAGAGAAAAAGATTTCTTTTAGAACTTCATATTAAAGTGTGAAATTTCCAAGGCAAAATGCTGACATAAAGACTCTTTTCTATTACTCAAATTCTGTTTTCTTCAGGATGTTTTTGCAGTATAAGTAGCCCCAATGGTTTTATTTAAAACTGAAAATGTAATCAAATGGTATATCATACTCAGAATATGAGCTCACATTATAGTATTTCATTTGAACTATTATATAATATTTCAGGATTAGGATATTAGTCATGATATTTTAGGAATGTTTCTGTTAATTTGGGTTTATTTTATGAAAAACATAACAAATATGTTTCCAATATATCTTTTTTTTTAAATGAGCATTAATGAATAATCTATAAGAAAGTTTGTTCCAATTCTATTCTAATCACCTTACTACATAGTGGTAATTCTTTCTCTCTGTTGAGAGTAGGAATATTCAACATTTAGTTATATTTATGTGCAAGATCATAAACACAGTTACTCAAAGTCATGCTTTGTCAAATCAATATAAAAATAATCAGCAATATTACAGTTCATTTCAGAATGATTTATCAAGTCAAAATATATCTCATATATGTAATACATATAAATACATAATTATATATATATATATATAATGACATGAGAAATGTGGTTCTATTAAGAAAATTAACAATGCCTAAAAAAGCAAATTGAATATCTAAGTATTTTAAATATGACTATGATAACAGAAATTGCAATTATAACTTCAAATGCTGTCTAACTCTTTAATATTATAAGCATATTCCTCCTAAGATTTCAAATGTGTTAAAGAAGCTCATGTTTTCTCATGTTGCATAATGTATAGAATACACTAAGTACTCAATAAATAATGTTGAATTAATAACTTCCTTAGACTACAGGTTGATGTCTTTTGATTGATTACCCAGAACTCTGCCTTTACAATTCTTGGGCTTATTCAAATCTACAATAGTAACCACCCTTCCTGCCTTTTGCAATTCATGCCAATAGGTCACACTTAGATTAGTTATAAATCAAAACTGCATCACAATTATTGAAAATCAAACAAACAAAAAATAAAACAAAACAACTTTGTTTAGTAATTAGACCTAATGAGGGTTCAGCAATATCTCCTCCTCCCACTCTTTTATTAGTCATTCCAATTACTTATCAATCTCCTTTAACACTTTTTCCTATCTCCTCCTCAACTATAATATAGGACTAATTTTGCCACCTACTTGACTGAGAAAATGAAGGTTATTAATGAAATCTTGCTTAATTTTTTATTCTACTCCTTAGAATTTACTCCATTTGCAATCATTTCACTCTACTAAGTATCATCTAATTAAAAGAGGAGGTTGTCCTCCTGTCTCTTAATCCTTAATTTTCATTATTAGTCTATGCCCCGAAACCTCTTTAGTGATGTTACTTTGTAAGCCACCTTTTCTGTTTTTTTTTTGTTTGTTTTTTTTTTAGTCTCTGTGGAAAGAAGAGCCTTCGTTAGCCTACATTTCAAATTAGTACTTGACCTTATTTAAATATGACTTTATATATGCAGTCAATATCTTTTTTTTAAACTTTAATAGTTTTATTTAGGATTTTTTTTCTTTCAGACTTTCTGAGAAATAAATTATTTTTTAAAAAGAAAAAAAAAAGATTTCCTATTGTTTGGTCTCCTAATTTGAAAATATAGCCAGACTAGTTATAATGCAGTACATGCTGAATATAACTGAATATATACTTATTTCTATGGACACTCTGCAAGATGGGATCAACCAAATAGAGCCAATAACAGGGCCAGTGTTTCAATGCACATTCCAGCCCCAAAATATAAAGTCAGTCTCTTTGTTTAGAACATTATTGTTTCTTATCTGAGATATTGTATTTAACATTTTACTGGATCTTCATATCAATTCACTCTAGAACCTTTTCTTATTCATCCATATCACTTCACAGAGAACAATTCTAAAATGCAACCAGAAACCGTAAGCCTAATAAAACAATCTCCCTAGCTTACAATTCCTACACCCAGCAAATATTCTTGTTCTATACAACTACAGTTACAAGTTCCAGAGCTATGAGGTGCACACCATTACCTTTTACTGAAATGCCTTGGTTCCATCATTCTTGATCTCTAGAACTCTCTTCCACACATCTTCATCTAACTAACTTCAAAATCCAGCTTCTATTCTTCAAACTGTCATATTCTTCAAACCCTGCATTGACCCTATAATATGATTTTGATGCCAATTCTTTGCATTTCAATCACACCGTGTGAACATTTCTATCACAACTCTTAAGAACTTAATATTTAACATATTGAACATGTCTTCTGCTTTCTCTTCTACAGTGTCAGCTCCTAAAGAACAGGGGACTTTGTAACAGGGTCTGGTAGAGTGTCTGACTCATTTAAGTGCTTTACAACTATCTCTTGAATGATAAATACATGAAAAATGAATTCTATGTAATGTGATATTTCAATTACAGTTATTTTCCCCATAGTGCACAAATGCAAAGGATTCATCATTTCCCTAAATCAGAGGTGTAGTGAAAAGGGGACTACAATTGCACAGTAGATGAAAAAACAAGAAAAGCTCTCTAAACAAAGTTTTGGTTGGTCCTTTACGCCATCAGTACTTTTATATAAGCATTCAGTTCCTAAAAAAAAATGCCTTGTAAGTGCAAGTTTTTTTAAAAGATAACAAGTAGGAATAACTCTTTACAAACTCAACCTCCTTTTTCATTTTTAAGATTTGCCCCATTAAAGTAAATCTATCTGTAAACCTGCTACAGGCAAAATCTAACATGATAACGTATCCAGCATGTTTCATTTGGTGTGTGTGTGTGTGTGTGTGGTGGTGGGGCCTCTGGACTTGAATTAACACGTTATTTTCAGACATGTTATTTAAAGCTGTCAAATGAGACCACAGTTTGCCTTCCCTCATACGTCCTATCTCTCCTCTATGTACAAACCCCAATGAGTATTCCCAGGACACTGAAACTAGAAGAGAGACAGTAAATATTTCTATGAAATAAATTCACAACAAATATTTTTCAAAACCAGAATTACCTTAATTTGAAATTCATTTTCTATAGAAACTTTCACTTTTTAGTTATAGAATACAAAACAAATAAGAAACACTGTAATGCCAACATGATTATGTAGCACTTTTTCTCATCTTGTAATGAAGGTTGTCCATTTCTACCTCAGATTGTATTTATCCAAATAAAAGGAATAAATCCCATCATCCACATTATTAAAACACTTTTATATTAGACTAAAATGACCCTTTCAATATCGACCTCATGTTCCCAAGTAAAATGGTAACAATGGACAACCAAGCATTAAATAGATATTAGTGTAAAGGGCATAAATGAATGGTTTATAGATGCAAACTCAA
The DNA here is from genome assembly GCF_001890085.2 of Hipposideros armiger. Lineage (NCBI taxonomy): Eukaryota > Metazoa > Chordata > Mammalia > Chiroptera > Hipposideridae > Hipposideros > Hipposideros armiger. The sequence continues at coordinate 246,294 of NW_017732357.1, read as the reverse complement.
ATGTAATGTAATGTAATTATGGTCTTATTTAGCTAGCCATTAGAATGACTTATACTTTTAGTCAAAATGAATACAAAGAAGCTAACGTTTGAGGTTTATATTCCTTTTAGCTCTGAGAAATGTGGCTTGCTTTTTTATGAAAACATTTTATAAATGTTAAATATAGCTTTATATATTTTACATTTTTCTTCAAATAATTTAAAGGTAGCTTTTTAAAAAGCTGTTTTGTTTTGTTTTTTTTGTTCACTAGCAACACTCTAGGCAATTTAAATGGCAATGCTAGTTATTATAGCTTCTAATATTTCCCTAATCAAATATAAAAATACTTTTTTATTACCCATTACAATTAAGGGCACAAAATTAAGGGCATAAAAAATGAAAAGGAACTATTACTTATTGCTCTGAGTATAGGAATAAAGCACATTCATAAGTATTAACCACTCTTTTGGAACATAAAATATCACTTCTTCATTCTTGTAAGTTAAAATGTGTAGACATCTTGGACATATTGAGAATTAAAGGCTGACATAAGTCTATGTCCATGAATGGGTGCTCAGTTTTACAAAATCTATGTTAGTATTAAAGAAACCAAGTTTCATAATAAAAATCTCCAAAACTCTAAAAGAATTAAAGTTTGAGTCTGATGTGTGAAAGTATGTTAAATATGTCAATTTTTCTTCTTTTCACCAAATCTGAATTTTCCTAACGCCCTCTATTCCTAGTATTCTATTCTGATGCCAATGAATATTGGGTCTTGTGTTTGGCCATCACATAGATAATAATATGAGTGGCATATCCTAGAGTTATTGCACAACTTGGATAGCCGTATGTGCAGCCTTCTTCTGAAAACATGTTTGTTTTCTATATTACCATTTTTAAGGCCTTTATAATAAGATAAAGGCTAAAAATGCATAATTTTTCATTTTTATTGTAGATGCTAAAATTAAGGAAAACATATATGGCCTTAAAATATTCTAACCAGCCTTCAGAAGGATTTTAAAGTGGGGTGACAATACAGGGCATTTTGTTAAGTGTTATTTTAGGTTGTGTCTCATCAAGAAGTACTAAAAAATTGTTTGTAATTACCAAAAGGCAAACGTTAGACGTTTCCCCTTTTGAATATATGTAATTTTAAGATTCCAATAACTATGAAAATTTTAGGGCCAATGAGTTGTTTCAGTAAGATAATAATAGCTAGTTTTGGAACACAAAATGGAACATGACTTTATTTCCCATTATTACATTTCTTAGACAGAAAACAAAATTACACATAAGTCATATTTATTTGTCACAAGAATGAGTATTTTGGTGAACTCATATTTCCAACTAACTTTTGCATAGCTTCATTGTCTTATGGCACTTACTTTTCATCTCTTGTCTAGATTATTTTAATATTTCCCTAATTCTTTATTTGCTACTAATGTCCACACATTTTTTTATTCTAGTGGTTATTTGAAATTTTAAATATATATTATATCTATATATAATATATATACTTAAACAGGTTTATATTAAATTGTATTTGTACCTTTTTTGGTTTAAAGTATAAAATTCTTATGAATCTATATATTTATTTATATACAGCCTTCAGACTCTAGTAAAGGTCATGTAATATAGTGTTTGAAAGCTTGGGCTCTATAATTTGACTACAAAATTACAAATCCTTGCGTCAATCCTTCTCTATGCTATAACTATAAACAACTTAACTTCTCTAATGCCTCAGTTTCTTCAAATGCTAAATGCTATTGACCATTTTAGTACTGACCATGGGAGGTTTGTGTGAAGAATAAATAAAACTGCAAATTTCTTACCTCAATGTATATGGTATAAAGTGGTTACCCAATAGCTGTTAGTGGCCTTATTCATACCTGCTGACTAATTAATGCCTGAGGGTCTCTTAATATTAGTAATTCTGAGAAGTATTTATAAATTCAAAAATTTTAAATGTGTAAACAGATGGCAGCTAGGAAATAATGGAAAGCTGTATCAGCTACATCTTAGAACTCCTCTTGCTCTTTATAGGACAAAGGAAGAGAGGGGGAAGGCACTGTCACTCCTCTTGGGTGAACATCTCTGCTTTCATTAAAGCTGGGTAAACCCTTTAGAACTTAGATTTATGGAGTTCATGCCGTTTATATGTGAAGGGAACAGGTCCATCTGTCATAAATCAATTCAGTCAACTTTACTGATTAACTCATTATAAATATTGCCACAAACTAAAGGTACATGACAGAGAATAAATGAAAACCATTTATGAAAGCAGGCATGGAATAAAAATCCAATTGAAAAAGCTGAAGAACATTTTATTCCTAAATGTTTGAAATTCATCTAAAAATGTGATCAGAAAATATCACATGTAAAGTAATGCTTTACATTACAGATTTTCTTTACAGGTTAAGGGCTTCTAGTTGACAATCAAATTTCTCTGTCGGGGAGTAACTTCCTTCTCTCTTGTGGCTCAGTTATTTCATAAATAATTAATTCTGAGGTATAACAAAGAATATGTAAAAATCTACAATGTAACATCTTTGGCTCTTATCTTTTGGTGGAAGTTTTTAAACCTATTATAAGCCAAATAGAAAGAAAGTTTAGACTTACATCATATCTTTTTCATCAGCATCCTAGTATATGTAGAAAGTACCACATAAGTTTTTGAAAGATCAGCGGAGGTAATGAGACACAGGTTTTAATGCTAGCTCTTCTATTAAAAGCTTGCACAAAGTACCAGAAGTCATTCCTTCATTATCAATATTTTACTGGATACCTGATGCATGTCATGTTTTGTGCCACACACAGGGATTAAAAAAAATAAAGGTGCAGGCTTTGTCATGAAAACAAAAATGTCAGTGAATAAACACATCTTAATAAGTATGTGGATGGAAGCATAGTTATGATATGACAATGACAACTTAAACGCTTCTGTGGTTCCACATTTTCCCTTCTCTGTGCATCTGGCTACTACCTGTTAATCATGTTTAGGATACAACTCAAGATCCGTTCTTCTCCATAAAACTCTTTTGATCTGTCCAGGAATAACTAAATGCTCCACTCTTAATGAACTTACTGTCATCTTTATATCTATTTTTTTGTGGTGTCTGTAAAACTATAGTACAATTAAGTTTTTACATAGAAATCACTCTCTACATTAAACTTATGAGTGCAAAGAATTTTATTTCCTTTTTGTTTATAGGACATAGCTGGAAATAAGTGCTTAATATATCTTCGTTGAATGAACAAACAAATGAATGTCATCTCACCCAGTCTGATTATAGAAAAGTACAACTATTCTTTGAAGGGAACAGTTATCTGAGTGTTGAATATTGTGGTTGGGTATAGAGTCCTAAGTAAGCAATCAAGAGAAATGTTTGGGCTTAGCATCAGCACATCGGTTATTTTTTTGAACCCCTGGGTGTAAATGTACCTGGGCTAAGAAGGAATAGAGAGGCAATGAAACAGCAAAGGGGGAAAGGAATATAAGAATTAAGTAAAGTAAGAAGATAGAACTTCTAGTAAAGAGATTGAGTATATAGGAGTTTGTTAACCATGGTGGTGATGGAGATCATAATAGGAAAAGAGTTGGAAAATGGCCTCAAAGGTTAATCTCTGTGTAGCAAGCTTAGTGGAATTAGTAGCAAGTAATTTTTGTGTAGCAAAGACAATATGGAGACAATTAAGGATAGAGACATAAAGAGATTTCTCTAGGACATTAATCAAGAATGTCAGAGATGGGAAGTATGGTGAGGTTAAATTTTACTAGGGTAGAAATTCAATTGCTTTGGGATGTTGTAGGTAGAACTAGCCTAAATTGTTCTATACTATTTAGAGACAACTGACTAGTGTCCAGAGACATCTCTGCTGACATGGTGCCCAGAAGCCTCTTGGGAAAAAAAAAACTTGCATTCTGAAAGCAATTGGAGATCAGCTATACTTTGGCAGACCCAGTGAACTTGAGAAAATTAACCCTTAAATAAACAAATTAAACACACACACACACACACACACACACACAAACACACACACACACATTCACCAAAAAACCAATAACCTTGTCTGGGTTATGTTTGACAAGATAGGACACACGCAGCATGAACAACTGAACCTGGTTCCAAGAGCAGTAAGAACTTATGTCTGAATCCTCCTCAGTCCAGCTGCCCACTAGCTTGACCCTAAAATCTAGGGATCCTGGGATGAAGAAGAAAACATGATGAATAAAAAAAACAAAAACAAAAAAAAAACTTACCTTCCCTGCTCTCTTCTTGTCTCCTTCATGCCACTTCTCACTGCCTTCTAAAATAGCAGAACACTAGAACAAGAAAATATCATCTTATGAGCCAGCTGGGGAAATAAACAGAAGACACTAACAATTATAGGCATATCCAGTAGGGAATTTGTTGAATAGATTAGATGTGTTATTAATTCAAAGACCAAAGACAGGCATATACCATCATGTTAGTGATCCATCCTAGAGCTAGATAAGAAATATCAAAAGCAGAAAGAAGGTTGAGTGGCACACTTTGGCTTTGCAATTTTTGTGTGACCTACACTCTTTTGGGAATTCCTAGAGCTCTGGCTGGTAACCAACAGTGCCCATAGCCAGCAACTCTGAACCTGGTAAAAATTCATATTCCTCCAGAGTTTCTGATTCAGTAAGTAGAGCATGGAGCCTAGAAATCTACTTTACATGGAAAATAATGAATCTGGTCTAGGTGTCTCATCAGTCTACCTTTAGAGAAACACTGTTCCAGAGTATTAGGTATAACCTATTTTCAAAGTAATGTAGGTAAAAACTATTCTCAAAATAATGATGAAATGTTATTTGCCTTTTGACTATGGACATTTGCCTTGATGAGGCACAATGGTGTGTTAAACTGCTGGTCCATGAGACAAATCAAGATGGGAACACTATAGCATCCTAGTGGTCATTGTATTGTTTAATGCCACATATGCACAGTTAAAAACAACAACACCAACAACAACAACAACAACAAAACAGTTTCACTTAAGAATATCTTTCATGAAGTAATAATATCATTAATATTATTAAATCTTAACCCAACTACACCTACTTTTCAATATTCAGTGTAACAAATAGGAAATACAAATGAAACACTTCTACAGTATTATAAAATGAAATGATTGTCTAGAGTAAAGGGCAATCGTTTGATGGTTTGTGCTCCCAGTTGAACTAGTTCTTGTATTTGTTTTCCATGAAATGCCATTGTTACTTGAAAAACTAAGCGATGAACAGACAATTTTTTTTCAGATGGGTATTTGGCAGTTCTTTTTTTTTTTTCTGGGAAAAGAACAAAAAATTCCGTTGCTTTAAAAGAAATGACAGCATTTGTTGTCAATGATAAACTTTGAGCTTTCAAGTGAAAATTAGATCTTTGGAAAATTTGTGTCCACCACCATTAGCCTGACAGTCGATAAAGCCTTTTGTGAGATTACTTGTGATTTTTTAAAATGATTTTTGGCATTATATCACAAAATATGTAATATGTGAAAAATCTACATAACTCAGTGAAACAGTGTTTTCTGAAAGATCATTGTATAATATTACAAAATAATGCATGAGTAAATGATCCACTTAAAGTTAAAACAGACCAATATATTTTAGTGTAGCAAGGTAGGAAAACTTCATTTATGTAGTTTCAGATTAGCTATTGTAACTAACCTTCAAGAAACTACCATTTATTATGTTTTTGTATAGTATCAAAAAATGTCTACAACTCTCTGAAAAGACTATTCAAATATGCTTTCTTTTTCCAATTGTATATCTGTATGAGGCTAGTTTTTTTTTTCTTTATACTTCAATCAACATATTGCAGTAGATTGAATGCAGAAGGAAATATGAGAATATATTTTTCTATTTAGCAATATTTTAAAGAAATAAAGAAGTGCAAAACAATGTCCCTCTTCTCATTTACTTTTATATTGTTTTGGAAATACATAGTTATTTTTTTAAACAAAATAAGGGTGTTTCCATGTAACAAACTTATCTTCATTTTTAATGAATAAACAAGTAAATATTTAAAAATTCTCATTTTTAATTTTTAACATGGTAAATTCCAATAGACATAACTCATATAAACTAATTTCTTTGGGATTCTCAATAATTTTTAGAGTATAAAGGAGTCTTGAGAAGAAATCATTTGACAACCATTATACTAGAGAGATAAACGAAAGGAATAGTCTGAAGCATTGAAGTGCAGCAAATGGGTCAGTTGGAGAGGTTATAGGGAGTTCTTCTAGCTAGTAAAAGGAATAATGGATAAAATAGCATTATCTAACAACCCAGTGTTTAAGGCTCAAGAGAGTCCAGATTACCAAATGGTGACCATATCCTGGTTTGCCTGGGATAGCTCCAGTTTATATCTGTTGTTTTTGCAGTAAATATTTATAATACTCCCTTATACTCTTAAGAGTGACTGAGTTTAGATGATAAATTATATAGTCTATTTTTAGGTGTTCTTATGGTTATAAACAAGACCCTGTATAAATATATTTCTATTTCAATGAAGGCTAAGTTGCCTGGTGATGCTAGTGACCTGTTTCCCCCAGAATTTAGAGCACTGCTTCTAGTATTTGAGGCAGGAGTAGGCTTAAACCATTTAGAACTTATCTTTGATTATAACCTGACTTGGTTGAGTTGTTGATATAAGTAATTTTTAGCTATAAAGTTATACAAAGTGTTTTTTATTTGTTATCTGCTTTGTTATCCTTCACTTTAAAAAATCTTTTAAAATACTATTTTAATAAATACTATGACTTAGAATCAGACAGCATGGGATCAATCAGTTTTGATCATTAGTCATCAGGATGGTCATGGAATGATCATTAACTTTTTTTTTTTTTTTTTTTTTTAGCTGAGCCATCCTGCTACCTGTTGGCAGCTCAGCGGCTGCTCAGCTCGGGCTGGACTCGAACCGCTGTTGCTCAGAGCTCAAACTCTTGAGCAAGCTCTTAACCAACTGAGCCACTCGGCCGGCCCATCATTAACTTTTTTAACAATAACTATCTCATAGGATAATTGTGAGAATTCAATAATCAATGGTGGCTAAAGTTTGTGATAATATTCTATGAATGCTAGGCATTATATTTGGTTAGGATGATAAAGGTTGATAAAGTTTTACAACATTTTGTGCCACTTTTCAAATGGGTTAATTACATTAAAATTTAAAGGCATGTCATTCAGATGAAAATTCTTTTCTATCTGTTGCAAAACAAAAGTGTGTTAATACTTAATGGGGGGAAAAAAGATGATGACCACCTATGAATGTCTGTGATAAAAATATGCAAAGAAAGCAGAGTGAGTTTAATTCAGAGAACTAAATCTGCCAATTTTAATTTATAAAAAGCACAACAGGTAAAGTACTCAGTTAATGAGAGTAATAAGTGAAGTAACACTTTTATTGTTAGCTTGCCTTGAAGAAGACATTCCCTCTAAGATTGTTGAAGGATATAGTTGTTTGGCGCATGACTAAGTCATTATCTGGCAAATTTAAACACAGTATACTAGAGTGGAATTACAATCAATTTTAACAAATAAGGAATATCTACGTTTTGTCTCAAAAGACCTTATTTTTACCAATTCGAAAATAAATTAGAATGTTAGAGGCGTTATATATATTCCAAGAAGTTGTTCTGTTGAGGGTCTCAGAGCAAGGATTCATTTAGAGGGGTTTCTGAGGCCAGATGCTAATATAAACTCATCTTTCTTGCCCTTTCATCAGAACAGGACCCATGTTTTCAGCATCAGTCAATGTAACCCTGAGATCTAAGGCTAAGGTCAGATTATGGACTAAGTTCTTAAATGTTTGGTTGAATTACCTCAGAACTTAATATAGTCAAAGGACAAATGTATATCGGACATCTATGAGAGCAATAAACTGGTGAACTTGGTAATATGAAGAGCATCAAAACAAATTCCTTGCTGATTGATTGATTGATTTTTGCCTACATAACTGGATTGTACAAATCTTGAAGTCAAGTATTCTATGGTATAGTTCTTTTATGCTTTCTTTATTATGGTAAGGACAAAATAAAAAATCGTAGAACGCTAGTTTACTGAACAATTAGTGGAGTAGATACAAAAAACTTTTAAGTTAATTTATACTTAGAGCAATTATTAAAAAGTCTTAGTTTTAAAGACCAATGCATTTAATTAAACATATACATGGAAAGATCAAATAAAAAATATTATCATATGTATTAGCTATACAACCTCTTGTTTATCAAATTTTTGTTAGTCTTGGCATAACTGTTGGAATCAGTCAGAAACAGACAAGAATAAAGTGCTTCTGCCAACATTTTTTTTCTTCATCAAAATATTTATCCAGAGAAGTAATTAAGTAGGCCAAGCCTATTGGCTTCCATAAAAGGCTGGAAAATTCATGTTTAGTAATATTATCTTAATCTTGTTGCCCAACAGAATGGACATCATGGTTCAGTCATCCTTTAATAAAATAGTTTTTTAAAAAGAATGCAGACACTTTTCCTGAATTATGCATAAAATACTAAGTAATCATCCAGGATGTTTAAATGCTTAAATGCAATCCTCTCACTACATTATTTTAAACTGAAATTACAAAGGAGTTGACTACCAGAGCTTTACCATATCTGCTTTCATAAAGTTATAGATAGAGGTACTTACCAAAGGAAAGAAAGAAGAGAGAATGGCACAGAGACAAAAAGAAGAGAGGAGGGAGAGAGAAACAGAGGGAAGAACAAGAAAATTGTGAAATAGGGCCAGCCGAGTGGCACATAGTTAAGAGTTGCTTTGGGACACCAGCTCTGAGCAGCAGAGACCAGGTTCGGATCCCACTTTAGGGCCAGTGACGCTGAGCCCTCTACATCTAAAATGGTGAACAACAGCTCGACCTGGAGCTGGGCTGCCATGAGTTGCCGCCGATGGCATAGGCTGCAGTGGAGCTGCTGTGGGCTCCCGTAAGCTACTGTGAGGGGCCAACAGCCAGCATGAGTGGCGGTCCAGTGGCCGGTGACCAATCTGCCTCACCCGTGAAGAGCGCAATGATAATACCAACATGGGCCAGTAAAGTGACGTCCTCCACAGCTAGACTGAAGAACAAAAGGACAGCAACTTGTCTGTTCCCTTTCCCTGGTTCCTCAAAGCTGTTCCCCTCTCCCAATTCCCCAATAAAATCTTAAAAAAAAAATTGTGAAATAAAAATGACTTAAACCTTAAATATTTTTGTGTTAAGTAAAATATCAATTATAAACACATCTATTTACTACAAAGATTAGTTAGCTTGGAGATCACATTATATTACATTTATTTGCCTAAATTACTGAATATTGAAAAGTGTTTGGATTTATGTCAATTAGTAAAATAAAATCCGTTTTTCTGCCTCTGTTCAAACCTGATTGAGAAACATAACAACAGTAGATGAAAAATTAGAATGTATTAATTATTGAAACATGCATTAAACAGAAAGCAACATATATATTCCTACGACTGAATCACAGAATTTGTTAAACCTCTTTTTGTTCTGATGACAAACATGGGCCCCTGCAGCTACTCCTGACTCCTTGCTCCATGTGTGTAAGCCAGCTTATTAAAATTCAGTGGCATAAAGAAGCAAACAGGACACTTCACAGGCCTTCTTACTTTTCCTTTCACAGGTAGGATTCCACTCCATGGCCTTTGCAATTGTTATTTCCTTACCTGGAAGATTTCTTCCATAACTTTGCATATGACTTCCTTCTTCCCCTTAAACTTTGGCTCAAATATCATTTTTTTCCCCCTAACCACCACATTTAAAATAGCTACCAATGTGCCTGTGAATCCAATCTCTTTTCCTGCTTTTTGTTTTCCATTGCACTCATCACTCACCTATTTTACACTTTACTTATTGATTTTGTTATTGTCTTTATAATTCTACCACAGTATAAATTCTATGAGGAGTAGGATTTTTATTCAATTTTTTCACTGCAATATTCCCTACAGTTAGTACAGTGTTTGACATGTTATATATATTAAATACTTGTTGAGTGAACAAAAGCTTTCTGAGGACAGCCACATATCAAAAAAAAAAGAAGGGAAGATGGAATTAAAGTAACATGACTCTTTCCTCACATTGACCATTAGGGTAATTTACTCCATCTCTACAGAAAAGAGAAAGATGCCAGGCAAAATCCCAGCAAGGTTTATGGAAAAAAATCCCTCTTCATAGAAGCCAGCAGAGTTTGAATAAGCATTTCCTCCACATTCTCCAGTTATTTGTTCTCTTAAACCATTAAGCTTAATGATTACTATCATAGACAACTTGGGTTTTTCCTCCCTCATGCTCTGATGAAAGAAGCAGTGGTACAATAACAACTCGACATATATAAAACTCAGTTTTCCAGCAAATTCTCTAGCTGAAATAGCAATGCAAACCAGAAAGTAATTTTTAAAATTTCCTCAAATATTCAAAATAGGTATGTCACTAATTATATCCTATAAAAATCATATTTTTTTCAGAAATGAGCCCTCACAACGTATCATTCCTAGCTGTTAACTTCATACATGATTAAAATAATACTGTTTTTGCTTTTTCCCAATCCAGAGCAAATTAGAACTGTTGAAGGAGTAAGAGAGCTGGTACAGATCAATAAACACATAAAAAGTAACAACAAATTTCTCTCTCTGTTAGTCTACTGTATCTTGTAATTATTTATTTCTCAACAGTTATTTGTTTACCTACTTGTCCTCTGTATTAAACTGTGAGTTTCTTTAGTATAAGGCATGTTTTATATATTTTGCCCATTTTATATCTAGTACTTAGCGTGATGCCTGTCAAATAGTGCTCAATATATTTGAATTGGGTAAGTTTTTAATAAATGTGTACATTTAAAATGTTAATTGGTAATAGGAAAATCATCTAAAATGGAAAATTAACAAATTACAGAGTTCTTAAAAGGATTTTATATTCTAAAGGTTATAATTGGACATAAAGACACATGAATAGATGTTGTATGTGTCTTTGGTTAAGACCGTGGCGTTATATCTGTGTTAGCACTCTGTGAATAAAGTGAGCTGCCGTTGATAAGCAGGGGAAATGGTCTGTGCATAGACAAGCTGATCTACCTGACCCCATGAGAACTACCTCTTAGGAGCTGCCTGACAAATGGATCTGCTGGTGGGACATTTTAGTAGAATGAGAGGACCTTGGAAAACTGCTCCAGGGACAGACATAAGAGACATTATCTCCTTCCATCACTGAAATTGTTTGTGTCCATATACTTATGTATGAAGTATTTTACGGATATTTTTCTTCTTAAACATTTTTTTTTTAAATTACAAGCAAGTATGTGGCAGATACATATGGCCTAATTCCTCTTTTTGAATATATGAGAGAGAACAATAGCTTTGGTAATGTTTCATCTAGTTGTCTGTGTGCCATTGTTGCAGGTTGCGTTTTTCAAAGACACTGAGTTGGTATTTGGTGTTTGGGGTACTTTTAGGGATCATCAAAGGAGGAAGGGCTAGAGAAGAAGTAGAATTAGGGAACAGAATTTGAATTGTAATGTGTGCTCACAAAGTACTCACTGGCCAAAACCACCAGCGCTCCGGAGTTAATATTGGTATTTAAAATAGCTAATTTGAGACTAAATGTTGAGAGATTTTAGACCCTGCATTCATCAGTTACTGGATATGGGACACTCTGAGGAGGAACTGGCCACAAGTAACGTGACTGTCTACACCTAAGGCAAACCCGGAAAGAGCAAAATGCTGAAGGAACAAGTCTTTCCATAAAGGGAAATCTGGTGACACTCTTCATCTATAAGAGCCCTATACAGACAGAAAAATATATATGTGATATAAGACTCTTCTCTTGCCAGGGGAACCTTCTTTGTCTTTTGAAACACACACACACACACACACACACACACACACACACACAATTAAATGGAATTATTTATTCTTCAGTGCATTCTTGATAGATGTGAAATTTGAAGCAACCTGCCTCCAATGATGTATTAGCATGGCCAAATAACACCGTAAGTTTCAATACATATTTTCTTCCAAAAAAGAATATATTGATGACAGCTATTGATTAGTGCTTGTTTTAATTTTTTATGAAAGTACAAATACAATATGTAGCTCTAAATATGGCAATTGTTACAAAAGTCAAATATAGTATGGTAATTATCTTGTAACCCCTGTTTTTTTCCAACTCTTTAGAGATTTTTGATAATCTTTTGCTCTGTAATATTAGAGAAATTTAATGAATACATATAACTGCAGATGTTAGAAAGTATTGCTGCAGCAAGAATAGGTATATTGTATTAACTAATTTCCCTTTTTATTGTCAACTGAAAATGCTGTTAATTCACAAGATGATGCAACTATATCAAATCAATTAATAATTACTTTAAAAAATAAAAGTAACTTCCATGATCTGATGGGAAGAAAGAAAGAAAGAAAGAAGAAAAGAAGAAAGATAAATAATTTCAATAAGGAAATAGAATATTTCAGGTAGAAGACAAAATCTAATAATATTTATTTCATTTGTCACCTTGATCACTGAAAAACATTTAAATAGTATAATCATAAACAAAATGCCGATGTATATTTATTGAAAAATTACGTTCAAGCTTTTAATTTTGTAGTTACTTGCATGACTTGGATGAATTATTATTTATCATAACGAGCCAAATGAATGCTAGAATGAGTGCATGAAATAAGAAATTCTGAATTGTCATAGCATACATTGATTAAATAGAAAAATTATAAAATTAAAATCAAGAAGATTTCTAGCATCAACCATTCTGATTATTTATATGTGATATTTATTAAACCAGAATTTGCAGCCTACTGTTAAAACAGTAATAAGTTTTACTGGGTTATTGACATGTCATTTGTTTGTTTGTTTTTGTTTTTAATGAGAGCCTGTTAAAACAAGAACATAAAATCTATCTCACTAGGTAAATTATAATTCATTCTAACAGAGGTGGCAATGACAAATATACACAGGTTTTGTTCAATTTTTCATCAATCTCCTTTATATGCTATACATTACTATTACATTAATATTCATTAAATATGGATCAAAACATCACTTTTAGGTAAATTCATTAAAATGGTATTATAGAATAGAGAATAAACTTTAAGCCTCTTAATTTTATGTGGATTTTAAAAATTATTTGGTATCATTCAGATCCTCATGTATCATCAATCTGTATAGTTCATTTTCCACAGAATATACTCCATACTCTCTTGCCTTTTTGTCTTTTTCACGCCATTTAATTTGTGTCCATTGAACTGTTCCGAAATGTCCACTTTTCCTCCACTTTTCAATCTTAATTATTATTCAAGGGCCAGCAGAAATGCTACTTATTTTATGAAGATTTTCTGATCCCTCAGTTGATAATATTTTCTTATAACTTTGAATTTTCAAGCCACTTGTACCCTTTTACTATCTATACTAAATAAGTTTTGTAAAAGTCATCTTCCTTACCAAAATATAATCTCCATATTGGCATGAACAGTATATTTTCAAACTTTGTCTCAAACATAGCAACAGCGCAATGAGTATTATAAGCATTTAATTAATATTTATTGGAAGAATATGTTTATTATTTACAAGCACTGAATGACTGTTGTGATATATGAACTGAAATGTAAACTTATATTCTCTTATATATGGTGGTATATAGCACTTATTATATTTCATGGAAAAGAGAGAGTTAATATGTGCATTTACTTACATGTTGCATGTGCAATATATATATATATATATATATATATATATATATATACAGTCAAAGTATCTTTAAATATTTTTATATTTATCATTCTTTATAATGTAGTAATCCAATTAACAGGCCACAAATATCCATAACCCAGTTAATGCCATGCACATAAATAATAAAAAGCACAATTTTCTGAAAATCATTACATTTATAATTTTTGACATTGAAATATGAAAGTAAAAATCCTCCAGCCCCTGGGTGCATATGAGACCACTGATCAAGGAATATATGTTTTGACAAATGAGACATTTATGAAAAAGAAAAGGGAAAATAATGAGAATGACTAAGGAACTACATTCATTTAGAAACCAATTATTTCCAGACATTGTTTTAACCCAAAATCCATTAAAAAATTTAAAAGCAGTACCATAAACTCTTTCTGGAAATTTAAATATTTTAAAATCTGCAAATTTTTGAGAAGAAATTATAACATATACATCTATCTATACATGCATATACACACATAAATATATGATATATGTACATATTTACCTCACTTATAAAATATTTTATATAACTTCTACACCATAAAAATACCTGATTATAGTTATTGTGAACTAAAAAAAATTGATAGATCAATACAATTGAGAGCAATGTCCAGAAAGTCGGGAAGATTCACACTAACAAACAACACAAACTATGTTAAGATAGATTTTTCTGTATCTGTGAATCCAGAGACACTTCACAAACTAAAATTCATGTGCATTATTAATATTTTGATTTACAGAACTCATCTATTCTCCAGGCCTCCAGGCACATGTAGTACAAGAACACCAATTTAATTAAGATAACATTTGAAATTCAACAGCCAAGTTGATCCCTTTTACATTGGAAAGTTCTCGTTAAATAGATGCTGTATATATATCAATTTCTGAAGGCTTACAAAGACAGAAATTTAAATGAATTGTAAATAACTTGGCCTGGTGTGAAAAACTTCATTGCCTTCAGGTGTTTCCTGATATTTCCATGGAGAAAGTTTCTTCCTTCTCTCAGGTGAGATATATCAGAGGTTTAACATTCTATAGAAAAACTACCCAGCCACAATCATTGATAACGAAGGAGAAAACTTGGTTATATAAAAACAATTAAATTATTTATTTACCCGTTGGCTTTTATCTGCCAAATATCACAATTCAGACATAATCTATTACAAATCGTTCTTTGGAAGAGAAATTAGTATTCAGTAAATTCTTTGAGATTCAAGAATTATGTTTCAAATAAAATAGTCATATAATGTTTAAAGAATATAAACTAAGGTTAAAATTTTTTGGATTAATGATTCTTTAAAAATTCAAATGAGGTCTTCAGATAATCAAGATATAGTCTATAACACATCCAATTAAAAAAGAGATGCAAAATAATATTTGAAATCTCTAGAAAATATAACTACAATAGTATTAGTGAAACTTTGGTACACATGACAGTAATTAAAATGCCAAAATGGAATTAATGCTTAATAGAAACACAAAATTAATTAAAATATTCTATTTGTGATGTGCCAAATACAGTATTAAAAAAGGATAATGCAGAGTAGCAATTCATATCATGAAAATGCCAAAAACAAAACAAAATGTTTAAATGAAACATTTTATGTAAGCCACGTGTTTATATTGCTAAGAGGAATAAGTAGATGCTTTAAAATATGAAATGTTTACTAGATTTTGGTTTTACTTACCAGTCAAATCTAAAATCAAACACTCATAACCTGACTCAAAATTTTGTTATTAATATCCTTTAATGAGATATCATTAAGCAAAAACAAATATAGAAAGACTTTAAAATTCATAAAGATAACAATTATACTATTTATATCTCACAAAAAGAAGGAAGTCCTAGAGTTTACTGTGTTATATCTATCCCTAAAACAGAAATCAGGAGAAAGAAATATCCCTAAAATAGGAAAGGGATCATAAAAAATAAAATAGCAGAAATAAAAGTATTGAATAATCTGGCTGGAATAAAAGAAACAATGTAAAAAGAATAAAAGGTGGGTCAAGTAAGGAAATGCTGCGCTTGCATTCTCTCAGGACCACGTCAAAATTACAACTAAAATACAGAACATCCATTATCAAGAATCACCTGAAGTCTAGTTGAACAGAAGTCCTATAACTAAGGATCTACAGAAGACGCCACATTGAGACTGGGAGGAGGGGCAGAGACAAGGAACAGGCTGATCTTACACCCACCTGTGGGGTTAACCCCACATGGTTAAGATATCTCTGGGAGGGATATCTTGGCTGCAAAGTTCCCCCCTGAAGAGTGAGAGGTCCCAGCCACACACCTGGCTCCTCAACCTAGGGCTCCAGTGCCAGGAAGAGAAGTCCCCCCAACTTCTGGCTGCGAAAACCAGCAGAGATTGTGGCTGAGGGGATTGTGGCTGAGTGAGATGGAGGCTGATTGTGCTGGAGTCCCAGCTCTTCGCCTTAAATGGCCTGCACACAGGTTTACTCTCTGATGGACTCACTCTCTCTAAGCTCCATTGCTGGGGCAGCGGTATAAAAAGTGCCAGGTACATCCAGAGAGGAACTGAGCTTTCTGGCTTCAAGGTGAGGGCTGGAGGGGCAATTTGTCTCAGGCATAAGTGCTGGCAGAAGCCATTGTTCCTTAGTTGTGCCCTCCTCTACCCAGCCTGCGTGTGCAGCCATAGGCAAGTACCATACCTGAGTCTCTATCAACCTGGATAACACTGTTAACCCTGCATTGGTTATACCCTGATACTGTGTTCCACCCAACCTGTAGGCCCTCTCAAGCTGCTTACAGTGGCTTTTCCTCCAAAGGCCTGTCTTGGTTTGTAAGGATCTCGGCCTGGACCCTAGGCCGGACAGACTCAGTTGGACAGACTCACTTTTAAAAAATTATACTTCAGCTACTCCAGCTAGACTCTAAGCAGAACTTCCCAGTAAGACAATAAACGCCTAGCTTTACAAGAAATGGGTTGCAACAGAAATATTAATGTTTTACAGAAGTAGTCTTATCACAACTGGACTGGACCATTTCACAGAAAAAACTAACAGCTCTTTTTGCTTCTGTACACCTGCTTTGCTTCTGCTGGGGAATAAGAGGTTAAAGAACAACATTCCTAAGGTCCCCCTTCCTCTCCCTTCCTCAGGCCTAAAGGTCCCCCCTCCTCTCACCACCTTCATGTTAACATTTCAGGAGGCCTTGGAGCAAGCTAACTTTAGTTTTTTTAACCCCGTCCTTAGTTTCTAAAGTTGATTACATGCATATTTCTGAGAAACAATTTGTGCGGTCAACTTAACCCAGTCACAATATACTGTTGAGACACCTGCACATAACAACACTATTACAACAGCGGAATGCGGTCTTAATGAAAATAATTACACATTCTTTTAGCTTCTGTACTATACTTTACATACAGCCCTATCTTATAAAAACCTTACCCCCCTGAGCTGGAGGGCCGTCTCTCCTTAGTTAGAGAGGCGGTCGCTGAGCTCAGCTTAATAAAATCTACGGAACTTTAATTTGACATCCAGCCTCTTTATTAATTATCTGGACCCAACAGGTTCATGCTGTGGACTTTCCTAAAATCTCTCAAAGGTTCACAAACCCCAAACAAGAAGCATCTATTCTCCACATGCCCAACACATCTTGCTAAGCAGACCCAAGCCCAGCACTAGTGTCAGTGCCCCTTCTGTTTGCCAGGTAACCTCTTCCAGTCACCTCCAAGCCCGATGTAAGTAGCAAGCATCTATAAATCACTTTGTAACTCATACCAAGTGGGCCTGGGCCAGGCACAGTCAGTAGTTGACCTTGGCCTGCCACAAAGCCCTAACCAAAAGACCTCAGAAGCAACATACCTGGTGGCCAGATTCCAACCACACCAGAGCACCACCCCACCATCGCCACAAAAGACAAACTCAAAGGGCAGACTGGGCAGGCACCAGAGCCCTACTAAAGCAAATCCTGCTTTGTAGGGTTAGCCCCTGTAAAATGTCTCCTCCACTGTAGTCATGGCCAGTCCTTACAACCAATCAGCTCAAGAGTCAATACCTTCCCCGCCCCCAACTGATGAGCAAACAGCAACCAGGGCTCAGCTTCAACAGGAGGGCACACACAAACTACACAAAGGGCACACCTGGAGCACCTGCCTCAGGTGACGAGCGATACTGTACCACTGAGCCCCACAGGACACCTACCACTAAGGCTACTTTACTAAGACCAAGGGAAATAGCTGCTCTGGTTAACTGGTTAATACATAGAAGCAAACACAAGGAGTCAGCCAAAATGGGGAGACAAAGGAACATGTCCCCAATAAAAGAATAAAATAAAGCTCTTGAAAAAGATCTAAACAAAATGAAGACAAACAAGCTACCAAATGCAGAGTTCAAAACACTGCTTATAGGGCTGGCTGAGTGGCTCATTTGTTAAAAGTTGGCTTGGGAGCGTGAGCTCTGAGCAGCAGGGATGCTGGTTTGGATCCCACATGGGCCAGTGACACTGTCCTCTACAGCTAAGATGGTGAACAACAGCTCGACCTGGAGCTGGGCTGCCGTGAGTCACTGGCGACGGCGTAGGCTGCAGTGGGGCTGCTGTAGTGGGCTGCTGTAAGCTACCGTGAGTGGCCGGCAGACAGTGTGAGTGGCCGGCAGCTGTTGTGAGCCACTTTGAGCAGTTGTCCAATGGCTGGTGACCAGTCTGCCTCAGTAGGAAAGAGCCCAATGATCACAATACCAACATGGACCAGTGAAATGATGTCTTCCACAACTAAACTGAAGAACCAAAGGACAGAAACTTATCTGTTCCCCTTTCCTGATTTCCAAACACTGTTCCCTCCCCGAGTTTCCCAATAAAATCTTAAAATAAAACAAACAAAACAACAACAAAAAAACCCACTGTTTATAAGGATGCTCAATGATCTCAATGAGAACCTCAACAGTGCGATAGGAAATACAAAAATGGAAATGGAAAACATAAAAAAGAGTCAGTCAGAAATAAAGAATACCATAACAGAAATGAGAATACATTAGAGGAATCAACTGTAGATTACATGAAACAGAAGATCAAATCATCAATTTAGAAGCTAAGGTACCAGAAAACACCCAAACAGAACAGCAAGAATAAAGAAAACAAAAATATGAGGACAGTTCAAGGGGCCTCTGGGACAACATCAAGCATACCAACATTCACATCATAGGGGTACCAGAAGGAGAAGAGGGGGAGCAAAGAATTGAAAATCTATTTAAAGAAATAATGACAGAAAACTTACCTTATCTTGTGAAGGAAATAGACATTACAAACCCAAAAAGTACAGAAAGTCCCAAACAAGATGAACTCAAAGAGGCCCACACCAAGATACAGCATAATTAAAATGCCAAAGGTTAAAGACAAAGAGAGAATCTTAAAAGCAGCAAGAGAAAGGCTGTTAGTTACCAGCAGGAGAGCTTCCATAAGACTATCACCTGCTTTCTCAACAGAGACTTTGCAGGGCAGAAAGCACTGGGAGGAAATATTCGAAGTGATGAAAAGCAAACAACTACAACAAAGACTACTTCACCCAGCAAGGGTATCATTTAAAATTGAAAGAGAGATAAAGAGCTTTCCAGGCAAGAAAAAGGTAAAGGAATGTATATTACCACAAAACCAGTATTACAAGAATATTAAAGAGGCTTCTTTAAGAAGAAGGGGAGGAAACCATAAACATGAATAACAAAATGGCAATAACTACATACCTATCAATAATCACTTTAAATGTAGATGGTTAAATGCTCCAATCAAAAGACACAGGGTAGCTCAATGGATAAGGAAACAAGACCCTTACATGTGCTGCATACTAGAGACTTACTTCAGATCAAAAGACACACACAAATTGAAAGTAAATGGATGCAAAAGATATTTCATGAAAATAGAAATGAAAAAACAAACAAACAAAAAAACCTGGGGTACAATACTTATACCAGACAAAATAGACTTTAAAAAAATGCTATAACAAGAGACAAAGAAGGACCTAGTATTTACAATTCTGAGTATTTATCCAAAGAAACCCCAAACACTGCTTTGAAGGGACACATGCTTTCATATGTTCATTGCAGCATTATTTGCAATAGCCAAGATATGGAGGCAATCTGGGTGTCTATCAATAGACGAATGGATAAAGAAAAGGTGGTACATATTCATATGTACAATGCAACAGTATTCAGCAGTAAAATAGAATGAAATCTTGCCATCTACAACAACATGGATGGACCTAGAGGATATTGTGTTGAATGGAATAAGTCAGAGAAAGACAAATGCCATATGATTTCACTTACATGTGCAATCTAGAGAACAGGATAAATGAACAAACAAAACATAAACATACTCATAGATGCAGAAAGCATTTTGACTATTGCGAGGTGGGGGGGGGTTGGGGGAGGTGGACGAAGTGGAGGAGGGGATTAAGAGGTACGGGAGACCATCTCCCACAGGTCCAGGTGTTCCCTCAGGTGGAGGCGGAGACAGCGAGGAAAAGAAGAAAAACGCTCAGAGACACAGGACTGCTTTTTCAAGAAGAGAAGCGTCTCACTTGATTCTTATAGCATGTCCCTTTTATACTGGGCAGTTGACCTTTTCCAGAGTTAAACTTTTGCCCTTGTGGAAGTTGTTTATCTCAGAGCTTTTCTTCCTCCTGATGTTTCTGTTACAGGGTACAGCCTGACCTGTTCTATGCTAATGACTAACATCCTAACAATGTTTCAATTTCTACCTATAATGGCTTTGTGGCCTGAGCTGAGTTCCTGCCCGGGCGCCTAAAGGATGTTTACTACTTAGCAATTATTTCAGACACTACTGGCTAAACAGGATCTTAAGAATTATAAGGTGCATAACTTGTCTATTACTAAGAAACTAACAGCAAAACAGAATTATCGCAATGTGTCTAAAACTCACTTATTCAGTCAAGATAAACTAAACAGCCAATATAAGAAGGGGTGTCATATCTTCATCCTACTGGGGGCCATCCAAAGGGGAATTAAAAATTTTTTTAAGATATAAAGCAGAAAGCTCTGTTTCTCAGTCAGAGCTTCAGAATTTGTCACAATTGCAGTGCGCTTGGCCATGTCAAACACTGAGGCGCAGCCGGCTCCCAACAAAGAGGTGCTAATTGTTAGTTACAAAATAATTATGGGGACGTAGAGTATAGCAAGGAATGTAGTCAGTAATATTGTAATAACTATATATGGTGTCAGATGGGACTGTGTTTATCAGGGTAATCGCTTTGTAAGTTATATAAATGTTTAATCCATGTGCTGTACACCTAAACCAATATGATATTGAAAATTTAAAAATTACTTTTCTTCATAATTGGTTACTCAATAAATATTAGCAGTTATAAAGGTGATAAGAGGCAATAATTTTTAATTACAGAGTTGATTGATAAAGTTATTACTGGTTAAGTAGAATCCTAGCTCTAAGAACAAAGAAACATCAAAATTTAATATTTCAAACAAGTTAGATTTTATTTCACGTAATAATCCATGTTGTGTATCAGGCTTTGCTCCAGAAAGTTGCCAAGAGGACTCAGAGGGGCAGAGTATCTTTCTCATCCTAAATACCGGGGGTGTCAAAAAAATTTATACAAGTGGACACTTTGGTCAACTTTGTTCAAGCAGTAGTTCGTTGTAATCAGAAGTGTCTGGATGCTGATGGTAACCACTTTGAGCACGTCTTGTAATTGCAGAAGTCAAACATGACTTGTATTCATCTTTTTTTATTGGCATATATTGAATATTAAAATTTTAATACAGTTTTCCCTTCTTAAAATGGGTGTACATTTTTTGGCACCTTCTGTATATCGCTTTCAAGGTTGTTCATCATTTCTAGTCATCAAAAGTGAGAGGGATGAAGGCAGTCCATGGAAAGTGGAAAATATCTTTCAAACAAGTGAGACCACAAGTTTAGGCATTGTTTCTGCTCATATTTCACTGGTGAATTTTTATGCCATGGCCACATCTAGAATCAAGGAAGACTGGAAATATAGTTTTGCTGAAGAGACAATGATTTGGAGGGTGGGGGGGAACATAAAAATATCCACTGAAACAATCAAACAAACTGATATCAATATAAAAGTTGTCTAAAAAAGAAAGAACAGAGAAAATGTAGAGATAACCTCAGCAAAGAGCTAATTCAACAAGTATTTTCTAGAACTTGACTAGTTACTAAAAACTACCATGGACACAATTGTCCATACTGAAATTGTCCACTTCAGAATTTATTGTGAAACACATCTTTGAAAAAATGTATTTCATGATTATATTATAAACATTAAATATTTAATTAAACAAATACAATCATGCCTCACTTAACAATGAGGATATGTTCTGAGAAATGTGTCTTTAAGCAATTTTATTTTTGTGCAAACATCATAGTGTTTACTCAAACACAAATGTAGATGGTATAGCTTGCTACCATGATTGTATGTGCTGTACTTTTATATGACTGGCAATGCAGCATGTTTGTTTACAGCAGCATCACCACAAACATGTGACTAATGCATTATGCTATGACATGTGGCTGTGATATCACTAGGTAATAGTTCCATTATTATCTTATAGTATCACTGTTGTACATATGACTGAAACCTCATTATGTGGAGCATAACTGTAATTGTGAATTGGTTGGAAGCAATGAAGTGGAAAACTTGGTGGTGTGGAGTCAAGTCAAATAATTAAATATTCATTTGTCACTAAAGATATTCAATTCAAATTGTTCAAAACTGAGAAATCAATAAATTATAGCTTAGGCATGTTATTAAGAAATATGGAAGTTAAAGCATAAAAAGTTAGTGCCTCTGAAGTATACAAAATTTACGGAAAAAAATTATTGTATGAAGCATTTGAAATTTGGAGTAAAGGGCATCCAGAAGTGTGCAGGTTGACATACTGAAAGAATGAAACCTAGTGTTTCACATTAGGACATTTGAGCATTTACCATGATGGTTAATTTTATCTTAAACAGAAAGCTTCTCACAATGTGTGTAAACTATCCTTCATTTTATATTTAAGACCCAGAATTTCTGATTTAAAAATTAATTCTTTCTAAATATAGATATAATCCCGTAAAGCATTATATATTGGCTTTAAAGTTTTGATATTTTAAGGAATATAAAGCAACAGTATCTTGTCAAGGGAAGTAAAAATTTCCAGCCTTATGGGCAATTTTCATTCTTTTCACTTACATTGCATAAAAAATTAACAGCTGTCTCACTAAATTGGGAAGCTTTATTAATAAATATTGAAATTTCTCACTTATATAATTGTACCTTTATTCAAAACAGCATGAATATGACCATGTAGAAATGTTTAATCTTTGTCCACATTTACCCACATTAAAGAGCAATAAAATTTTGTAAAAAAGCATGTCACTTTCCAAGAAAATTCATATTGTGGTAATATGGTTTTTATTAGGTGACTTTACACACACACACACACACACACACACACACACACAAACACACACACAGTACAATATGTAAAACTTTCCCCCATCTTTGGACTGCATTCTGGGTCGAAACCAATTTTAAATTGTGTTTCAATTGTCTGAGCCTCTTCATGCAGGTAACACAGCATACATGTTTAAAAGTACATATTTATAATTTTTTAAGAACTTCTATTCTTCCACTATTTATTATGATGCTGAGAAGTCCAATATTTATTACTCTAACTGGCATATGTGACAATCGAAATCTGCAGCTGTTGCATCAGTCTCAGACATAAGAAATGACTCTAGACCCTAGAAATTAGTCTTGTTCTCTCTATATATAGATATTAGGTAGATCTATGTGTATGTTTATGCCTATATCTCTGTCTCTGAATCTATATATCTATCTATAGATATACACCAAAATATAAAAACATCTGTCCTCAATTGTATCAGGGAAAATTGCTACAACTGTGGAATAACACATTTTAGGTTTGTTCCTTATACTAAGCAGAGCATGGGAGTAACTGAGGTTTAAAAATAGAGAACTTTCAAAATTCCCGTTCATTAAGTCACTGTCCAACTTTGAGCAGGGTACTAGGTTTTCTGATTCCACTTTCCATTACCTGTGAAGTTGAAATAATGATATGATTTGTTATGAAGACTTTTTTTTCAAACAGGCCTCTATTTCCAGGCACACCTCCTCACCCTTTATTGTTTAATTGGGACTATATAACTGTTTCATGGGTGATGAGCATAAGGCATGTGGTCACTTCTGCCTCAAACATCTCATTGCTGGTGTGACACTCTACAGGGCTCTATTGTTGTGCTGTGCCACCAGGAAAAGCGCACGTGTTGAGACTTTGGAGTTGAAGATCAAAACAACCCAATGGGGATCATGGAGCATAGTGAACCCAGAGAATCACCTGGACCTGTATCAAATTTTATGTGAATAGGGGATAGAGGTTTGTTTGTAGATCCACTGTGGTTATGGAGTTATTTTAGCATTACATGAGTTTGCCTATATTGACGAAAATGTTATCATATTTTAAAAAAAAAACGTTTCTATATTATCTAAATCTAGTTTAAATATTTTACTTTAATTTCTTAAATTCTAATGGAATACATATTTTCCAGTACAAAGATAGAATTTCTAAACATGAGTAGGACATATTTTAATTAATATTTAGTCAAACCTGTCTACTTCTACTTCCTGAACAAGGAAACTGATGGTTTTATAGGCAAGGGAACTTTTTAAACTTGGCAAAATAAGGAAACTACAGCCTAAGATAAGTTTTATATCCTTTGGGATTAGAGAGACAGAAAGAGAGAGAGGGAGAGAGAGGGAGCGAGGAGAGAGGAGACAGAACAAGTAATATCTTAAAGGGTTGTTTTTATAAACTGGACCATGTCAGAATTTCTTTATATATTCCTGACATTTATAAGCTTTTCATCGACTTCTACAATGGTTTTAAGACAATGAAATGAGAAAAAGAATTGATCGTTATGTAATATGTATGGAAATAAGATGTATTTTTAGTCACAAACACAAGAAATTAATGTTCATATTCACGAAGATAAATTTTCATGATAACTAGGTGTAAATTAATATTGATTTACAAATAAAAACAGGAAGATTGAAATCATTAAATGACTAAAAGGAAAGTCTAGCATATTTTACACATATTGTTGAAATAACATTTAATTCAAAATACTAATACTCTAATACAATATTTGTGTAGCCCATATGTTATGTCTAAAGTAAATCACATACATAATATAAGATTTTGGGATTTTATATTTTTTAAGTTATCTTTTTAAAGTTATTTTTTTATTGTGAAATACACATTTTTTAGAATTAGTTTCAGCTGTACAACACAGTGCAATAGTTATACTTTTTACCCCTTGAAGTGACAACCCCCCTCCCCCAATCTGCCACCCCATTTCCCCCCAATATCATACATATCTATTACAATTCCCTTGAAATACAACAGTTTTTGGGATTTTAAAGTGACTTAATAGAATGTTCATTAAAATGAGAAAAAATAAATTACAAGACATTTAAAACGCTTTACGATCATTTTTTTTTTAAATTAGGTCTAAAGGCTGACAATTGGGAAGATTTGGATCAGAGGTGCGGGAACTATTGTTGTTGACCTTGATTGAAAACATTCACTGGGGCCAAGAATAAAATTTCTGAGTACCTTTCTAAGTGACTATTATCAGTATTATCATAAATGTTGTTTTATGAAATTAAAACAAGCTGGGTGTGAATTCAGCATTTCACATAGAAAAAGGGCATTTGTAATAAAAATACATGAGATTCTCTATAAAACTGGTTTAATGTTAAAGAATAGTACAGAAAATTCAATTTCTATTAGAATTAAATAAACACTATTTTTATTAATTTAAACAATTATGTCCATAATATGAACATGGTTGAATTGCATATTTTATTAGTGACTTTTGCTAAGTACCTTCCCTACAATAGTTCTCTGTTTAACATTATTCCCAGAAAAGTCTTGAAATAGTTCTTAATGTATGGATTTTTACACAGTTGATCAAAAACTGGTAATAATACCACATAGAAAAAAAATAAGCAAAAAAAAATTTATTTCATGAAATCCAGGACCAGGGATAAAATTGCTTCCTTAGAGCTGATGTTGGAAAGCAGCCTGGATTTTTCCAAATTCAATTTAAATATGAAAACCAGCATTTTTCTGGGGCTACACAAAAATAGCCTACTTCCAAAGAAAATATACTTTCTTCTAAAACTACTCTTCTATTTTTAAAATTATCTTCCTAGGAGTATAATTGTTTATTTGTATTTAGTTAATTTTAAAATGTGCTACTGTATCTGTATGTCTGGTAATTATTTTAAAGTGTCCTTGAAAATTAGATACTTAGAAAAGTTAAATCGAATTGTGAAAATTGGAGTTAGAAAATTCTACAGAACTCATTTTTCACTATGGTTCAGTAAATTAAAAAATTACATTGAATACATAGTTGTGTTTAATTTCCAAAATCAAAGAAACAAATAGAAATTTCACTGAATGAGGCTTTTATATCTTACATTTGGTAGTTAGTTGACTTTAATAATATGTATTTTCACTTTTAAATATTGTACTTTTAACTTTAAATTCTTAGGCCAAAAAGGCCTTTGCCATTTTAAACAAAATATATCAGTGAATTTATATTTTTCATCAGACATATGTACATGTAGTATAGCTTTTTTTAAACAAAAGAACCCTGCACACTTGTATTAGTTTGCATGGGTTGCTCTAACAAAGTACAACAAACTGGGTAGCTTTCACAGATTTATTGTGTCACAGTTCTGGAGGCTTAGAAGTCTGAGATCAAGGTTTTGAAGGGATTGGTTCCTTCTGAGGGCTGTGAGGGAGAATCTGTTCCACGCCCCTCTGCTAGCTTCTCATGGTATACTGGGAATCTTTGGCATTTTTTGGCTTGTAAATGTATTACTCTGATATATGGCTTCATGCTGACATGGCATTCTCCTTGAGTGCATGTCTCTTGGTGTCCAAACCTTCCCCTCTTCATTAGGACTCAGTGATATTGGATTAGGGCCCACCTTAATAGCCTCACCTTATCTTGACCATTTACAAAGACTCTATTTTCAAATAAGGTCACATTCACATTTACTGTTGTTCAGACTTCACATCTTTTGGGGGGACACAAGTCAACCCATAACAATATTTAAAAATGGCTAATTAAGCAGTTATGAGCATCGTTCTTAAGACCTATAACCCTATCACTAACTACATTTTTGATCTGAGTTAGAAGATAAAAATTGTCTCCATGTAAAATGGGAATCAGATAGTGCAGAGTGACTTAAAGTCAGTGGGAAAAAAAAAAGTTGAGAAGTAGGATTGCTGCTCTGTGTCTTTCTACATGTCTCATCTTAGCCTCCATTAACCTGTGTTTATTTACAGATGAAATGTAAATAATAAAAGCACCTGCCTTATTGCGTTACTGTGAAACATCAAATGCACTAAGCATACAAAATTTATAGCATTATGCCTGGGATATAATAGTTTATTAACAACAATAATGGTGATAATAATAATATAGCAATAATAATTAGTATTAAATCAAGAGCATGGTACCATGAGTACCAAATTTTAGATGTTTAAGTTGTTAAATATGTGATCAGTGTGAGTGGCACATTTCACAAAGACTTCATAGTAAAAGATTAAAGAATTGGCTGCATTGATAGTTACTAAAACCTAGGATCTGCCTTTCTACTTGGTTTTTCTGATGCTCTGCTTTGCTTTTACGTGCAGCAACCTATGAATCATCCTTATAAGTTAATAAGGTTTTCTAATAAATCACTGAGGGCATATTTCCCCTTGAAATACTGCTGCTCATATATGCAGCTAGTTTATTTGAATCACATAAATTCTTTGGTCTAATTGGATAAAGGGTGAAATATTACTCAGAATGAGAAGGAAAATGGTTTTTTATGAATCAAAAAAATTTCAATGTAGTATTCAATATAGTGTTTAAACCAGTTTTACTAATAATTTGAAAGAATATTGAATGTGATATAGGTGAAGATCTATCAGTTGTTTACTACAACTGTTCATCCATTATAATTTGTGTCTTTTACTCAAGCATATTATCTAATTAGTTAACAATTAAACTCAGGTCTGTGTTCTCTAAAAGTGCCAAACAAAAAATGTTTAAATAATTCAAGTTCAGTTGTAAAATTGAAACGGGCCAAGGTAGATTTTAAATTTGAAATTCAATTTCAACCTGATCCCAGACTATAATAGAGAGCATAATGGAAGTGTTCTGCCACCAGAGATGTTTTATTATTTATCATGGAATGTAAATAACATGCTGCACACCATCAACATAAGCAATTCACAGAAATTGTATTATGGGCATGAAAGCCATTCATTAGAGTAGATGTTGGACTTGCACTGAAGGGTGACTGACCGTTTGTGCCACTTTGTGAAATGTTATTTATTTATTTCCTATCTACCAAGGTCACTCCAAATGTTCACTGTTTTCAAGTGACTTCTTTGTATGTAATATAGGCACTTCACTAAAAGTTCATTTGCCTCCTGCCTTTCCTTTACTCGCATCCCCCACCTGTAAGATTTTTGCCATGCTGCAATCAAGTTCAGTGTACCAGTCGTGGATCTAAGCCACCTCCTTACAGTTTGAAAAGGCACAGTAGTAAATTTAAGTACCTTATGAGGAGGACCACAGGGCTCATTCTAAATATAATACTGCCTTTGTACATTATACATGTACATGTTATTTTGTAGTATGGAGACTGTACTTCTATATTCTAGAGTTGATTATGCTTTGGGAGCAAGCATCAAAATAGAACACATTAAGAGACTAACGTACATAACAATATTTGGTATTTCATTATTTAAGAGTAAAAATAAATTTTTAAAGAAATTGCAATGTTTATATGATCCAAATTGGCAATTTATTTTTCATATTACTCTATATGGAAAACCAAACTAATAATTAGCAGAATGCATATTACATCAATCTAGAGCAAGAAGAAATGACCATTTTGGAAAAATACTCCATCCAGGCAATCATGAGGTTTTTAAAAATAGTTCCAGCCCTTTCCAGAAAACACAGTGTCTCTTTATCCTGGGTTCTGCTGGCTAAATTGTTCACTTCTGACTTCTGATCCTTCCATTCTCTATGATTCACCCAGACAATTTCTTTTAATCACATTTTAATTTTTGAATCATGGCTTAATAGGATAAATTAAAATTTTCCATGTGATTGCATTCTAATTGTACTCTTTTGAGATTAAAGTTAGGTCACTTTGATTAAAGTTTTGGGAATCCAAGACTATAAAATGTCTTTTTCCTTAGCCAATTTGATGGCTAACCACATTGTGGGTGGATTTCAAGTTTATACCTCACAAGTTATCCATCATTTATAAAAATGGAAATATTTGTCTGTAGAACCCCAGATTTAGTGCAAAAATGTATCAGAATTCCAAATCCTTAAACATAATGAAAATTACAATGTGTCCTAGGACATCATAAAAATACAAGAGCCCACCAAAAGACTAAGACAAAAGTAACAAAGAAAAAAAAAAGATTTTTACAATATGAGGTAACACGACTTCTATGATTGTAAGTTCTAAAATATTCAGCAGTTTACAATGACTAACAAATTGAATAAATATCATTTTACTTCTGAAATCATTTCATAATGGAAATTCTGATTCAATCATTTCAATTATGAAGAATGAAGTCACTCAGAAAATACATCCAAACATTAAAAAGTGATTATAATTCTTCAGGATATTGTATACTGAAATTATAAATTGTTAGATCTGCCATAGTCTTTACTACAGATTAATAAACATAAATTCTCATTGCATTAGATGAAAGCAACAGCAAAACCATTTTAATTTAAAACCATCATTTTTGTCACTTTTTTGAGCACTTCCTTTATAAATGGGACAAAAAGATTTCCCAAACTTATTATGTATTTCCTTTTTTAAAAAAATTAAAGTTGGACATCAAAATAATCCCATCTTTATTTTAAATATCAGATTACATGAACTATATTATATAGTGCATGCTCATGCCAATGCACATATTCAAATATACGTTCTGTGATATTTAAGACATATCATGTTACAGTAAATATTGTAGGTGTGTGCACATGGAACACACAAGAAAGTAATATAAAATAGAAGTGTGTTTTAAGGTATAATTATAATTAATATAATCAATCAGAAGAAACACTACTTCAGACAAAACCAAGGGAAGTATCTTATGTCATAGTATATTTGATCATTTATAAATAATGACAAATGTAGCAGTTTTAAACAACTGTATTTTTCAATTAAAGTTCTCAAAACAGTTTTGTTTTGTTTTTTGTTTGTTTGTTTTTTTCCCCATGCGGGAGTCGAATTAGCAACCTTGCTGTTAAGAGCACATGCTCTATCCACTAAGCCATCCGGACGGCAGCTCAGCTCAAGGTGCCGAGTTCAGTCCCAGCTGTAGGTGGGCAATCTTGTAATTAGGAGCACGTGCTCTCACCAGCTGAGCCATCCTGCCACCTGTTGACAGCTCAGTGGCAGCTCAGCTCAGGCACCACTTGGGTGAAGCTCACTGGCCCATGTGGGACTAGAACCAGCGACCTTGTTGCTCAGAGCTCGTGCTCTTAAGCAAACTCTTAACCAACTGAGCCACTCAGCTGGCCCTTCAAAGCAGTTTTTAAATGAAGCATTCCCCCTTTTCTCTGTATCATAAAATATATGACATAGTAATATATAATATGTATTAATATATATAAAACAAACATACCTGTTAACATAAATACATCTATATGTTAAATATAGTTTATTATTTAAACATTATATAGAATAGTGATTGCTTTAAATGCTTCCACTTCCTCACATTTAGTACCTATGCATCCATTTGCTATATTAAATAAACTATGGATTATAAACTATAAAATCCACTATTTTTAACTGGTAAGGATGCTAAAGAAAAGTTAAAAGTAGATGCAGCACAGAAATAATCTTTCTTAATTTGGTACATCACATATCAAGTAGGATTAATAAGCTATTAATTAGCCTTTGCATTTATTATAATGCTCTGACATTTCATCTATCACATTTG
This sequence comes from Hipposideros armiger, assembly GCF_001890085.2. Classification (NCBI taxonomy): domain Eukaryota; kingdom Metazoa; phylum Chordata; class Mammalia; order Chiroptera; family Hipposideridae; genus Hipposideros; species Hipposideros armiger. The sequence goes on along the minus strand of NW_017732357.1, from coordinate 215,485 downwards.
AGTTTCATCAGGAATGTGAAAACAGCACATCACCTTCAATTTATCTTGTGATATATTAGAAGATGGCAAGTTTCTATTTTGTTCATTAACTTGTAAAAGAGTTAGAATTTCTGTAAATAGAAACTCTCGTGAATGTTCATGATCATTTACCATGCGGAAATGAACCTGCATTTCAATAGCTGTCCCACCTCCAGATATTAGTAAAACTTTGAAGTTTGATAAGGGGAAATATTTGAATAAACCTTTTATTTTAAAGAGTATTTTGTTCTCATGTTAGGCATACCTATTAATTATTAGCCATGTATCATGTCCAGTATAAGATAAAAATGAGTAGAATTTAAAGGAAGTAGGTTTCATGTTTAATTGTTTTTAATTCTCTTACCTCAAACTTAGAAAATAAATTACTGTATTCAGAATTAACAGAGGAGACTAGAAAGAGAATGATATCAACTTCTTTTTGAAACAAATTTTTTCTTTTTAATTAATTTATTTATCATCAAATATGTATTTAGCTTTTTATAATGTGCTGGGATAGAATCAAGTATTATACTGATTGATGCACTAAAGAAGTATAACACATGGTATGGAACCAGAGAGTCACCAAACATGGATGGTAATATAGGCAAAGTAGTAAGAACAGGTCATATTTGAGCAAAAACAAGACTGGAATGAGAGAGTTAGACATGAGACTGTAGAGCTGCTATTTCTCTGGTCTTAGTAGAGCGGCCATATGTAGTAGTTCTGTGGGGCCATGTTGCAGTCTCCCTGGTCACCAGAGTTGGGCACTCCAGGTGTGTCCCACATGTGGGTTGTGTGTGTGCCCTCATGTTATAGTTGAGCCTTGGTTGCTGTTTTTGTGTCAATGGAAAGGATTGACCCTCAGGTTGATTGGTTGTGAGGACTGGGTGTGACTACAGTGGAGGAGCTGTTGTGCAGGGGATGATTTCCAGTCAAGACGTGGAGTGGGTAAACTCTGTACTTACCTCCTTTCATGAACACATCAAAATCACAACTAAACTACAGAATAACCATTATATATAGTCATGGGATGTGGAGTATAGCATGGGAGTCGACTCAAGGGAATTGTAATAGATATGTATGATATTGGGGGGAAATGGGGTGGCGGATTGGAGGAGGGGGGTTGTCACTTCAAGGGGTAAAAAGTGTAACTATTGCACTGTGAAGTACTGCTGAAACTAATTCTAAAATATGTGTATTTCATAATAAAAATAATTTTAAAAAAGATTAATTATTAGTCTAATGAAAAGCTAGGCTTAACCATACATACATATACAAGTACCCTTTGTGTGACAGATCTCAATTGAAATGGGGGACATTTCAACCTTAGTCTCAAGGGCAGTCAGCTGAAGGTCTATTTTGCTATTATTTGAGAAAGCATGGAAACCATTTACAAAGATTCCATGAGAAATCCAGGAACCAGGCTGAAGGCAAAGTGATAGGGGTCGTTAGACTGACCTTGGCCACTGGTTTTGTCACTTGAGAAAAGACACGTAAGCATTGGGTCTGTGCTTCTAAAACAAGGGAAGGCAGTGAAATGTTAGCAGTGGTGAACCATGGCCATAATCATAGCATATCTTTCAAAGAAATGGATCTCAATGATGAATACTTTAAATATTGTTTATTTTTAATTTGGAAACTGTTTTCCATTTTTACAATCAACATTGTGACATATAAGTAGCATAAAACAAAAATTTAAGTGTATAGTTCATGAGTTTTAGCAAATATGTGTACCCATATAAATACCACCACAATCAAGATATACAATATTTTCATCATCTTTCAGATTTCTCTTGTGATCTTTCACAGCTAATACTCCCGCTAGCATCAGGAAACCACTGACCTGCTTTCTGTCATGACAAGTCAGATTTGTCTCTTTTAGAGGTTCATATAAATGGAATCATATGAACAGTATGTGCGTTTTTGAGCTTGGCTTCTGTTATTCAATAAAATGGCTTTGAGGTTAAAAAAAATTGATATTGAGAATTCAAGTGTTCTTTTTAATTCTTTCACTTTTAAAAAGTTATTTATTTTTAGAAATTTATACATTTCTTCTAAATTTTTAAATTATTAAAAAAATTTGTTTTAAACATACTAGTGTATTTAGTATATATTTCTCATACTTGGTGATTTTTTTAATCTTTGATATTATCTTTTCATGCTTTCACATTTTTTTCTAGCCATTCTGTTAAATAATCAATGTTTTCAGTCTTTTTAAGCAATTTAATTTGGTTATATTATTTCCTGATGATATATTCATTTTCTATTTCATTATTTCCTTTCTCTGAGGTCAGCAGGTATAATTTCCATTTTTTTCTAACTTTTTGATATGCATATGAAGATTAATTATAAGATATTCTTTCCTATCTCATGCATTAAATATATAAATTTTGCTCTCAGTTACCACAAATTGTGATCTATTTTCTATTACTTAATTCAAAATAATTTATAATTGCCATTGGGTTTTGTTCTTTGATTTTGAGTTATTTAAAAGTCTATTTTTTAACACTCAAACATATGGTAATTGTTCATCTACCATGTTATAAATTTATGTATTAATTTTTATAATGTCATTGGCCATTCTATAAATGACTTTGTCTTGAGGCTTCAAATTTGTGAAGCTTTATCATTCACTATGTGCTCACATGAACATGAAAAGCATGTGTATTTTGTCATTGTGAATTGTAATGTTTTACATATGTCAAACAGAGTTTGTTAATTGTGTTTTTCAAAACTTCTATAACTTTGCTGATTTTTTTTCTATTTGTTCTGCTTTCTAAGTGTGATGTTGATATATTTTTTTTCTTCTTGTAGTTTTATTGGTTTAATTTCTTAAATATTTGGAGATTGTGATAAGGTGCATGCAAATTTTAAAATATGGTATTTTCTAGATTGATTATTTTGCCATCAATTGATCTCTCTATCTGTACCATGTAACCAAGTGGTCTCTATCTCTAGAAATGTATTGTGCCTTAAAGTCTACTTTGTCAATTTTTCTGGAGATATCTTATGAAACACGTTTCTCTGTCCTTTTATTTTGAACTATTGTTTACCTTTATTTTTAAGATGTGCTTCTTGTAAGCAGCATATGTTTCTTTTAAACCAATCTGAAAATCTTGTATTTATAATAGGAGTTTTTAGTTCATTTACATTTAAAGCAAAGACAAATATATCTACCAATTTACTATTTATTTTTATCACCTATTTAATGTTCCATTTTGTTTTCCCTCTTGATTTTTTTGATTAATCAAGTATTTAGTTATTATCAAATTTGTCAAATTATGGTTGAAATGATAAAATCTAATGAATAATGAATCATGATTGATAGTGTACAAATATGGCCATTGTGAATCCCCTTACTTGTCTTTTTTTTTAAGATTTTTATTGAGGAATTGGGGGATGCTAACAGCCCTGGGGAGTTGGGGGAAGAGGAACAGACAAGTTGCTTTCGTTTTGTTCTTGAGTCTAGTTGTGGAGGATGTTGTTTCACTGGCCCAAGTTGGCACCATCATTGCGCTCTTCCCGGGCGAGGATCAGTTGCCAGCTTCTGGACGGCTGCTGGCTACACACAGTAGCCCATGGCAACCCACTGCAGCAGGGGCTGCAGCCTACACTGTCGCCAGCGACTCCCGGCAGCCCAGCTCCAGGTTGAGCTGTTGTTCAGCATCTTAGCTGTGGAGGGCAGCGTCACTGGCCCTCATATGTGGGATCCAAACCGGGGGCCCTCTGGCATCCCAAGCCAGCCCTTAACCAACGCGCCACTCGGCCGGCCCTCCCTTTACTTTTCTTACACACAATGCACTCCATACATCGAGTTTTGAGTTTAGCCTATCGTGTAACTTACTTTGACTATATAATATAGCACAAGTGACACTGTGCAGCTTCAAGCCTAGTTCTTAAGAGCACTGTGAAATTATACTTTTTCTCTCTTGGATCCACAACACTGACACCACCAAATAAAGAGAGAGTCAACCTGTTCTTTCTTGTATTTTTACCAAATATTTTCATTCATTGTTGATGGGAATGCAAAATGGTACAGCAATTTTTGAAGATAGTTTGGTGATTTCCTACCAAACTAAACACACTTTAAGCAGCAATCATGTTTCCTGGTGTTTACCAGAGGATAGAGGATGAGAGGGATGAATAGGTAAAACACAGAGGATTTTTAGGGCAGTGAAATTATATAATACTATAATGATAAATAAATGTCATTATGCATTTGTTCCAACCCATAGAATGTACATTACCAAGAGTCAACCCTAAGGTAAACTGTGTATTTTGGATGATTATGCTACATCAATGCAGGTCCATTATTTGTAACAAATGTGCCACTGTGGTGACTGATGTTGATAATGGGGGAGTATATGCACATGTGAGGGCAGTGGGTATATAGGAAATATCTGCATCTTCATCTGAATTTTTCTCTGAATGTAAAATTGTTCTTAAAAAATAAAATCTTAATAAATTGGAATGTCTATAATAGGTAAAATGGCTGCAAATTAGTAGGGTTTTGGTTTTTTTTTGATACAATAATTAACACAGTCCAAGTGTAGAAAATATTCCTCCCAACGTAAGGAAATCTAGTCTCATGAATACTATCAATCAGACACTAGAAGGACATCTTTCTGGGGTGTTGAAAATAATCTTATATTCAGTGGCAGAGTAGAACCAGAAAACTTCTTAGAGGCACAAACAAAACTTTTCAATATTGAATTATCCCTACATATATAACAGATGAGTAATACAATTCTTTTAGCTGGAGTTTTTAATTTTATCTGAAAGAGATTGGTGAGTAAATAAGAAATCATACCAAAATACAAAATCATTTCTACAAATGCATCACTGAGATATTTTTAACTGTGACATTTTCATTAATCTATGCAGTAAATTAAGCAAAGCTAAGGTATAATGAATTTTATACCACATGATAAAGTACCTGGATTCAGGTTTAACCTCATGAAGTTAAACTAATAATGTAATAACTGCTAATATAACTTCAAAAGGAAAAACTTAAATAGGATTTATAATTTTAGTGGCACACAATTTTGAAGCAAGAATATATCTTAGTACATTAAGATTTTTTGTAACAGTTCTGAAACATTCACTTATATGCTTTTTAAACATAACATACTGTAATTATAATGGTTAGATTTTGTATTCAACCTGTTCTTTCTTGTATTTTCACCAAATATTTTTAATTGAAAAATAATATATAGTGAACAGTAATAATCATTATTATCATGTAACATTAATAAAAGACAAAAGTTAATAATGTTTATCAGCTATCTATATTCAACTTAAGCTGTAGAGTGAGTCCCACATTCAGATTTCTATTTTTTATTTATGCTATATATTTAGGAAACAGGAAACATTAACTCACAACTTTTGGTCCCTGGAAAGATAGAAGAATAAGCTGATATCATCAGAGAACTCTGGGTCTTCAAATTAAAACTGATAATAATATTATGGAGAGATATGTTCTTACTCTCACCAAATAGTCAATCTTTAATTTAGCAACATTCTATGTTTGAATGTTTTAAATTGGGAGATAGTGACTAATGGATTTTTAAAATTTTCTTTGTTTGGGCTTAGAAAATATTTATTTATTTATGCTTTGTTATGGTTATAGTATAATTTTTATAAGCCCAATAACATAATAATGGGTGTACATATGGATTTTTTTTAAATCTCCAATCCAGTTAATTCCACTGGGAAAATTATGTGTTGTATTTTGGATAACCATGAAGTCTTTTTTTTTTCTTTTATTAAACCGATGTCTTATTGCCCCAAGTATGAAAAGTTTATTGAACATATTTCTGAGATAAGACACTTGAACAAAATTATTTAAATTATATTGCATGTATCAACTTTTCAGTCACAGATTGTAATGTAAGAACTATAATTTTATTTTTCTTTCTGTCTTAATCTAGTTTTCTATCTTGAACTCTTTTTCTTCTTAGTTGTGTATTTAAATGGGTCACTTTCAGAGGAAGCCTGATTTCAATGATTACTCAGTCATCTTAGGTTTATAATTGAGTCATATTCAAGTGCAAAACTCACTCAAGTTTTCTATTTTCTTCTGCCTTCCTTCATATACATATATATATATATATATATATATATTCACATGTACACATGCACACACATACACACACACACAACACAACACACACATATTTATTTTTTCTGCAAATACTTAACACCTACTAATGTTTTAGACACTGGAGTTACAGCTGTTAAAATAGTCAAAGGCTTTAATTTGATAGAATATATTATTTGGAAAAGGAGAGAAAAACAAATAAGTATGCAGATGACCACAGATCCTTGTTATTGATTTAATTTAGGATTAATTGGCAGGAGTAACCAAAAAACATAGCAAATTTTCTAACTTTTCATTATTAACTAAAATGTAGAAAGAAATAAAGATTATGGAGGTGTTAAGTAGATTAAATTGAGTATAATAGATAAAATTTTATTGTTGTTCAGCTTCAATAAGAGAAAGTCAAAAATATTTACTTATGGTAGTAGTTTATATTTTTCTCAAATAAAATAAAGTCAGGTATACTAGTCCAGCATAATCTGGCACCTTCATGATGTCAGCAAGGATCCAATTTCCTTGTGCTTCCTGCTGCAACATTCTTTGCGTGTTGTCTTTCATATTCAAGGCTGCCTCCTCACAGATGATATACACTATAGTGCTTGTGTTACAGACAGGAAGAAAAAAAACGTGGATGGAGGCAAAAGGACCTACATATAAATAAGTAAATCTTTATTTTTAAGGAGATCTCCTGGAAACCATATCTGACAATACTATTGATCAGAACCTAATGACAAGGGCAACCATATATTCTTAGCAACTGGAGAATCAAAATTTTCCAGCAAGGTACATTGCTGCCACTCATGGAACCATGGCTCTGTGACTAGAGACTTTTCCCCCAAACACCATTGTTTATATCCATTTGCTTATTTAACATTTGTATAGGATATACAATAATTATTTTTATATAAACTACATTTGTAAAACAAACATTTAATCTTTATTATTTGATTAACATATAACTTAATACATCTGGTACAGAATTTTTTATCTCTTTCCCTAAACTTTCTCTAATTGCAATGCTGTACATCTCATTTATTGGGCAATCCATTTTTTCTAGTTGCTCAAGCTTAACAACTGGGAATTATGATTTAATTTTTTTCCTCACACACTAACTCTCATGTGTACCTAACTGTTGGTATGATACACACACACATACTATAGATTACAACTACTTTTCCTGACCTCCATGCTTCTACCATAGCCAAAACCACACTTGGACTTTATAATAGTATTCTAACTGGTCTTCAGGATTTCATTCTGACTTCACTCTAGTCTATTATCAATATAGCAGACTGACCTGAGTGATCTTTAAAACTGAAATTCAGATATCATCATTCCATTATTTTTTATCTCTTACTACCCTCCTGTCAATCATTCTGCTCTCAGATCTCTTTCCTCACAATTTCCTCACAATTTCTTCAATAGGCCTTCAACAGTACCTTTGGCCAAAGGTCTTTGCGCTGGCTAATCCTTGTACTTGAAATTGTGTTTCCTCAAATAACCTATAGTTTTGCTCCCCATAGTCTTCAAGTGTTGGCTCAAATTTTAGTTATCCACTGAGGCCTTTCTTTGACTACCCTATTTAAAATTATAATATAATATGTCATCCCCCTGAATGACATTCCCAATTGCTCTCCCTTAGTTTTCTTCATCTCATGTGTTACTATTCTATGTAGCAAATTTTAGTTATATCCAGTTTTGTGTATGTCTAACATACTGGAAAGTAAACTTTATGAGGGGGGGGGGAATTTTGTGTGTTAGAACCCTAGTATCCAGAAGCTTGCTTAACACCTAATAGGCTTTAATTAAATAGGGGATAAATGAATTACAAATGAAAGAATAAAGAAGAAAGAGAGTGAATCTTGCATAACAGCTACGATTCAATGCAACAGGTGGAAAATATGCATTTGAGATGTTCATCAGACATGGAGGCACTAATGTTGGAAATACAATGCATGGAAAAATTGGAGTTGAAATATTTCAGTGTAAAGGTAGTGTTCAAAGTAATTGGTAATTAGTAAATGTGTGTAGAGTAAGAAAATTTACTTTAAACAATTCAAACTGTATACATGACTCCATGACTCCTAAGCACTTTATTTAAAATGTATTTATGTAGAATAAGGAGCTCCAGTCAAATTAATGTAAGCACCCTTTTCAAATCCACAAGTCTCTATCTCCAACAAAGACAAATCATCCTCTGCCACCTGGTATTGAGGCAATTCTAATTTCTTGGAGACATACTTTGAGTTCTTATTATTGACAATATTTGAAGAATGTTTTCTTGGATCTTTTCTAATTTACAATTTTATAGACATGAAGTATTAATAAAAATTCCAATATTAGATATTTTATCTGTCAAAGTCATTATTTAAAAAATAAATATAAAACCAGAGTGACCATTTTTTAAAATTCAGGCCTTTGAAGGAGTGGCCTTATCTTTTCTAAGAAAGTTCTCAGAGTTAGAGGTTTTATAGCCTTTATCATTATGGGATCATTTTCTAAAGTGTTTTTTAATACAAGTACCTTCACTAAGGAGTAGATGTAGCATTTTATGGCCAATAGGCAATTTTATTTAAAAAGGCAACTACAGAACCATCTTCTAGATTCCTGGCATATGTTAAATTTTCTAACTGATTTACTAAATCTTATGTGTCTTGTATTCCCCTAAAAAATACAACCTTATAAACCTTGAATATTGCTCTGTCTCATGTATTAGATTTGGCTAAGTCTGTCAATCTACTTGGATGCCACAACTAATGCTGCAGGTACAGAAGTGAATGATTAAAAGGATAAATCTTCCTCATTTGTGGTACTTATTCATCCACTCCTCAGGGCAATTTAATCTGCTGGTTTTGCTTAATCAATATCTTTACTATTTCTTCCATGATTATAGTTATTTCTTCATTAAACAGTCTTGATGGTTCTGTGGTAATTCTCATCATACAATGAACAACAACTTCCATAATGTAACTAACGAGACCCAAAATTAGGATCTTTGTTGAACTCTTTTATTTCAGACTCTTTTACCAATTGAAAACCATCCAAAGCTATCATCCTAAAGCTGGGAGTGTTGAGTATTTTTTTATCTTTTAAAATACCATCAATAATTTTGAAAACTTAGACTTTTTCTTTGATATCTTGTATATATAGTTAGATCCCAAATAACACAAAGAAATACATTTCCAGGACATTGCAGACACTAAGCCATTCACCAACCCCCCTTTTTTTTCTGTCATAAGAAACAGATGGTACCAATAGATTTTTTGCAATGAAATGTCATTGCAAAATGGAGCACATTTATCAAGCTAAGAACATGAATACATAAGTGTATTCATAATACTAATTGGGAAATAAAAATGTAGGAGCCTTGAGGATTCAAACTATTTCCCTTTTATTTGAGTTTCTCAGGCAGCCATTTAATTAAGTTATTTGAACCTGGAAACTTGTTGGTGCTGTATATTTGTATTTGCTACCTATACTTGATGTTTCAGATTTTTCTACACAGATTTAGCTTTGTGTCTTGCATATATTCATTTTATTTTCAATGTTAATATAGAATTATATTTAACCCCCAAAGTACCAAAATTCCACCATTCATTACTAGTTTTTCCCACTTGTTCAGCTCTTGACTTATGTTTCAATAATATTTATGTATACTGCTTATTAATACTATAATTTTATAATAAATTTATAGTTTTTATTGTTATATGGAATGAAATTTATTTCCAATTCGATTTCAAGTTGGTTATTGTCAGTATTAAAATATTGATTGGTTTTTGCCTTGCATCTAGCCATTTTATTAAATTCTTTCATTTATTCCAGTAAATTTTTTGTCTCTTGAAATTTTATATAAGTTTTATCTCATTATCATATAGAAATATTTCTATTTGTTAGTATGTAATTTTACTATCTAACCACTCTGGAATTCATATCAGTGTTGAACTTTCAATTTAATATTAAATATATGATAAGAGTACATGTCATAATATTGAAAATGATTTCAGAATTTCTCTGTTTATAATCATGCTTGCTGTTGATATTGAAAATATGCTTTATCTCATCTGTGAATCCTTCTATTTTAATTTAATTTATTTTTTATTAGAATGGCTGCTGAAATTATTCAAATTACATTTTAGCACTTATTACTAAAACCATAATTTCCATTTAATGGGTTAATAGAATAAATTTCACTTTTAAATTTCCTAATATTGAAACTTTTTTTCTGTTCTTGTATTGTTTTTACAAAACCATTCTTTGTCACAGATAATATGTTTTTTTTAATTAAAGTTTATTGAGGTGACAACAGTTAGTAAAGTTATATAGGTTTCAGGTATACAATTCTGTAATACATCATCTATATATCACATTGTGTGTTCACCACCCAGAGTCAGTTCTCCTTCTGTCACCATATATTCGATCCTTTTTACCCTCATCTACCACTCCCCTCCCTCCTTACCTTCTAGTAGCCACTAAACTATTGTCTGTGATTGTGAGTTTTTGTTTATTTATTTGTCTTTTTCCTTTGTTGTTTTCAGTTTTATATACTACATATCAGTGAAATCATATGGTTCTCAACTTTTTCTGTCTGCTTATTCTTCTAATACATGATACTAAGTCTTACACATTCCTAATTGTAGCTGAAAGCCTTATATAGTAATTTTTCTCAGTGGGGAAATTAATAAATAAACTGACTTTTCAAAATATTAAGAAGACATTGTAATTTGTTTAGTTCAAAGAAAAAGTTGCCAATCATTTTATAAGATGCCTTCACTAATACCAATAGTGATGTCTGAGTAAATAGACCAGCCAACTCTTTGATTCTACATTTGAAACTCTATATTCATGGTGGTTATTTATGCAGGTGTAGACATCTGAATCTGAACATATATACTGATTGTTTTCTAATGAAGTTTAAGGTGAGCATTTATATATTGAAATATGTCATTATTAATTACTTATATGTATTCCTTATATTACAGTTGGATAGTATATTGAATTTTGGTGTGTATAGAGAGAGTTTATTAATTAAAGAGTTTTATTCTAAAATAGTAAAAGAACTTCATATGTTTTATGGAAGTGGCTGATATAAGATTGGAGGAATGAAAGCGTTGAATACACACATTATCCCACATATACAAGGTCTGACAATTAAGTTCGCAAACTTGTTGCAATGATGTTGCTAATCTTTTTTGTTATTTGAGGGATTATTCATTATGAATTTGTACTAACTGGACAAAAAGTTAACCAAGTTTACTATTTGGAAGTGCTGAAAAGGCTGCATGAAAAAGTTAGACGACCTGAACTTTTCACCAACAATTCATGGCTCTTGCATCACGACAATGCACCAGCTCACAGGGAACTGTCTGTGAGGGAGTTTTTAGTCAGTAAACAGATAACTGTATTGGAATACCCTCCCTGCTCACTTAATTTGGCCCCCAATGACTTCTTTCTTTACCCCAAAATCAAAGAAAGCTTGAAAGGAAGGCATTTTGATGACATTCAGGACATCAAGGATAATATGACGACAGCTCTGATGGCCATTCCACAAAAAGATTTCCAAAATTGCTTTGAAGGGTGGGACTAGGCACTGGCTTTGGTGCATAGCTTCCCAAGGGGAATACTTCAAAGGTGACCATAGTAATATTCAGCAATGAGGTATGTAGTACTTTTTCTAGGATGAATTCGCGAACTTAATTTTCATACCTCATATGACTAGTATTTTTTTAATTAATGTAATTCTATTGTGTAAAATAATTAGGGGGAGTTTTCATTGTTATCTGCTCTGAAAGCATTTAAATAATTTTGGGAAATGCTTCCTTCATAAATTAGCCTTTTCTCAGTTTTAAAGCAATGTGGTCCTAGTGTCTTTGTTTCAATAATAATCTTAATTGTTTTTCTAGTCTTTTGTGCTTTTTGGATGCTGAAGTTTCTGCTTCTTTTATGGTTAATTTTAGTGATTTATACTTTGCTTGTGGATAATTTATCTCTAGATTTTAAAAGATGGTCCCTGATAATTGCATTCAGTATTTTCTTATAATGTTTCTAATATCAGTGATATCAATGGTTATATTTAATTTCTCTTTAGTAATCTCACTTACCTTATATCTCTTTCTTTGATTTTTTCAAAAAACACATTCTAAATTTCTTTTCTTTGTGAAACATTATTTCAAAAATAATGTACAAGGGAAACACTTCATTAAATGAACATTTCTAGACTGTTACACAAATAATTTTATTGCTAGACATTCTAGTAACAAACTGCTTAAATTTGTTTGCACTCCTTTGTTCAGCAGTTAATTATTTTGTTCTCATCATCTTTACATAGAATATCTGGCTTTACATTTCTGGTTATCAAGGGAAACACTCTGAGATAACAAAACTCACAAACTCAAAAATTAACTGACCACAGAGTCTTTTGTTTTGCTGCTTTAATCTCCTTGGTTACTTGTTCCTCAAAGGCACAGAATAGGTATTTATGTGTGTGTATCTGTGTGTTGGTGTGTGTGTTTCTTAAGCCAGACATTACTTCTTATGACTCAAAATGCAGATTAACATTGAAATTCAATAACCATCTGTTAAGTGATGATTTAAGCAGCAAAATATAAAGTGCTTAACTTGAAGTTCACATATTTTATTCTACACAATTTCAAAATATATCAATTATTATATTCAGAAGTTCAGATAAAACAGAGAAGTTATTTTTAATAGTCTTGAACTTAGATTTAAATATGTCTTAAATAACACGGTCTCAATAAAAATGGCTAATGATTTTTACTTCATATATATATATATATATATATATATATATTTACTTTTTTTTTTTAAGTTTGCAGCAGAGGATAATTTTATTAGAACAGAAAGTAACAGCTCTCAAAATGAGAGGGGGTCCCGACTGGGGTGCCCTTATATATTTACTTTTGTCAGTGTAACTAGTACCTTACATATGGGTCCTTGTAATCCATCAGATTTAACACAACGGTATAAGTGAATACATGCATAAATCACCATCAGATTTGTTTAAAAAGTGGTTCAATATGTTAAAACCTAATAGAATTTGCCATAATGGGTCTTTAGGGTGATATTTCAAATATTGGAAAGATAATTGCATTGAATGCACTTAGACTGTTTTAAAGGCCAAGTAAATTAAATGTATTTTCACTTGGGACATCAACCTAAAATAGTTGTTGATAAGCAAATTAAGTCTCCAGAGGAAATTTTCCAGCTAGGATTTACAGTGAAGAAATATTATCCTATATTTTTGAGTTACCTTTTTGGAAATTACCTCTTTATATTTTGGGTTAGAATACCATACCTAAAATAATGTAAAATAATTGCACATAAGTGAAAGGAGGTTAAAGTATCCTAATGTTATTAAAGTATCCTAATGCCCTTATATTTTCAGAGAGCTTAATAAAGATAATGCTAAATTTGTAGCTTTGTTTATTTACGATTACCTGTTAATATCTTAAGGACATGCACTGTAAAAACAAAAACAAATGATCTACCTTTCAGATCAGTGGAAGGAAAACACAGAGAAACAATAAAACATAACTCAATTAAAAGAAGACAATAAATGAGGGGAGTATAAAGCAGAAGTACAAACCTTTTAAAAATATGTTGGTAGAAGTATATTCATGTATTTGCATAATAATAAAATATATAAATGAAATGTTACCTATGGAAAAATAGATTTTGTCAGATTAGGTAAGGAAATGACCCTAGTCAGGTCACATACTGTTTATAAAAGATAAACTCATAATATATTGACAAAAAAAGAATGAAGTTAAATAAGGACTTAATTTATAGCAATCAGATGAGTTGATCAGGGACTGGTAATCTTTGTCTATAAAGAACTATCTGATAAATATTTTAGAATTTGTGGGTTGCAAGGTCTGTGTTATCACTTCTCAATTCTGCCATTGTTGCATGAAGCAGGTATAAATGATACTTAAAGAAATGGGTGAACTGTGTTCCAATGAAACTTTATATAAGAAAACAGACTATAGACCACATTCTATGACCTTATTATTGAAACAACTAAATTGCTGGATTAAAAAGAATGTAGAGCAATGACAATAACATGGAATTGTAAAACACCAGCTCCCCAAATTAAGAGACATCAAGAATCCTGGGAATAAATAAATGTTAATACAGATATTGTCTTTGAGAATTTTTGAAATGTATACCCTTGGAATACTGATCCTTTTTTGTTTTTCTCTATTTCATTTCCTATCTTCTAGAGATAGTTCTCTATAGTCATTATTATATGCTACCTATCTTCATACAGTCTTCTTAAAATATTTCAAGCAAGTTTTTTTTTTCTTGTCATTACGATGAACCTCCCTTGTCAAAGGCACAAATGACCTTCATGTT
>NW_017732357.1:189658-195174 GCF_001890085.2 Hipposideros armiger | reverse complement strand
CAGCTCCAGGTTGAGCTGTTGTTCAGCATCTTAGCTGTAGAGGGCAGTGTCACTGGCCCTCATATGTGGGATCCGACCCGGGGCCCTCTGGCATCCCAAGCCATCTCTTAACCAACGTGCCACTCGGCCGGCCCTAAATAAGAATTTTTTAAAATATAATATTCAATCCAAACTAAAAATACTGGAGCCAATGTGAATTTTAATTTAATTAATTTGAATTCATGCTAAAGGCATTTGACATTTGAGCTGTTGCATATTATCAATAAATTAATTGGTAAAATAAGCTATTTCTATGGGAAGATGCCATCTGATAGTTGAGTTTACTTCTAAATTTAGGAATGAATGTTCCTATAGAAAACTGCAAAATTGTATTTTAATTTCTACATTGAGATTATAATTTTAAAATTGTTTTTAATTAGGGAATTTTCAGTTTTCTTGCTTGTGTAATAGTGATTCTTGATGAACAGACAATCTCTTAAAAATATTTTTAATTTGAAATATGACTTAGCCAATTGGAAAAAGTATTATTTTTCATGATCTTTATCTATACCTTACACAAGAAACTATATTTTGACATCGTGAGGAGAAAATATCAAAGTGTAAGGTCTCTTTCTAATCAAATAAAGGTTTTGATTACTTACTTTTAATAGAAACATAAGGTGGTCCATAGTTTTATATATGATGTGTTTGAAATACAGACGTTTATTTCTCAGCAATATGGAAAAATTTACTTATGTAGAAAACTCCCTCAGAAAGGGTAAATTCCAAGAAATAGTAGTCATTTGATAATTCTCTTCCATTATTTCTCAAAGCTAACCTTAACCTTCCTAGATATTATTAAAAATAAAGAAAGTCATTTTGGAAATATTGGATTTAATAAACATCAAAACTGTAGTCCAAAAAGATCATCAAAACTCTGTCAGAAAAGTGGGAGAGTAAAGGGGACAAATTTTAAAAAAATGTTTAACTGTGCTAAATAGTCTATCATTTCCCTATTATAATTTGCTAAATATTTGCAAGAAACAGCCCATTTTAGAAAAAAATGAAACACAAAATTTTGCAAACTAAAGGGTCAAACCAAATTATCTCTAAAAGACAATATATTTAGATGTCATAGCTTTGATTAAAAATATAATTAAAATATATTTTTTGTAAATCAGAGGAATAACTATTAAGAAAGCATGTATTGTAACCTATGCCATGGAAGGACAAACACATAATATTTTTTTAAGTGAACCTTCTGCAGCCAGCTACCAGGTTTGTAGATTGATTACTCTAGATCACTTCCATCATGGAAGACATATTCTTGCTGAAATAGATACTTACTCTGGATGTTGATTTACCGTCCCTATATGTAATGCTTTTGACAAAACTACCATCATTTACATACAGAATACCTTATCTACTGTCTTAGTATTCCACACTGATAAAAGAAATCCCTTTACAGCAAAAGAAGTGTGGCAATGGATCCATGCTCATGGGATTTACTGATTGTACCATGTTGCCCATCATCTCTTTTTTTAATTATTTTTTATCATGAAATACACATTTTTTAGAATTAGTTTCAACTGTACAACACAGTGAAATAGTTATACTTTTTACCCCTCAAAGTGACAACCCTCCTCCCCCAATCCGCCACCCCACTTCCCCCCAATATCATATATATCTATTACAATTCCCTTGACTCCACTCTCACACTATGCTCCACGTCCCATGACTATATATATATATATATATATATATATATATATATATATATATANCAAAACGCAAAGTTCATTCCTTTGTTCTTATCTTCCTTTCATTTCATCAGTATTTAACCTGGGTGTTCAATCGCTGTCCATACACACACACACACACACACACACACACACACACACACACACACACACTCACACACACACACACTGCCCTCCTCCCTTGCTGTTCTCTCAGTCTTTCTCACAATAACCTCCACCCCTAAACCAACCAGCCACTAAATTTATTGGGGTATAAAAAACATGAGATACCCCTATTTTCTCACACACATACCTCAATAAGATCTGATTAATTTTTCATACACTTGGTATACATACTAACTAGGCTATCAACAAATATTTGCGATGTTATGTATAATACTACTAAGAATTGAATAATACAAAAAACTCAATTTAATATACACTTAAACAATCTTTTAATCTGAAACAGAGTGCAGACACAAACTTAACTATGTCCTTGCCCTCCACTTATCACCCTCCTGTAAAAAAAAAGGAATTAATTAAAAAAGAGAATTTTCATAAGAGCCTACAGAACATGCTGGTTAAGAACACCAATTATGACAAAGAATGAGTCTAATTTCATGAATTCTTGTTATTAAATGTATTGGGTTATCATTGGTTAATAAAATTATATAGGCTTCAAGTGTACAATTCTATAATACATTGTCTATATATTTTGCACTGTATTTTTATCACCATAGTCATATCTCCTTCCATTACCATATATTTGATCTCTTTACCCACTTCTACCTCTACTCTCCCCCCTTTAGCTTCTGGAAACCACTAAGCTGTTGTTTGTGCCTGAGTTTTTGCTTGTTTTTTTTGTCTTGTTCATTTGTTGCTTTCAGTTTTATATCCCACATATAAGTGAAGTCATATATTTCTTGACTTTTTCTGTCTGATTTATTTCACTTAGCATGATAATTTCAAGATCCATCCATGTTGTTGCAGATTGCAGTATTTCATCTTTTTTTATGGCTAATACTCCATTGAATATATGTACCACATCTTCTTTATCCAATTATCTATCAAAGGACACTTTGGTTGTTTCTATGTCTTGGCTACTGTGAATAATGCTGCAATGAACATAGGTGTACATTTATCTTTACAGACAAATGTTTTCAGTTTTTTGGGTAGATATCCAGAAAGGGATTGCTGGGTTACATAGTAATTCTATTGTTAATTTTTTGAGGAACCTCCATACTGTTTTCTATAATTGCTGTACAAGTTTACATTCCCACCAGCAGTGTATGAGTGCTCCTTTTTCTCAAAAACCTTTCCAATACTTGTTATTACTTGTCTTGTTGATAATAGCCATTCTAGTGGCTGTTAGCTGGCATCTCATTGTGGTTTTGATTTGCATTTTCCTAATAGCTAGTGAAGTTGAGCACCTTTTCATATATCTGTTGGCCGCTTGGATGTTTTCTTGGGAGAAGTGTTTTTTCTGGTCCTCTGCCCATTTTTAAATTGGATTGTTAGTTTTCTTGTTGTGGAGCTATAGTAGTTATTTATATATTTTTGATATTAGCCCTTTATATGGGGTGTTGTTTGCAAATATCTTCTTCCATTCAGTTGGTTGCCTCTCCATTTTGTTGATGGTTTCTTTTGCTGTGTAGAAGCTTTTTAGCTTGTTATAGTTCCCTCAATTTATTTTTGCTTCCACGTCCCTTGACTTTGAGGTCAAATTCATAAATCCTCTCTAAGACCAAGGTCCATAAATTTAGTACCTGTTTTCTCTTATGCAATTTATTATTTCAGGTCTTATAGTTAGGTCTTTGATCCACCTTGATTTAATTTTGGTATATGGTGAGAGATAGCAGCCTTATTTCATCCTTGTGTAAGGGGCTTTCCAGTTTTTTCAGGACTATTTATTGAAGAGGCTTTCTTCTCTCCATTGTATATTTTTGGCTACTTGAATGAAAATTAGTTGCCCGTATATGTGTGAGTTTATTTCTGGATTCTCAACTATGTTTCATTGTTCTGTGCATCTGCTTTTCTGCCAAAAGCATGCTGTTTTGATTATTGTTGCTCTGTAATATAAATTGAAGTTGGGGAATATGATACCTCCAGACTTGTTCTTTTTTTCTTAGGATTGCTTTGGCTATCCTGGGTCTTTTGTGATTCTTTATAAATCTGATGGTTTTTTGTTCTATTTCTTTTAAAAATGACATTGGGATTTTGATGGGGATTACATTTAATCTGTATATTGCTTTGGATATTGTGGCCATTTATTATTATAGCTATGTGATTCTTCCAATCCATGAACATGAAATATCTTTCCATTTCTTATTTTCCTTTTCATTTACTTTTAATATTGTCTTGTAGGATGCAGTGTATAGGTCCTTTACATCCTTTGTTAAGTTTATATGTAGGTATTTTATTCTTTTTTTTGCAATTGTGAAAGGGGTTGTTTTTTTTTCATTTCTTTTTCTGAAAGTTCATTGTTAATATATATGAATGCAATGGATTTATTGTACATTGATTTTGTATCCTGCAACTTTACTGTATTTGTTTATTATTTCGAATAGTTTTTTGGTGGAGTCTTTAGGGCTTTCTATATAAAGAATTATGTTGTCTGCAAAAAGTGACAATTTGACTTCTTCATTCCCTATTTGGATGCCTTTTATTTTTTTCTCTTGCCTGATTGCTCTGGCTAGGACTTCCAATACTACGTTGAATAACAGTACTGAGAGGAGGCACCCTTGTCATTTTCCTGTTCTTAGAGGCAAAGCTTTCAGTTTTGCACCATTAAACATATTAGCTGAGGATTTGTTATACATGGCCTTTATTATGTTGAGGTATTTTCCTTCCATACCTTTTTTATTAATTGGTTTGATCATAAATGAATGTTGTATTTTGTTAAATGCTCCTTCTGCATCTGTTAATATGATCATATGATTTTAATCCTTTCATTTGTTTATCTGGTGTATCACGTTGATCAATTTGCATATTGTGAACCACCCTTGAGCCCTTGGAATGAACAGCACTTCGTCATAATGTATAGTCTTTAATGTATTTGTAATTCGATTTGCTAGTATTTTTTTAGGGTATTTGCATGTATATTTATCAGAGATATTAGTATATCGCTTTTGCTTTTGTTTTTTTGTTTTGTTTTTTCCTCACCAGAGTTTGGTATCAAGGTAATGTTGGTCTTGTAAAATGAGTTCAGAAGTACTGTCTCTTCTTCAATTTTTTGGAAGAGTTTGAGAGGGACAGGTATTTAATCATCTTTGAATGTTTGGTAGACTTCACTAGTGAAACCACCTGGTCCTGGACTTCTGCTTTTAGGGAGGTTTTTGATGAGTGTTTCAATTTCTTTGGTGTTGATTGGTTTATTAGATTTTATAGTTCTTTGTGATTTAGTCTAGGTAGGTTATATATTCTTAAGAACTTGTCCATTTCTTCTAGGTTATTTAATTTAGTGGCATACAGGCTTTCATAGCATTCTTTTATGATTTCTTATATTTCTGTGGTATCTGTTTAATATCTCCTCCTCAATTTATGACTTAGTTTATTTGTGTCTTCTCTTTTTTTTCCCTAGTGAGTCTAGCCAGAGTTTGTCAATTTTATTAATCTTAAAAAAAAACCTCAGCTCTTTGCTGCATTGTTTTCTCATATCTGTTTGTTCTTTATTTCATTTAATTCTGCTGTAATTATTATTATTTCTTCCTTCTGCTGACAGTGGGTTTCATTTGTTCTTCTTTACTTAGTTCTTTGAGATGTTAGTTGTTTATTCAACATATTTGTTTTTGGAGATAG
>NW_017732357.1:186865-189179 GCF_001890085.2 Hipposideros armiger | reverse complement strand
TATCCATAACTGTCAACGATGTATTTAGGTCCTCTACTATATTTGGGTTTTTGTCATTTTCTCCCTTTAGTTCTGTTAATAGTTTCTTAATATACTTTGGTGCTCCCTAATTGGGAGCATATATATTGATAAGTGTTATGTCTTCTTGATATATTGTCCCTATAAACACTATGAAATGTCCATCTTTGTTTCTTGTTACCTTTTTCAACTTAAAGTCTTTTTCATCATGTATAAACATGAATACACTTGCTTTTCTCTGGATGCAATTGGTTTGAAGTGTCAATTTCCACCCATTCACTTTGAATCTATGTTGATTCTTGTAGCTGAAATGTATCTCTTGAAGGCAGCATATGGTTGGATTTTGTTTGTTGATCCAATCTACTGCCTTTTTATTGGTGAGTTCATTGCATTTACATTTAAGGTGATTTTTTTAAAAGATTTTTTTTCAATTGGGGAATTGGGGGATGGGAACAGACAAGTTGCTGTCCTTTTGTTCTTCAGTCTAGTTGTGGAGGACGTTGCTTCACTGGCCCAAGTTAGCACCATCATTGTGCTCTTCTCAGGCGAGGTTGATCAGTTACCGACTTCTGGAAGGCTGCTCATGGCAGCTCTTGGCCGTTCACACTGGCTGCTGGCTACACACGGTAGCCCATGGCAATCCACTGCAGCAGGAGCTGCAGCCTATGCAGTTGCCGGTGACTCATGGCAGCCCAGCTCCAGGTTGAGCTGTTGTTCAGCATCTTAGCTGTAGAGGGCAGTGTCACTGGCCCTCATATGTGGGATTCGACCAGGGGCCCTCTGGCGTCCCAAGCCATCTCTTAACCAACATGCCACTTGGCCGGCCCTAAATAAGAATTTTTAAAAATATAATATTCAATCCAAACTAAAAGTACTGGAGCCAACGTGAGTTTCAAATTAATTCATTTGAATTCATGCTAAAGGCATTTGACATTTGAGCTGTTGCATATTATCAATAAATTAATTGGTAAAATAAGCTATTTCTATAGGAAGATACCATCTGATAGTTGAGTTTACTTCTAAATTTAGGAATGAATGTTCCTATAGAAAACCGCAAAATTATATTTTAATTTCTACATTGAGGTTATAATTTTAAAATTGTTTTTAATTAGGGAATTTTCAGTTTTCTTGCTAGTGTAATAGTGATTTTTGAAGAACAGACAATCTCTTAAAGTACTTTTAATTTGAAATATGACCTAGCCAATTGAAAAAAGTATGATTTTTCATGATCTTTATCTTTACCTTACACAAGAAACTGTATTTTGACATCCTGAGGAGAAAATATCAAAGTTTAAGGTCTCTTTCTAATCAAATAAAGGTTTTGATTACTTACTTTTAATAGAAACATAAGGTGGTCCATATTTTTATATATGATGTGTTTGAAATACAGATGTTTATTTCTCAGCAATATGGAAAAATTTACTTATGTAGAAAACTCCCTCAGAAAGGGTAAATTCCAAGAAATAGTAGTCATTTGATAATTCTGTTCCATTATTTCTCAAAGCTAACCTTAACCTTCCTAGATATTATTAAAAATAAAGAAAGTCACTTTGGAAATATTGGATTTAATCAACATCAAAACTGTAGTTCAGAAAAATCATCAGAGCTCTGTCAGAGAAGTGGGAGAGTAAAGGGGACAAACAAAATTTTTTTAAATGTTTAACTGTGCTAAATAGTCTATCATTTCCCTATTATAATTTGCTAAATATTTGCAAGAAACGGCCCATTTTAGAAAAAAATGAAACACTGAATTTTGCAAACTAAAGGGTCAAACCAAATTACCTCTTAAAGACAATGTATTTAGATGTCATAGCTTTGATAAAAAATATAATTAAGATATAATTTTTATAAATCAGAGAGATAACTATTAAGAAAGCATGTATTGTAACCTATGCCATGGAAGGACAAACACATAATATTTTTTAAGTGAACCTTCTGAAGCCAGCTACCAGGTTTGTAGATTGATTACATTAGATCACTTCCATCATGGAAGAGATATTATTGCTGAAATAGATACTTACTCTGGATGTTGATTTACCATCCCTATATGTAATGCTTTTGACAAAACTACCATCATTTACATACAGAATACCTTATCTACTGTCTTAGTATTCCACACTGATAAAAGAACTCCCTTTACAGCAAAAGAAGTGTGGCATTGGATCCATGCTCATGGGATTTACTGATTGTACCATGTTGCCCATCATCTTTTTTTAAATTATTTTTTATTATGAAATACACATTTTTTAGAATTAGTTTCAGCTGTACAACACAGTGAAATAGTTATACTTTTTAC
>NW_017732357.1:176223-178570 GCF_001890085.2 Hipposideros armiger | reverse complement strand
TTTTTGATATCACTTGATCAGTATTAATGACTTCTAGTCAGTAACATGCTACTTCATAACCACTTTAAATCAATACCCAGCAGAGTATTTATTGAAAAAAAGATTATGTTTTGTCATTTACATAAGAACCAAATAAAGGATTACTGCTTTCATCAATATTATATAATATTTGTTTCTAGACTTTAAGACTACTAAATTTTTCTTCTTCAGTTTAGAAATTGCATATTTAGAGATAAATCTATAGCAAGTAATCAGAGATGTGCACAAGATTCATTTATCAGTATATAATAATACTTAATCTAGATGGATTGTCAAAGAATTTGTTTAGTCAGAGTAGTAGTAATAATTATATAATATTAAAAGCTTTGTCTCAATTTATATATTAATTTATTGAAATTGAGACATATAAAATAATGTGACTAACAAATCATTTATAATAAAATAATGTTTTATTTTTACTATTATATTAAATAGTTTGATAAACATAATAGCTCTCAAATTTAACATAATTTAAAAATGATACATTAGAAATAGACTAGTTATTAGTACACAGAGAATATGATTAGAGGCCAGTTTTTCTCATAGTCACAGTTCATCTCTGCTTCAATAGGTTGGCCATTGACCACATCATGTGCTTTCTCTTCTTGGTTTACTGAAAGGAATGGGAAGATGCTGTACAAAAGACAAAACAGGGCATAAGGTCTATTACATTAATGCATACAGGCATTAGTATAATATTGGAGGGAAACTCTATTAGTCAACCTGTGTTATGTATATTCATATTTCTTATGTTTGAGGGGTGTTTTAAATATTTAGTACCAACTGGAATGTGTATGATTCTTCTTTGAACTAAGTTATTTTATAATACATTTGAATTCAGGAACTAGTGTTATAGAGAGCGAGAAAAACAAAATTAACTTCTTATGTACATCTACTGAGTTTTACTTTATGGGTTTCACAGAAATAGTTAATATTTTATTAATCTTAGTTATGAAATGTGTTCATTCTAGGATTTATTTGGTTTGATTTTTTGTATAAAGGAAAAAATTTATTTTTTCCATGATAATTGATAAGAATTTCAATTTGCATTCATTAGCTTTAATTTTTCTCAGAAAATTCTTTTTCCATTATATGTTAAGTATTATCATGCTTTTTTCTTGGTGAATACTGAAAACAAGTACTCAAGTAACTATTGTTTATTTTGCATCCACATCACATTCTGCTTATTTTCATCTTCACGTTTTATGTGTTTATTCCAGGATGGTTTTAATTTTCTGGCTTAATTCAGCCTCCACTGTACACTTTATTGACATAGTATATTTTATTTCTATATTTCATTTTTACTGTCTATCTTATTTATCTGCCTTTTGAATATATCCTTTCTCTGTTTTGCTTAGAAATGAACACTTATTTTTATATCATCAAATTATAATTTTCTAACATCAAAATATGCTAATATGCTTTCAAATTTTATCATTACTGAATCATCTATGTTATCTAGGAATGTCCCTTCTTGCCAGAGGACCACCTCCAACATCTCCATTCTGCTGATCACTATGGACAGCATGGTCCCAGCCTCCCTGCACTTGTCTCTCCATGGAACCTACCTTGACAGCTCTCCAGAATTGAAATCTTCATTTTCTGAATGAATTACACTTTTTCTTTTATATTTTCCCAACTTTAAGGTTATATTTTCATCAGTTTGCTAAAATATTTGCATTTATGTATATTTTACATCTTTGTATCTTTAAATAAGTCTTTATTTTCTGTAATCTTAATTTGTAGTTTGATTCAAAATATATGGGCTGAAATAGAGTTTTTTTTTCCAAATTTGAAAGATAGAGTGGAAGGAAAAAGGATCTTACCCGGACACATAATTATATATATATATATATATATATATATATTTTAAATTATTTCATATACAAAGAAAGTAACACCAAAGCTTTTTTTTTTAATTTCAGTTGTACAAAACAACATAATGATTAGACATTTACACCCCCCCACCAAGTCTACTACCCCTCTGACATTGTCCATCACTATTACAATTCCATGCACTATATTCCCTATGCTATATTTTACATCCTGTGAATATTACTTAATGTTATTTTTAAGTGTACAGCACAGTGATTAGGCATTTATATACTCTATTAAGTGATCCCCCACATAAGTCCAGTGCCCATCTGACACCCTACATAATCTCTACATTATTGATTATATTCCCCATACCGTATTTCACATCTCCATGACTATTTTTTTAACTGTCAATTTGTACTTTCTAATCCTTTAACCTTCTCCCCCATCCCTCAGCCCTCCTCCTATCCAGCAACCATCAGCTTGTTCTCTG
>NW_017732357.1:157164-175341 GCF_001890085.2 Hipposideros armiger | reverse complement strand
ATGAATTATGAGAACCTGGACCACCACTCATTGGGGACCACAGCACTGGTTTGGACCATTACTCTTTACACAGACCAGAGAAGTGTATGGGACCTTAAGCTGGTCTTCTTTCCTTGTATCAAATGATGACCAGTATTTTGATCTTCCGTTCCTTTGCTCATGGCAGGAGATGGCTTAAATAAATAACTTATTGTAGAATGGTCATGAAAAAAATAAATAACATAATAAAATACTGCAAACAATGAAAAATTCTTATAACCAAACAACAAAATGAATTGTGCACTGAGTGCCGAGGTTAGAGGCAGAATCTGCATCTCAGTCATTATACGTGATTCGCATACTCCATCATTGTATATAATTTTTAAGACAAGATTGAAGTTTGGTTTCCAAATATAGTCTATATATTACACAGCTGATTCTATATGGAGCCCTACATAAAGTTAAGATCTAAGAATAATTCACAAATCCTCTCCTAATTGCTTGGCATTATATATTTTCCTCTTTAATTCACTGGTCTCATTTAACATCTGAAGTGCTTCCTCCAGCCAAGTCCGTTAACTGTGACTTGGATAACCATAATTATCATACCAAGAGAATTATTTTAAGCCTGAATGCTTTCATTAGCTCGGCCACATTTATGGGTACTTCCCAAACTACTCTTATTCCTCTAACAAATTTCAAATCACGGGAACATAAGTATTTGATTCAGTAAACAAAATCAGTGGTAACTGACAAGATTACATGAAATCTAAGCATGGCAAAAGGATTAAAGAAAGGCATCGTTTCCAAAATATATTATGAATGTAACCCAAATTTCAAACATTTTTTCAGTAATTTTTTTGACATCATTTTTTTTGTTGTTGTTCTTTGATACTTGTCTTCTTTTTACCTTAAGTAGAAGTAGATCCATTGGCTAAAATTTTAACAAAACCACTCTTATCAAATGGTCAGTCACTCTAATGAACTCTTTTTGGCTAAATTTTTAGAAAAGGCTTATTTGTAATAATAGCAGTTTATTCATTTTTGTCATCTGTTCTTGTGTGCAAAGTATAGACAAGAGTACACCGTCGAATACATTTCTTATAAGTTTTCATTAATTTTACAAATAACAATTTTAGGTATTTCCCTCCCTGAAAGATTTGGTGATATAGAAAATCCAAAAAGAGTATACATTTTTAAATAATTTATACTTTTTTTATAAACAGAAAATATACCACTTACTGAGAATCTGAAATCATGTGATTCAGTCATAGCTTATTCATCATCCCTCTCTTTATTCCCGATCATTTTCTTTCTCTTTCTTCAACCCTTTTACTTTATTTACAAACTAATCAAATGCAGCTTTTCATCACAAACGAAAAACTCAATTTAGAACTTTTATATAACAACATTGAAGTTCCTCAGCCTTCAGTCTGTAACTTATAATTATCTGCTTATTCAGAAAGCATTAACTAATATCAAATTCAAAGTCATATACATCATACCTGATTGTCACTCCCATCAGATTAGACTTTTGTATGTATAAGCTTAATTTTTGTTGACAGGGCTAAATTGGCATTTAAGTTGTAGCTGTACCAGAAGTACATTTAAATGTAAATTTACTTTTTTCAATGATAAATTTTCAGAACTTAGACCAAGAATGTCAACCTAATCAAGGTATTGACACACACAATGTCTTGTGCAAAACAATCATGCAGCAAATTTAGCAAGCAAGCAATGCCTTCGAGTTACAAATTTCTCTAATCCTATGTCTATAGAGTAAAAACTTGGCATAAAGAAAACTTTGTATAAAGAAAACTTGATAAAAGAAAAACAAATGGATATATGGTGCAAGTGTTCTGAAGAAATTTTTTTTATTAATTAGTCATATATATACAATATCAACTCCCAGTATATATAAGGTCACCATGAAAAGTCTATTAGCAATTTAAAGAAAAAATGCCTTGCATTACTAAATTACATTTTCCAAAAATATTAAGGGTTGTGTTTGGAAATAACCAAACAAAATGAACTTATATCTCTATAATGACTACATGTGTATGTACATTTTGAATTAATATATATATATATATACACACATGTATATTACATTCTCTGATAATTTGTCATTTAAATTTCAGCATACAAATCAAATTAATTCAAAATTATAGACTATAAGATAAAATATAACACTAGTTAATAAATTTCCATACCACCTCCAGATTACTCTATACAAATTTAGAAATAAAATATTGAACACATCATGTACAGTTTTGTCTTTGGAACATCAGTACATAAATTACTTGGAAAGAAAATGCATGTATAGCTTATTCCAGGTTTACACTGAAATTACAAACTGCATTCTATTTAAATTTAAATATAGGATCTCGAAACTACAAATCTCATTATTTGATGTCCTAATAACACCCCACAAAACACTGACTAAGCATTTTTTAACAGGTGACTTCTATGACAAAGATAAATCACACCATTTTATTTAAATATATATGAGTTACACTAAATTTTCCAGTTTGTATAGTTTTACTTAGTATAAAATAAACAAAAAACAATCTCTACTAGTGTTAATTAATTTCCTATAGCTTTTTTTAGAATTAAAATTTAAGTTTAGCACACAAAAGATGACAGGAAATCTCCAGAAAATGATAAAAACCCTAAGTACATCTTATCAAGAAGTCACCTTCTTCCACTAGACCCCACGGAAGCATTTACCAATGATTCTGATCAGCCTATAAATACAATAATGAATCAATTTTAAATGACCTTAGAAGAAAGATGTGATTAACAGGTGTATTTGTTTGGGGAAGCTGATTTGTTTTTTACATTCGGTGAAATCAACTAGCTTGTGCATTAAGTCAAATTTTGCCTGAGGCAACTTATTATTCAATGTTATAAAGAAACTATTATGTTCAAGGTTTGTTTTCTTAAATGTTTGCTAGATATCAATATTAAGATGGACCTAGTATAATATCCTTGATTGCATGTTTTCTTAAAATTTCATAAAGAACCTTTGAAGAAATAAAAATAGAAACAGCTGAATACAAAATACCGTAGGTGAATATTCCCGTGAATTGAAAGGAGCTCTTTCTTACTACATCACAAAATACATCAAAGTAAAAAACTAAAAATATTTTCTAAAAATAGTAACACTGATGAGAACTGAACACATAAAGAGTATGTTGGGGATTGTAGCTTCAAAAACACATATAAATTTACTTCAGAAAACCCAGTAAAAGGGAGCTTCAGGGACACATCTCTAAAACTCTCTTAGAAGAGTTAAATGTGGGATAAAAGAGACGTAAGACTCTAAAGTGGAAGCTATCACATATGCATTGAAACAAACATCAGAAAAAATAAGTAATTGATTTTAATATTAATCTTAATCCAAAATTATAGTGACTGATTTAATGACATTAATTTTCAGTGGAGCAGCTCTCTATATGGAAAACTGTAACAGAATTTAAAGTACAGAAGTAGTAGGAATTTATTTATCTAATATTAGTTTCTCATCCTCCACAGCAGCCAGTGAGGATAAAATATGAGTGAATGTTAACTGACCATGCTGTAGAACTGGCTATATGGTTTGTTTTGGCATGAGGGATATTATCAAACAGGATGCAAGCAGTACCTTCAAAAGCGCTCATACGTTGGGATTTATGCTTTATTTTATTTCCCTGAAACCATCATAAAGAAACCTGGACTAGCCTACAGGAGGGTGAGAACACATGGATCAGATAATAGCTGTCAAACCTGAGAAGCCCTAAGTCAACCACTCTCAGCCAAGTCACTATTTGAAAGCAGACACATGAGTTGTACCATATGAGCAGAACAGCCACCCAAGCTGAGCCTAACACAAATTGCTGATCCACAGAAGGATGAGCCTCTAAATTTGGAAAAGTGTGTTATGCAACAACAGATCACTGAACTATAAGTATAAAAGCAAAGCCAGCATATAAAACGAAATTAATTACTCTTAAAATTATATAAATTTATATATACCAAACATCAAGAAAACAACTGAAACGTACATTTCTGTAAAATAAGGCTATTTTTAAAGAAAATTTGAGAAGTCTCTTGCTAAATTCAGTTGAGTCAGTAATACCAAAAGAACTTTTTCAAATCACTAACAAAGATAATGCAATGATGGCAAAGGGCATGATGAACAATTTATAAAAGAAGAAATATAGTCAAGAAAGTGTATTTATTTGTATTCAAGACAAAAAGACATTTAGGGTAAGTTGTATGTTAATAGTTTGAAAATATTGAATAATAAATTATTATAAATTAGGACAAATGGCCAATATTATCCATAACTTTTGGGAGCACACATTGCTAAAGCTTTTGGGAAATTAATATGCCAATGAATATATGGAACATTAAATATTCATACTCCAAGATGAAATTTCTTTTTCAATTACTAATCTCAAAGTAATGAGTTTTTTAAATGATCTGTATATAAATATTCACTGTGGTATAGAGAGTGGTGAAATCTGAAACAAAACATTGTTCGGTAATAAAGAAGTAAGAGTAAATTATATCATATCCATATGATACTAAACAGGAGAACTACTCGTGGCAAATAGTGAAGGTGAAGATTATTTGAATTGGCTTCTTTACTTCTTTTCTTGACTTTCAAAAACATTTCCCCCTGCATCCATCAACTACTTTTTTTCTGTGTATGAGCCATGCATTCTGGTTTATTGGACTTTTGTTGTTGAAAGCTGCGCATTTTCATTAATGTGGCAATTCTGGAAATTAGATTTTTTGCTCTCCTTAGGTGTTTCTTTTTTGTTATTGTTATTGTTGATTGTTGTTTATTTTATTAACTTTTCTGAACTAATACTGTGAAGTTTGTATTCGTTATGTGTAGTCACTGAAGTCTCAGCTCAGATTAGTGGTCAGCTAATGGTTGAATAGAAACTCTCTAAAGGAGATCTTCTTTCTATGCTTTGAAGACGTCTTACCAGCAGAAACCAGTATTTTTATTTA
This sequence comes from Hipposideros armiger, assembly GCF_001890085.2. Classification (NCBI taxonomy): domain Eukaryota; kingdom Metazoa; phylum Chordata; class Mammalia; order Chiroptera; family Hipposideridae; genus Hipposideros; species Hipposideros armiger. The sequence goes on along the minus strand of NW_017732357.1, from coordinate 170,355 downwards.
TTTATTTATTTTTCAGATTTCAGATGATTTCCTCTGTATTCCCTTCCAAGATGGCAGTTAAGCAGCACAAACTTCTTTGCCACCGCCATTCCCTTTACAGCCCTAGAAAGAATTGCATTGCCAAAAAGAGAGTAGAAATATTGGACCAATAGCCAAAGACTGTGCCTCTCATGATCAAGGCCACAGACACAGAGAAGTAATTTGCAGCTGAGGCTGAAATGGCACCAGTTCAGGGTTCTGGACAGTGGCAAAACCTATACAAGTGCCTCAGGAGCCTCAGTACCCAGCTTCCCAGAAACCACCACTGGACATCCTAGATTCCCCAGGGATACCAGTAATCTATCTAGGTTACTTGTTTCCTTCTCTAAACATACCCTACTGCATCTAGGATAATCCTTTGGAAAGAAAGCCATACCGCTTACTTCTCATTTTAGATTCTCTCTAATTGCTTTCCAATACACTTAGCCAGAATCTCTACCAAAATCTAAAAGGCCTGCATGAATGATTTTCAAGTGTCTCTTGTTTCTACTTTTTCACCTGCTAATCTCACCTCACTCACTATGCCTTTCCTAATTCTCCTTAATGCTCTTTTCAAAGCAACCAAGACAGTACCTTTTTTAGCACATTTTCACTTGCCATTCAGCAAGCCCAACACCCTCATACCACTGTGTTTCACAATGCCAGCTCTTCATTCATTTATAATTAAAGTCAGGTGCAATATACTCTAGAAATCTTTTTCCTATTAAGTAGAGGACACTTTTCAGCAGTTACTTACATACCAGAATATAACCCTGTATGATTTACTTCAAACACATACTGTTATTTAAAATTATCTTGGTCATCGATTTGTTTGTTTCACTTATCTAGCTTCCCCATTCTAGAGTGTGTATGGTTATTAAAGCAGAGAAACTGTTTTTACTTAACTAAATCATTTGAGTCTTATAGTAAGTATTCAATAATTGTTGAATAAATGAATTTGACAAAGTTTATTTGAAAACTACATACTAGAAATATTATTTATAGATCTAAGTGATTTTATTCATATTTAGTTTCAGTGTATTTATAGTAATGTTTAAGAAAACACTATGGAATTATGTTGGAAAAGCTATGAAACCACAATCCCATACTTGAAATTGTTTTAGCAAAATATCAAATCCAATAGATTTGTTAATAAGAAATAGTATGTTAGAGTGTGCAGAATATTTAGGAATTCCATAAATATAAGCAGATTGAATGAGCTCCATAGCGACATATAACTAAAGTAACTACAAAATAATAGATAATCTGAAAAAGCTTATTATGGAGATTAGAGTGGCTTCCGCCCAAAGCATCTCTAGTTTTTTACCTTTAGAAATCAGCAACAGTATCGACTATAACATCTCAGTAAAATAAAAAATATGCATGAATGGAAAGAAATAGAATAAATAATGGTAGCAGTGAAATGTGGTTATAAAGATGCTTTATTTCCCACTATATTTTGAATTTTAAAATGTTCATCTTTTATAATAATTTATTATTTAGAAATGTACTTATTAAGTCATGCTTTGTTTAAACAATTTAAATGAGATAAAATACAGGACCACTTGAACATGGCTACTTCAACAATGTTACTAGTAAACTATGTCCATCAACTCTATCGTTATATGGTATATATGCTTCCAATAAATGCCATGAGAACACACAATTTGAAGCCATTTGTCCTGCAATGTAAAACCCTTTAACTGAAGCAGCATTATCCTCACAAACCAGATGTCACTCCCTATATCCTGATCAAAGGAACCTAAGAAAATTTAGGATGCAATGGGCCTTTTGTTGCAGTATAACAAGTGTAGAAAACTGGTAAATTAAATTATAGTTAACATTAAATAGAACGTGAATAGTTAATATTGAAAGAAAAAATTTTGTTTTTTATTAAACTGGTAAATAAAGCCGTAGTTAACATTAAATAAAATATTATCAACTATTATATTTTATCTATAATATAGATAATATTATAGAAAAAAGGTTGTTCTTTATTACATGTATTTGTGAGAGACCAATCCAAGGTCAAATTTGATTTCTTTAAAAATGTACAACAAATGATTCATTTGCCCGTGGACTTTCAGCCACATTTGGCCAACAATAATAAAGCTTTGGTAATATCATCAGTAAAATAAAGCAGAAATCTAGATATTTTTAAGGATTATTAAAAGATAAACCTTCAAATACACTATTCCAAAACTTTTTCCAATTTTTTTTTATTATTTACAATGAGTGCATAAAAAGCAAATGCAAAGTAAAAATACGTTTTCATTCTATTAACATAGAATGTAAATTATTATAACACAGATTTAGGTATTAAAAAAAAACGCTGTTGAATAAACTAAAAATTACTAGAGTAAACAATAGTTAATTCCTCCTTCATTTCATAGTGACTTTTTGTTTGTCCTCCCAATAACCTAAAATTGATTACTCACCATTCAATTGTGTTTCGAGTTTCAAAGCTACTTTAAATTCCACTGTGGTATTGATAAAGGAGGAAACTGAATTCTCCTGCCATTTGCTTATCTTTGAGCTTCAAAAATGTAAATGCAATGAAAAATACATGGATTTATTGAATTCCTTTGTTAATACTATATCAATGATGACTCTAAGTTACTTGTTATTAGCCAGCTCAGAAAGTTTTTTGTAAGGTCTAACTTACCTTATTGTTTAAATGCAATGCAATAAATAAAGCTCTTTATTCTAAGGGGTGTTTACATTTAATTCCACAGAAACTATAACCCTTAAATTATATTTTAAAAATATATTTCAAAAGTTTTTATTCATGCCATTTTTAAAAAACATTTTATGTATGCCAATCTTTTAAAACATTAACAAAGAAGAAATCCTGCCACGCAACAACATGGTTGAAACTAGAGGACATTATGCTAAGTGAAATGAGCCTGAGAAAGACAAATACTGCATGGTTCACGTATAAATGAAATCTAAAACACAAAAAGCTGAACTCAGAAACAGGAAGTAGAACAATGGTTGCCAGAGTCTGGGTGGGCCATGGGGAAATAGGGACAGGTTATGAAAAGACATAAACTTTCAGCTTAACAATAAACCACAGCCTTTGGACCAATTTAAACTTTCATTTATAAGGTAAATACGGTGTGAAGATTGAATGTATAACATGGTGACTATAGTTGATAACACTATTGTATAATTAAAATTGGCTAAGAGAGTAGAACTTAAATGTTCTTACCAAAAACAAAAGAAAAAAGAAAAGTAAATATGTGAGGTGATGGATGTGTTAATTAACTTAATAGGGGGAGGGAGAATCTTTTCACAATATAGTCAGATATTAAACCATCACATTGTACAGTTTAAGTAGTATCTTCAATTTTATTTGTCAGTTATGCCTTAGTAAAAATAAATAAATGAATAAATAATAACATGTATAAATGCATATAACATAAATACATTTTATATGTGTGCTTGGCGATCATATAACATAGCAGTTAAGATCAGAGTATCTTAAATACTTTAAAATAAGATCAGAGTTAAGAATCAGAGTATCTAAAATATTACTAGAAACTGTTTTTAAAAGAGCTATCGGTGCTCATGTTGAATTACTAGAACCATGACTGTTTAAATCCTGAATCTGCCACTTACTAGCTTTGTAAACTTAGTATATAGCTTAACCTCTTTATTTCTCATTTTGTTTGGTGTTTTTTGTTTTTTTTTTTCAGTTGTAAAAGGAGGATGGTAACAATACCATTATTTTTGAGGAATAATGAATTTATAGAAGTAAAATGACTAGAAAAAATAGTGGCAAGTTTTCAAAAAAGGTTAGCTGTTTTTTATATTAATATTCTATCATAAATTACAGAATAGCTCCCCCCTTTTTTTTTAAAGCAACTGAAACAACTTTGACTTTACAAATAAGTGGAGTATGTGAATGTCCAGTGAAGGATTTGCAGCCAAGCATAACTACCTCATGATGTGTCTTGAAATTTTACCACACAAAAACTTGTCTCTCTAGATTTGAAGTCTATTTTGATTTATATATGTCGTCTAATAACATGCTGTGGATTAAACAAAACCTAAGAAATTATTAGCTAACCCTTATGGGGAAGAACTGAACAACTAACTGAAATCCATTGCATGTGTTAGAGGTGGACAGTCTTTTTGGGAGCTTTGGAGCAAATCACCCTGAAAGGTGAAAGGGAGCCAAAGACAAAGCTAATCTACTTTCCAATTTTGATTTGAACTTCATAGGTTGGGTAGAGGTTTCCTAATATTGTATAATTTTTCAAGTGAATCTGCAATTGTTCAAAGTACCAACAGCCCAAATTCATGTTGGATTTTCTTTCAGTCTTCATTCATGACAGATCCAGGTGTAATTACATTTATGAGTGCTAAGTGACTACTAGCAAGTAATAATTTCATTAATAAGCTGGCATCACTTGGTCACAGAATTCGTGACATGGATTTCTTAGATAACACAGGAGTTTGCATTTGAGCACAGGAATGATGAGCAGGAGTGCTGGTGCTTAATACAATACGTAAATCTCACTAATTTACTTTGCTTTTCTTAACATAGACCTACTTTAGGCATTGGAAACCCTTAGTGGTATAATACATTTTAAGTATTTTTAAAAATTGTTTCTGAAGAAGGATGTAGGTTTTCATATTTTTATACCTTTAAATTTGAGGTTGATTTGGCTAATTAGGCCTTGGTTAGTCTTTACAGTGTTGCATAGCACATACAAATGATTACTGATCTGAATGATTTTAAATAACATCTCAATAAATATTGAGCTATTTCTTTAGGCCACTGCTCCATTTATAGGCTATCTTTGAATCCATTGTACCTTAAGCTAAAAATTAGCCCAGCCTTCTAAATGTCCAAAGAACTTTCCTTTAAAGTTGTGTAATTCATCATTTCAGTCAAGAGGCTAAATTTTTTTTTGAAATTTCTTCAAGATGAGATAGATTTTTGAATTCAGGTTTGTTCTCCTTTTCTTCACAGACAAGTGAAGAAATTTTGTGTGAGAGATTCAGGTGTGGATGTAAAACATAACTGTTAATAAGCAAATATTTGAGCTTCATGTTGGAAATATTTACATGTTTTAAGTTGTTTCCATGGACATTTTATTTGAATATTGTTTTCTAGGAGAATAAGGGCATTCAAATAACAGAAGTTACAAAATAGAAATAAATGGAAGATTTGAAATAAATGTGTTTTCTATCCTAGCATATTATTAGAGAAAACATAACAAGTACAAACTTCACAAAAAGAATAAATAGTCCCCACTTACTTTTAAAATTTATTTATTCACTAGAACGCAAATTTGTATAACAGTACTTCAGTTCTTAGACATAAAAACATTACTCCAAAAGAAAGAAAATATTCATTTATTTTCTTGTGATTCAACATGAACACAGAAAAGACAAGGTAGAAAATGTATTAAAGTAGAATGTCACAATGGAAGTATTCTTCTAAACTGACTATGACTCATTTTTCCTTTCCATGTTTTATAAGTAAGCATTGAGAGACAGCGTAAAAAATATTGTTTTAACAGCACTAGTAGATAAAAGCGCACACTGAACCATTTTCTTTTTCCCTGCCTAAGCCCAATGATTTTACCAGCTCTGATATTCAATGGCTATTACCTCAATTGAATTTGAATAATTTTTCATACTGGTATGTATAATAAAGGGCATGAAAACCTGTTTAAATGAGTATTTGATGAAATAAAAGAGCTTTTAAAAAAGCAATAATCACTGTATATCTTCTTTAGAAATTATCTGTGGGTAATGAATTATTCTTAAAGAGAAGAACACATTACCCAATGGCCAGTTAGTGGTTTAAATATTGGGTTGTCGGAAAAGTCATGATGTATTTTTTCTATGTTTTTCTATTATTTTTTGCAAAAATGCATCATGACTTTTCCAACAACCCAATATATTATAAATTTCAACATGTAGCATGCTATAAATAGTGAGTTGCAAGCAGTGAAATCTAATCATATTTATTAATTAAATTTGTTTGTTTGCATGTGTTTTAAGTTCTCAGCCATATAATACAACATGACAATTAGTACACATACTATGAGTTTCAGTGCATTGTATCATAAGAACACATCAATAACAAGTGAATGAAGCTGTTAAGAGAATAAAGGGACAAACCACAAATTGAGAAAAAATATTTGCAAATCATACATTTTATAAAGAACTTGTATCTAGAATATATAAAGAACTGTCCAACTCTATTAACAAGAAAGCAAACAGCCCAACAAATAAACTGGCCAAAATTTGAACATACATTTCCCCCACAAAATGAATTCTTGTTACATGCCACACATGGATGCATCTCAAAATAAATGTAATGCATAAAATAAGGCAGACAAGAAAATTTGCTTATTATATCATTCCATTTATATTGAACTTTTGAAAATACACACTAATTTATATCACCAGAAATTCAATCAGTGGTTACTCAGGGAAGGGAGTTTTAAAAAGAGGCATGAAGAAATTTTTAGGGAGAGGAGAGATATGTACACTATTATTATGGTGATGATGATTTCATGGGTATATGCTTGTGTCTAAATTTACCAAATCGAACAATTTAACATTTGCAGTTTTATTTTATATAGATTATATCTCAATAAACATCTAAAATGTTTTAGCAATGCAAATTTCAAATTCAGCAAGTTTTTTGGGGGGGGAATTTTTAGAAATTATGAAATATGTTTTTGAAAATGCTGACTGAAATAAGATCAAAAAATATTTTTAAGGTAAAGGCTTTTCAGAGTTTATATATGTCAATGTGAATAGCAAATCTTTAGACGACTATTCCTCAGATGGTTTTCTAAACATTATTGAAATTATTTTTTATTCATGAAATATTTTACAGGACTAGCATCCTTGGAATATACTTTGGAAAACACTAGGCAGTAATAATACCAAATGTTGCTGGTTGGCTTTACAGTGCCATATAGTAGCTAAGAGGGACACCAAGAGATGGGCAACTCATCACCAAAAACATAGGGCCCTGTTCAATAGTGTAGTGGGAAGGGAATGCTTACCTGACTAGAGATCACTTATTTGCTTTCTTTGCATCTAGTTGGAGACATGTAGTTTCTGCAATTGGTATGTTACAAGCAGAAGTGACGTGTATCACATCCATGCAAAAGTGGTTAAGAAGAAGTATTCCTTCTCCATATTGTCTTTCCCTGTATATTGGATGAAAGAGAAGGTCTTTGGGACACTAGAAAATGACAGTCTTTCTGAATTGTAAGTCTTAACTTGATTGAGAAATAAATTCTATGAAATTTTGGAGTTAATTAGTTATAGCTATCAATTTTACCATAAAGAATGTAAAATTGTGGTCAATGAAAGTATGTAGTACTCATTTCTCAACTTCTCTTAATATTTGGAGAATTTTAGAAAGGTGTTCCATTGCCAAATACTGTAATGCAAGATATTTTTTACTCTATATATTTTATGTACCTTATTTTTCTCACTATGCAACATCATGATTTAAAAGACAGAAAATGCAACATGCGTATCTCAATAGGATTTTTTAGGCTTAAATTCAAACCAAATAATTCCCTTATTTATAGTTATCATATAAAGAGGTAAACTGAATTCAAATTCAGCTTGTTATCTGTCATTATTTCTGACATTGATCTTACACTTTTCATCATATGCCCCCAAAGCTATTTAAACAAAGATGTATTTTTACAACAACTATATTGTGCAAGACCTCCATTAAAACAATAATCCAATTAGAAAGATGAATGTTAATCTATGTTTTAAAGTGGCCCTAAATATTTCCCCAAAGGAGATTTTACTTTGCATATGGAATTACTCAGTCCACCATTAGTGCTAGTTTGACAGCTATTGATTTATTTTTTTTTCTATTGTTGTTAGTAGACATAATGTTCATAGAAAACTGCAAATTACACATTAGAAATAATGCATAAATGTGCCATTCGAAAAATTAAGTTCTCACCAGAATAAACTAGAATTCTATGGCCAAATTTCTATTAATTTCTAAAGAAAGCACATTATATGCTTACTTTTGGTAAATGTAATATTGTAAGTTTATATTCTGAAGCCCAAACTAAGACTCACACATAGAGGAATGATAACATTTTGAAAGGGAATATTTTTTAAAAATTCATAGTTGTTTTTAACAAAGTCAGGGTTCAATTGTTAAAGAAGACATATAGCGTCCTAAATGACAGTGCTTACAAATCTGACATTTTTTGAAGGAAAAAACAAAACAATGAAGCAATATTATTAAAGTAAGAACATGCATCAGCCAAAGGCTGCTTCATAGCAAGCGGTTCAGAGGCCACAGCTGAGCTCTAGCCATTGTCACCCTCCCTCTGTAAGGGCCATACTGGGGCTAGATTTCCCTTTTGGATCAGAAATCACCACCAAGTGCAGGGAACACCTCAGAATCAAGAAGCTCAACATTTAATAAATATTTATCTAATGCGTATTACTCAATCTCATCACACATTTTAATTCTAAACCTTCCAGTGACGGATAGACTTGATAGGAGCACCTACATTCTCAATACATGCATTCTCTTAAGTAGCCTCATTTACATTGTTCTCAGATCTCCACTTCTGTTTGTTTCAACACAATCAAATTTCCAAAAGACAAAATCAATATAACTAACAATGAAAGCAGATAACTCTAACAGGTCTCTCTTCATGGTACATGTATTATGTGCTTATATTGCTATAGGAAAACCAACTCAACCATATCACATACTTAAAAAGCTTCACTTCCTTGAGGGGTAAATTCCAGATTCCTTATGTTGGCAAATGACTACTTTCACAGTCAAAATCCAGTCTGTTTTTCTTAAAATACTCAATACATTCCAAAGTTATTCTGTACAAATTAACCGGCCCTAAGAGTTCAAATAGATTAGGAAATAATTACAATATCCTTGATGATCATTAAAGATGTCAAGAGAATTAGAAAAAGTGAGAAATAGTCAATTGAATCTGTAGATAAAAAAAATTTAAGTAGCTTGCCTAATGTCTAAATAAGAACAACAATCAATATTATGCTACTAAAAAATTTCTAACCTGAAATAGCAGATTTTTAATGTCACCCCAAAATGTGTTATTCCATCTATCTATGATAATAGTGAATTGGCAGCCCACCTGCCTCAATACTGTTTTTAGTCTTCTTGCACATAGCTTTGTATGGCCACTTGACTAAGGTCTAATACAAAAATGTAAGGAGAAATGTTTCTTTAACTTTCTTGGTCTCTTGCTTAAAAGGAAATTTGCTGCCCTAAACTTTCACTTTTTCTTTATTCCTATAAACTGAACAACCAACAGGGTGGTGATCTCTGTTCAGCCATGCAAAGGGAGAACCCACCCCCCTCTCCAGCATGAATGATCGTATGGTAGAGCTTTCCTTCTACCATGATCATCTGCCTCCTGACTTCTACATGAGAGTAAAATAAACTTGTGTCTGGTCTAAGCCAGAGCTCTTAGTATAGCAGCTTAGCCTACACTCAAAAATACACAAGGGTAACTGTAGAGAAAGATGCTTTCATTAACAGAGATAGATAACAAAGAAAGTAGAGAAGGATGATATATTGTAAGAGGAGATGTGAAGAAATGGAACCCACATCTCAATTCTGAACATTGGTTTTTACATACATGCAAAAAAAAATCAAGTAAAGCAGTTATGAGATGATTAATTAGAATGAGATAATTATGGAAAAAATTGAAAAAGTGTAAAATACAAATGGGGAAGTCAAATTCAATAAGCACTAATTCTATATTAATACAAACAATTATTTTAAATTACAATAATTAATTGTATTGACACTAAATCACATAGCCTGAGCAATAACAAGCAGAAAAAAAAATTTAACTCTGTTTTTCCAATTAATTAATAACATATTAATCATGCAATATTTTCATCTTTCTGTTCATTGGTTTCTTTAGTCTTTTTGAACCCAAAGGGGACTTTATTTCAAAACAGGTTAAATAAAAAACATTTTATTATAAATCAGAAATAGTTTCTATTTATATTCATGATAATTGATTAATCTTGTCATTTTATTAATATTTGCTATTATAGCACAATAAAAGTACCAGACATATTAATTATCCTATCTCTATTAAGGTATTATAAAGATATATCTCTTCTATAAATGTGTTTAAAAATCTGAAATTTATGAAAGGTCATCTCATAAAGTACAAATTTATACTATTATCAAAAGCATCTTACTCCAGAATAGGCAAAAGAGTACATTTTTCATGGGATATTTTTAAATTGTTGCATCTGTTCCTGAAAAAGCCATTTAGAAATTGATGAGTAGAATGAACTACTTGAGAATCATCCCACAGGCCTGGAGATGAAACTCTTTAAAAAATGGTCTGCAAGATAAAAGCTTTATCATTATTATTATTTGAACAGAACTGCAGCATATATCTTGGAAAGCACTGTCCAAGATATATACTAAATGTTAATAAATATTTAATATTAAACATATGACTAGGTTATATTAGTGTAAATGGGTTAGAAAAGTGAGAAAAAATTAAGTGAATATCTTGAGGCAAAAATTATCTATTTTTACTCATTACATGCTCTTGGTGGTGAGAAAAACCTCACTCTCACTTTTTTTTACAAACCTTAAAAAAATTCAGTTACCAGAATACTATTTTTTAAAGAGTTCATCCAATTAATCATGCCTGGCTGGAGGAAATACTAGAGCAGTTCTATAATAAGGGACAGCTGTTCTCCAGAGAAGGCAGTTTCCTTGGGTGAGATCCTTGTAAGGCGACTTTTACCTAAGGTATTGGACACTCAACACTCCAGGAAATAATTATAGCAACCCCAAGAGAAAGAGAGGGTGGAAAATTACACAGGTCAATGGCAGACTGGGGATAGATCATATTATTGTTAAGACTTACTCTAACTTAAAATATTCTAGCATTTATTGAAAAATAAATAAGAAATTTCCTCAAGCTTCCTACATCATTTTCTCAACCTTTGTCAACACCTTAGTGTTTATGTTATAGAAATGATAAAGGTTATAACTGAAAGGAGCCTAACAGGTCACATCATATTAATTTGCTTTTTCAAATTGTATTGCCTTGAGGTACAAAGATGTACATAACATTTAGCATAATTGTTTAATGAATTAATTAGTACATTATATATGATGAAATACTACAGGAGAAGAAATTAATTGGCAGTTACATATAATATTATTCTTTAGGAAGACAAGATCTTTTCTTTTAGGTTATTCTAATTTTATAGTGTAAGTATTGTTACCTCAGCTTTTCTTTTCATTTCCATTTTCATGAAATATTTTTTCTTTTCCTTTACTTTCAGTCTGTGTTTGTATTTCTATCTGAAGTGTCTTGTAGGCAGAATATGTAAGGGTCTTCTTTTCTTAGTCATTCAGCCACCCTATGTCTTTTTGTATATGCCTTTTGATTAAAGCACTATATCCGTTTACATTGAAAGTGATTGTTGATAGATATGTAGTTATTGACATTTTATTATTTGTACCTTATTTTTTGCATCTTCTGAAAGAAGTCCCTTTAACAATTTTTGTAACACTTATACTAGACTAAATAGACTTTAAAACAAAGGCTATAAAATAGACAAAGAAGGACCCAGTAATCCCATTTCTGGGTATTTATTCATCCAAAGATATCCAAAACAGAACTTCAAAGGGAAGGATGAATAGGCAGAGTACAGAGAATTTTTAGGGCAGTGAAAATGTTTTGTATGATACTATACTGAAGAATACATGTCATTATACTTTTGTCCAAACCCACAGAATGTACACCACCAAGAGTAAATTATAATACAAACTATTGACTTTGGGTGATTATGATGTGTGGATGGAGAGTCATCAGTTGCAACAAGTGTATCACTCCGGTGGGGATGTTGATAAGGGGGGAGGTTTTACGATGGAGGGGCAAGAGTTATATAGGAAAACTCTATACCTTCCTTTCAATTTTGCTGTAACCTAAAACCGCTCTGAAAAAAAGTCACTTAAAAAATTAAAAGGAAACGTGTACTATAAACAGAAATATATCTGAAGGAATAATTATCAAAATCATAGTAGCTGTATATGGAAACTGGGATTATGGAACATAGAAAAATACATATACATGTGTGTTTATAATGTATGTATGTATTATATGTATGTGTATATATATGTGTATATGATTTTTCACATTTAATAATGCAAAAATTACCAAGGTGTATGTTTCTTTCTAGAAAAAAAAAACTACCAATGTTAATCAAAAAGAAAATCCCTATAGCTGGTTACCTTAAAAAAACATGAGAAATAAAATACATATAACCAAAGTTGAAAGTTTAAGATATTTAATCAATATACAATGAATAAATATAATTTACTCACCCTCAAGAAAGATTTCATTATGATGTGTAAATCCAGGTACTGACAGGTTTATCCATGTTATCTCCTATATCATACAATGTATAAGATTATCAAATCTCATGGTCGTCTGTTATATCTTAAATTCCACATTATTTATTATATTGAAAATTTGTTATCCACAGTATTTTTATTAGGTTGCTATAAACAATTAATATACATTTTTGCTAATATTCCAAATTTTTATTTTAAAACTTTTGGAAGATTTTTGCCTCTTTGATCTTGAATTATTTACTTTTCAAGAATGGTTTCAATTGCAATGGTTGATAATATATAAATATCGAGATAACTCAATTATGTGTACTCTTCATTTGAAGTATAGATGTCTTAGCCATTTAAGTATTAATAAGAATGATATTTAATTACATAATATTTTTTTGTTGCTTACGTTTTACAAATCAGTGTGAAATGATGAATATAAACATTCTCATGTGTTTCACCTCATTTTCCTCTAATGAAGACACTAACAGGAAGAGCTGCAGTGCTATAAGTTCATCAATGCCTTGTATGGACACTTACGTACAGGTTACTGGATAATTGCTAACATAATACTGTGGCACTATTGCGATTATAAATTGTGAAGTATCTTTACTTATTCTAAATACAGTTAAGTAAAATCCTTGTTAATTAACATACACCCATATAGAACTATATGACTTGCGGAGACTAGTGGGTTCCAGACTTGAAGTCTTTGCAGGTCAAGAGTTGGTAGTCACAAATTAGTCACAGGGATGTGAAATACAGTATGGGGAATATAA
>NW_017732357.1:154827-156619 GCF_001890085.2 Hipposideros armiger | reverse complement strand
AAAAAAAGAATTCTTCTGAATGTAACTTCACTAAATGTCCTCATAGCTATAACCTGCGATGTACAGTAAACCTGAACATGAGAGGACAGACTCTATAGTTGAAAGGAATCAACTACCCTTCCCTTTGGAATGGAGAGAAGACAGCAGGCTTTAAATTCCCATTGCAGACATAATGCCTGCATCCTCTGGTCTTTCTCTCTAAGTGCAAAATGGCATGTTTAAATCTTTAGCCAGCTCCTTCCAGTGTGTCAATTTGGTAACTGTGAAAGCTTTTCATAAAGAGATATCTACCAAAAACGTCCCCAATACATAATTGCTAACAAGGAAAAAAAATGTTCATTAATGACTTATTAACCCATTGCCTTACAATAAAAGCTTAGAAGTATCATTGAAATAACACTGGAAACAATTTATTCATATTTTTAAATTAGTTTTATTTTAGAGAGAATTTAAATTTTTCTAAATATATCTAAGTTATTCGTTGGCATTTGCAAATTACTGATCTTTTAAAATTGTAGTGAATGGAAATCATGGTCATGTTATGTTTGAAAAGCAACACTTGCTTGCTATTCCAGAGATAAATATGCACTGAAAAAAAATCAAGATGATTTATTTAAAATTCAAATAATAATGTATTCAAGAAGTCAATGATCTCCATTTAAAATATATAGATGCATATGAAATAGTTAAATTTTTGTTTTGTACTACATTGATATTTATCTATATATGTCTAGGCAAATTAAGTCATAATGTGCAATAATTTCTAGTTTTCCTTGAATCAAAAGCATTTTATAATTATTAAGAAAAGAGAAAAAGTAAAGTGTGGTGTTTTCTATTGAAGAAATTCTATTAGGAATATAGGCTAAAAGGGAACAAGATTGATTGTAAAATGAAGATTAAAGAATTTCAATGTGATGTCGCAAAAATATTAAGGGATCATCTTAAATTTGACAGTTATATACTATTGATGTTATTTCTTCATTTGGAGATTATAACCACATGCAGAGAAAAAAAATAGGATACTATAGCATGTTTAAGTCACTGAAGAAATCTAAAGAAAGCAGAGACAAAGTACAAAAAAGCCCTGGAATTCTGAATTGCATCTCATAATTGTTCATGGGACTTCCACTCTTGATATGGGCATGTAAGCTCCTGCTGGATGGGCCTTCATATAGACAACACCTATAAACTCTGGGCAAAATATGCACACAAATAAAAACTACTTGAAGGTACAGGAAAGCATGAAAAATCATACAGTTATCAGAAGGTAGTAAGCATTTAAAAGGAAATGATTTTGAGTTAGATTGGGTTTAATGCATTTAGCCTGAGGGAAGGCATTGACTAAACAGGGTAGTTAGAACTCTAACTTAAAAACACATGGTCTTTATGCCCTGAAGAAACAGTGGACAGCTTTGGGAAATCCATCTAATATATAAGTAAAGAAGAGCACAAGAATGGTGAGAGCAAGAGAATTGTCTTTTGTTTGTTTGTTTGTTTTGTATAAACTCTAGATAAGTATCTGGACATGCAAGCGTGTGACAGGATCCAAGCATCTCAGAAGCATCTCAGCTAAGTAGAAAGAACTGAGAATTTAGATGCTATCAAAGAGACAGAGTTTATACTTTGAATCCAACAAAGGTAATAATTGTCTAAAACAACAATAACAGAACTTTAAAGTTTCAGAAACTAAATCTATGCAACATATTATAACATTCACAATCTCCAGGATGCTATCAACAATTACTCTTCAAACTGAGGGTTGTTAGTTGGGAGGGGGTGGGGATGAAGGAGA
>NW_017732357.1:146270-151818 GCF_001890085.2 Hipposideros armiger | reverse complement strand
ATATATATATATATATGTATATCTCACAAAACCTTAATTATGAGTATAAGTGTGTGTATGTTTTAATTTTAGGCAATAGGTTTGCAATATACAACTGCTGATTTTTCAAATAATTAAAATGTTTGGATGACTCAATAGCAATGTAAATCATTTTTACTAAATTGCCAAAACAAAGCTTAAAAGATTGCCTCGATACCAGGGAGAGGCATACATGGGTGATATTTTCTGTATAGTAATAAAATATCAGTATTATAGGTTTGACAATTAAGTTCTCAAAACTGTTGCAACAATGTTGCTAACCTTTTTTTATATCAGAGGGATTATTCATTATGAATTTGTACCAACTGGTTAACAACAGTTAACCAAGTTTACTATTTGGAAGTGCTGAAAATGCTGTCTGGAAAAGTTAGATGAAAATGACCTGAATTTTCACCAACAGTTTATGGCTCTTGCATCACGACAATGCACTAGCTCACACATTACTGTCTGTGAGGGAGTTTTTAGCCAGTGAACAAATAACTGTATTGGAACACCTTTCTCCCCTCCCCCCCACTCACCTGATCTGGCCCCCAATGACTTCTTTCTTTACCTGAAGATAAAGGAAATATTGAAAGAAAGACATTTTGTTGACATTCAGAACATCAAGGGTAATATGATGATAGTTCTGATGGCCATTCAAGAAAAAGAGTTCCAAAATTGTTTTGAACGGTGGAGTAGGCACTGTGTCAGTGCATAGCTTCCCAAGGAGAGTACTTCGAAGGTGACCATAGTGATATTCAGCAATGAGATATGTAGCACTTTTTCTTGGATGAGCTCAGGAACTTAATTTTCTGACCTTGTATATCAATATTCAATGTCCATTTTGACTGACAATAATTCTATTACTAATTCACAAGTATTTTATTCAATTTTATATATGCTTATTAATTAAAATTAGTCATTTGCTTGATCTTTCTTTTCTAAATAGCTTACTATATGATTTATTTTTATTTAAACTAATATTGGGCAGACTATTCAAAAATAGTTAAATTATATTTATGTGAGCAAAAATGTCCATCCCTTTAGGCTTTCTAGTTTTTAGTACTATAATTTGGTTCTATTAAATTAGGAAAGCTTTCTTAATTATAAATTATTGTATTACATAATATTTATTTTTTTAGATAGAATTGCCTTCCACCCCTTCCCAACACACATACATATATTGCACATATATCTTTTAACAGTCAGTGATTTTTCACCTTATTTCTCAAGTACCTGGGTGTTTGTGTGTATGTATATAACAATTAAATTATCATTTTGATAAAATATTCAAATCAAAACCTAAATATTTTTATTCTATTACTTTTATTTATTTATTTTTTTAATTAAAATTTATTGAGGTGACAATGGTCAACAAAATTACGTAGGTTTCAAGTGTACAATTCTATAATACATCATCCATATATTGCATTATGTGTTCATCACCCAGAGTCAGTTCTCCTTTCATCACCATATATTCAACCTCCTTTATTTTCTTCTACCATCTCCTCTCCTTCCTTATCCTTTGGTAACTACTGAATGCTGTTTGTGTCTATGAGTTTTTGTTTCTTTATTTACTTGTCTCATTCTTTTGTTGCCTTCAGTTTTATATCCTACATATCAGTGAAGTCATATGGTTCTCAACTTTTTCTGTCTGATGTACTTTACTTACTTAGCATAATAATCTCAAGTTCCATCCACATTGTCGAAAATGGCACTATTTTATCTTTCTTATGGCAGAGTAGTATTCCATTGTGTATATATACCACACCTTCTTTATCCAATCACCTATTGAAGAACACTTGGGTTGTTTCCATGTCTTGACTGCTGTAAATAATGCTGCAATGAACATCAGAATACATATATTTTATGGATAAATGTTTTCAGATTTTCTGGGTAGATATGCAGGAGAGGAATTGTTGGGTCATATTGTAATTTTATTCTTAATTTTTTGAGCAACTTCCATACTGTTTATAGTAGGGGATTTAAATACATCTTATGACTTTTATTACTAATGAAAGTGACTATTTTTCTGTTGCCTTTGCCCCAGCAATTCCCAATGTATAGAATTCTATTTTGCATGATTATTTTTATTTTATAATTTATTTTAACTGTTTTCAAAATAATTATATAAATATTCTCAATTATTTTCCCCCTTCCAAAACAAAACAAAAACTAAGAAAGCAAGATAATTAGTCTGCCACTTCAGCAAACACCCTGTGGGAGGAGCCACCCTGGGGATATTTGTTGTTATCTATTTTTTATTATTATTTTAGTCATTCTAGTGTGTATGAAATTATATCTCACTGTAATTATGATTTACATTTCTCTGATTGCTAATAATGAGCATCTTTTCATGTACTTATTGGCCATTTATATATTCTCTTTAGAGAAATGTCTATTCAGATCTTTTGCCTATTTGTTAATTGTGTAATTTGTAATGCAATTAGTAAACTACAAGTAGCATTTTATACCAGATTTCTTGAAATATTCACATATATGAAATTCACCCCTTTAAAGGAATTTTCAGTACATTTAGAGATGTGCAACCATTACTATTATTTAACTTCAGAACATATTCATCACTCCAAAAAGAAACACTGTACTCATTAGCAGCCATTTCTGATTGCATCCTTCACCCTAATATGTTTTTCAATTTCCACTTATTTGTGTTCTACAAATGCCTGTAATGTCTAGTTATTTTATGGTGTTTTCCAAAGGTTCTAATTTTTTGTTCATCTATCAAGCATTAAAAATTGGGGTACTGCATCCCCAACTACTGCAGAGTATTTAGTTGGAGTGTGTTTTTCTTCCTTCCTTCCTTC
This sequence comes from Hipposideros armiger, assembly GCF_001890085.2. Classification (NCBI taxonomy): domain Eukaryota; kingdom Metazoa; phylum Chordata; class Mammalia; order Chiroptera; family Hipposideridae; genus Hipposideros; species Hipposideros armiger. The sequence continues at coordinate 148,975 of NW_017732357.1, read as the reverse complement.
CTTCCTTCCTTCCTTCCTTCCTTCCTTCCTTNAATTATATATACATATAGTCTCGGGACATGGAATAGAGAGTGGGAACGGATTCAATGGAATTGTAATAGATAAGCATGATATCGGGGGTGGGAGGGCAATACATGAGGGAGGGGCTTGTTACTTTGTGAGGGTGAAAAGTGTAACTATTGCATTGTTCTGTACACCTGAAACTAACAATAAAAAAACAAACAAAACAAAACAAAACAAAACAAAAAAACAATTACTCTTCAAATGAAGAAACCTGAAAATGTGACACAATCTCAGGAGGAAATTCAATTAACAGAGACTGATTCTCAGATAATACAGATGTTGTAATTAGCTGACAGGAATTTTAAAATACTTTTCATAATGTAATTCAATGAAGTAATGAAAAATATGTTTATAATAAGTGAAAATATTAAATATCAACAGAGAAATAGGAACTGTGAAAAAGAAGCAGATAGAATTTCTGGAACTAAAAAATATTATCCAAAACAAAGTTTCCATATGATCAGTTATAATGAAAATGGTCCCTTACATGCTGTAAACAGCTTACTCATAGAAGTGAAGATGTGTCATATTGCATTCAACCATCCTTGATATTCACACACGTGCTAAAGTGTTATGCAGTGCCTCCATAACAGCATTTGTCATTAGGGTTTAGTCAACAAAGTCTTTAAAATGAAGTTTATGATGAATAAAAGACAATAAAGAGTTGTCTGTTCTGGAGGATTCCAAAGCTAATTATACATCTATATTGATTCTAAATGAAAACATTAATATAGAGCTATCCATTTGCCCTTGGAATTGTACTAGCTTGGTTAAATATTGTGTTTTTTAATACTCAAACTTTTTGTGAAATTGATACACATTTTCAGGAGATAGAGCAAGGACCCTAAAATGTTCAATACTAATGTAAGCAGATAGCTCTTTTTTGAAATGGCCTTTATGAAGGCATTCATTGGAAAATGAGAACCAGGCTATCTTCTCTAAAAAATCTTCTGTACAGCAAAAGAAACAATAAAAATAAATAAAAAGCAACCTACAGAATAGGAGAAAACATCTGGCAACCACATATTGGATAAGGTGTTAATGTCCAAAATATATAAAGAACTCATAAAACTCAGTAACAAAAAAGACCCAATAAAAAATGAGCAGAAGAACTAGATATTTTCCAAAGAAAAATCCGAATGGTAAATAGGTACATGAAAAGATGCTCAACATCACTAATCATCAAAGAAATGTCAAACAAAACCACAATAAGATATTACCTCACACCAGTTAGAATGGTTATCATAAAAAAGACAACAAGTATTGGCAACAATATAGAGAAAAAGGAACATTTGCACGCTGTTGGTGGGAAAGTAAATTGGTTCAGCCATATGGAAAATAGTGTGGAGGTTCCTCAAAAAATTAAAAATAGAACTACCACAGGATCCAGTAATTCTCATTGCTCTTTATCCTAAAATGCTATGTTGGAAAGGCCCTTAGGGAGATACCAACTTCTGGTATGCATGCCCTTTCAAAGCTTCTTTCGCTTGAATGTAGGTGGGATCTGTGTTTTTTTTCTAACCAAGAGATATAGCAAAGGTGATGGAAGGGTACTCCCATGATTATGCTAAATATGTAAATTTCTATATTGATAGCAGATTCACTGTATAGACTTTCTCCCTTGTCAGCTTTGTATAAGCAATTTGCTTTGTCAAGAGAGTGACTAGAGAGAAGGCCAATGGCAAAAAAACAATAAGGCAGTCTCTGATTGCTCAGGATGGCTTCTAGTTGGAGAAGGCAGTCTGCAGCTATAAGCCAGCAAGAAACCAGTGTCCTTAACTCTACAGCTACAAGGAAATTAATCCTCCCAACAATTCAAATGAGCTTACAAGTAGATCCTTTCCTGGTCAGGCCTCTAGATGAAAGACTGATATGAGACTGTAAGCACTGGACTGAGCCAAATCATGCCCAGACTCATCACCCACAGAAACTGTGAGATAATAAATGTGTTGTCTTAGGGCATCATTTGTAGTAATTTGTAAGACAACAGTAAAAAACTAATACAAATGCTGTTTCTCACACATTTGTATTATTCAATATTTCCCTTGGTATTTTTCAGTTTCTATGTATTTCACGCTCTTTATTTTCCTATCTGCCTGTACAAGCAAATGTAAATTTTCATGGACTTAAATCAGGTTATTTCAGTGAAATATTTTATTTACACTAAATTTATTTTATAAAGATATTGATGAATGATTTTTATGCTTTCACTTTTCAAATAATTTCACCAACATGGAAACACAGCATGACTTCTTATCTCAATACCACCTCCACTCACCTGTAGATATAGGTAACTTTCTGCTCCACTGATCAGACTTCTAGAGTAATCTAATTTTCTGCTTTGGTGAAGAAGTGAATTAAACAAAATCTCTCCTTCAGAGACAAGCTTAAAAAAGCAGAATTCCTGATGAACATAATCAAAGGTTCAACTATCACCCAAGGGGGTGGGAAGTACATTTTCAGATTTATTCATTCTATTCATATCACTTTTCATAACAATTTATTATAAAAAGTGACAATGGAAGAAATAATTTTTTGAATATATCCCTTTTTATATCTTGCATTAAATCTACCTGAAATAATTGAGACCTCAAAATTTACCACTTTTTAAGTCAAACAATGATTATAGTCAAATTTTTTTT
>NW_017732357.1:130989-143045 GCF_001890085.2 Hipposideros armiger | reverse complement strand
GGGTGAAGTTTCAACATATGAAGTTTAAAAGGACACATTCAGTCCATCACAATGTCTTATATCTATCTTTCTCCTTTAGTGCTGCATCATCACTGTGCATTTCCATGTTAAATAAATGTTTATTTGTGTGCCATTTCAATCTCTCTCTCTCTTTCTCTGTCTGTCTCGCTCTCTATCAGGGGTGCCAAAAAAATGTATACAAGTGAACACTTTGGTCAATGTTGCTCAAGCAGTAGTTTGCCTTAATCAGGAGTTTCTTGATGCTGATGGCAATCACTTTGAGCACCTCTTGTAATTGCAGAAGTCAAATATGACTTGTATTTATCTTGTGTTATCAGTATATATTAAGTATTACAATTTTAACCCTTTTGCCACGATGGTTGGATTTATCCAAATGAATATACCTGAAATTTTTATACATAAAAATAATTCCATTTACATACAAAGCAGCTCAAATTGTTATTATTAAATGCATAAAGTAGTCAAAATATCAACTTTTTGTTTTTTTGTGGATTTCTGAAACATTTTGGAATAAAACCTTGGAATCAATTAATGCAGCAGAAGACTTTTAATACAGTTTTCCTTTCTTAAAATGTATACACATTTTCTTGGATATATATATATATATATATATATATATATATATATAATATATTCTGTTATTCTTAACAGAGCTAAGGCTGGACCCATAACTCTTCTGTGCCTTTTTTATTTAAAATTGTGGGAAGAGAAGATCTATAGTAGCTATCCTTATCCTGTCCTATCATTATATGTAAGATGCATGGGGGCAGAATACTTTTTGAAGGACTGTATTCAGGGAGCTACACTTGAGAAGGTTCATCTGCACTGAGATATACCAGATAAGATGAGAGTTAAGAATTTTGGTGGAGTTGATGAGTGTATTTTCAATGTGAGATGGTTTTAAATTATTATGGCCACATGAAGGACCCTTTTAGACTATATTTTCCAAAAATAGCATACTAATATATAAATATATTCCATCACATATTATCTTCCTACAATATGATGTTGACATTCTTCCATCAAGAGAGAAGATACAAGTGTCCTACCATTAAACTTTGGTGGACTTTTATAATGACTTTGACAAATAAAATATGGCTGACATGTGTCTAAGTGATTCACAAGTATAAGTCATAAAACGTGATGTGGCCTCCACATGACTATCTCTCTTGAGACACATGTCATGAGTGCCCTGAGATGACATTTAAGAAATATGAGTACTTGGAAGACACCATGGTGAAGATAACACTTTGAGAGACCACATAGAGATGGAAAGAGTTGGCTGAGGAGAAACAGCTATGTTAGGCCCCAGCTCTTTGAAACTTACTGGCATCAATTGTCAGACATGTGAGTGTAGTGATTCTTAATATTCCAGCCTCATGCTTGGAGACCTCCAACTGAGACACTAGACATTGTGTCTAGTCATGAGTCATCCTTACTGTGTCAAGTCAAAATTTCTAATTCACAAACTCATGACATAATGTGTGGTACTATATAACTACATTTTGGGGAAAGATGTTAAAAAGAATGCAATTATCTTAATCACGCATCTATACTAAATAAAATACATCTATTTGTTGAATTTAAAACAAATATCAGGGGAATATTTGGTACTAAATTAGCAATTAGGAGACATAGTTATAGTATGGGCACTATCACTAAGTAACTTATGACCTCTGACAAATTATTTAATTTGGAAGATTTAGCTATCCTTTCTGTAAAAGAAAATGAACTAAATGACAGCTAATTCTTGGAACCCTTTCTATAATGGATGTTTATTATATGAAAAATTCAAAATTTTTTCCAAGTTTAATATTGTACATAGCCAATTATTGAACAGGACACTGCAAAACATGAATATTTTGGGGTAAGAACATGTGATTGCCAAAGGAGAAGTAATTGATTTACAATTATGGCAAGTGCCAACTATATAAAACCCCTTAGTTAAATTTGTTTTAAATGAAATCACAGTTTTATAATTAAAGAACGTATTTCAGTTACAGAGAACCTAACGACCATGCCTATATCCATATCACTAGTGGGAATGTACATTTTAATACTCTGTTAAGATTCTTCAGAATATCCAGATAAATGCCAGTTTACATCATTTACATGATTCATGCAAGGAAGAAAGACTGATTGGTTTCAATAGAGGTCTTTTTGCCAAATTGGTAGAAAAGCATTCTGGAAAACAATTCATTCTATACAATGGTTCTCTACATGGTTCTATATGAGTGACCAACTGATAGTGTAGAAAAGGATTTTCAATAAAATATATGGTTTTTTACTTAAACACCTACAAATTTAGCTACCATGTGATAATAGCACTTCTCATTGATGGGTAACCAAACTTTGCCTTGTAGTAGTGGAAGGAACATAATTGGCAAATTATTGACAGGGATTCCTTAATAGAATCTTTTGGGGAAAGTACGCTATGTTGCAACAGAAATATGTGTATAAAAAGTTGGGGGGATAGAGCCAAGAGAAATACTTTATCTTTCAACATAATCTTTTGTTTTCACTCCAAAGTTTTCCTGGGAATTTTTTTCTAGATAGGTTTGATTAAACATAGTTATTAGAAACATTTTTCAACTGATGTCAAATAATTTGCCATGTAATTCAACTGATGATTATTAAATGCCATATACATAAACACTCTCTAAGCCTCAAGTCAAAGCTAATTATTTAACAAATGTATATGTATGCATATGGAGAAAATTGAATATAATAGTTGAAATTAGTATTTTATTATCGATATGACAATATTTCTTTTTATTGTCCATGAAATACCAGCTATTTTCATTCTTGAGATATCTATAATTACTACAAATTTTATAAAACTTCTAAGTACTTGATATGATATTTTATTTAAAATACTTCTATTATTCTAGAGCAAATGCATGGCTATTCATACTGTATACTTAGAGCTGTACAGAATAAAATGATTGCACTACCTATTTCAGATGTCTTTAATAGTTTTGCTTATCTGAAACATATTAATCAATCATGGCACTCTTTTCCACTGAGCCTTGAAGAGACTTCACATATTTCTCAACACACCAACCTGAGCAATTGCTATCAATCTATCCAAGCTAGCACCGGAAATGAAATATATTTCTATCCCTAGGCTGCAGCAGCAAACCTACAGTAAGAGCTACTCTCTGAAATAGCACTACAGATACAAGACATACTCAGAAAGTTCATCAGAGTGTAAATCTAGTAGCCTGTCTACTTCTTTTTTTCTTTTTTTTAATTGGGGAATTGGGGGAGGGGAACAGACAACCTGCTGTCCTTTTGTTCTTTAGTCTAGTTGTGGAAGATATGGCTTCATTGGCCCATGTTGGTATTATAATTGCACTCTTCCTGGGTGAGGCAGTCACTCGATGGCCCTTCGACGACAGCTCACGGTGGCTCACCGCAGCTCACATTAGCTGCCAGCCACTCACAGCAGCTCACTGCAGCAGGGGCTGCAGCCTATGCTGACGCCAGCGACTCATAGCAGCCCAGCTCCAGTTTGAGCGTTTGTTTACCATTTTAGCTGTAGAGGGTGCAGCATCACTGGCCCTCATGTGGGATCTGAACCCAGGCCCTGCTGTTCAGAGCTGTCCTCCCGAGCCAACTCTTAACAACACACCACTCGGCTGGCCCCTGTCTACTACTTAACATGAATGATTCAATACACGGATTGTCCGAGATCTGGGAGTATATTGCCATTATTTTTGTTATAAGTTCTTTCCTTCTTAGGGGCATACAGCAGGATTATAATTTCCTGTTTCTTTTGAAGTTGGTCATGAATATATGACTTGTTTTCGCCAATGAAATATAAGCAAAAGTGGTGTATATTTCTGAGCAAGTAAGCCCCCTCCCTATCAATCTAGAATTATTTGTTGAGATGAAGCCTCTATCAGTTTGAGTCTAGAGTGACTACCATGAAGTATTGCTCCTGCCACCATACCTTGGATGGGGTAGAAGAGAAACAAAAACTTACTGTTTATGCCATTGAGACTGGGAATCATTTATCATTTGTTAAGAAAAATAACTGTGGGCTGACCAGTTATCTAAGTTGGTTAAAGTATGGTGCTGATAACACCAATGTTGCTGGTTCAATCCCTGCATGGGCCACTGTGAGTGCACCCTCCTTAAAAGAGTCAACTACGCCATTGTAGCATGAAAGCAATGTGCAACAAATGACCATGGCTGTTTCCCAATAAAACTTAAATAAATAAATAAATAAATAAATAAATAAATAAATAAATAAATAAATAACTTTGTACCAAGTCTATCATAACTAATTCAGAAACTGGTACCTACAAGTGTGTTGCTGTCATTACAAACAGTAACAATGATCATAACTAAAAGACATGTCTTTGACTTATGGGATGGGGAGTTGGTGGTTTGTGAGCTACTGTCAGAGACTACAAAGGTGCACTTCAGAATATCCAGTGAAAACATGATTATAGTGTCACTCATAGTAACTTTGGAGGTAACATGTGTGGTTAATGAATTAATATGTCTAGGGAAAGAGGTTAGGAAACAGAATTTTTTTTAGCATATTACGTCAGCTGTATTTGGCAATGTATTAGAAAAGAGATTAGCAAAGCAGTGTGGGACTTTCAGAAGTTGGAGTGATGACATCCATGAATTCACACTTACATAAAAACTAAAATAATAATAATACCAAATTATGATTGTCAAACATTTCAGAATTTTTAAAACTAAGCAAAGGCACAGAATAAAACGGAAAAGAATTTATTTAAAAAAAAAACAAATAAAAAAAAAACACCTACCAAACCTTGTAAGAACAGTAGGTCTTTGGCATTTGACTTGACATTATTCTTACCCCCCCCCAACCCGCCAACTCCGTGGTGTAGTAGTGATGAGGGCTGGCAGACTCATAGCCAACAGAAAGAACTTCCCACTTTTGGAGCTTAGTTAAATGCCCTAGCCTCAGAAAACAGGTACTATTTTGATCTTTGAAAAGTCCCACTCCCAACATTGTTGCTATTTGATCTCATTCCAAGCTCAAATTGCTGAGGAAAAAAAATAACATATCCCCAGGGGTTTATTGAAAATGATTGTGAACAGCCAGATTAGTTAACATCACAGCTGAAAATTTATGTCCACACAAAGATCTGCATGCAAATGTTTATCTATAATTGGCAAAAATTAAAACGACCAATATTTTATTCAATGAGTGGACCAATAAATAAATTTATACAATATGTGTTATGTAGTGGAGAAGGGAAATGGTCTTTCAAGCCACAAAAAGACAGTTTAGTGCATTCACCAAATGTGTTAACCTGCAAAGCATATGCTAAGTGAAAAACGCTAATATATAAAGGCTCATTTTATATGATTACATTGTGTCAATCAGGAAAAGGCAAAACTATACATACATTTAAAAGATCAGTGGTTTCTACAGGTTGAAGTTAGGAAGGAGAGTAGAATAAATGAAGGATGGGGTATTTTTAGGATAGTGAAGCTATAACACTGTTTTTGTCAAAAACAATAGAACATTATAGCACATAGAATGAACTTAAATATATGCAATTAAACATTAATTATTTGGCAGGTCAGGAAATCTCAGAATGGAATGCAGAATGTGACAAATGAGTCAAGATGTATTAGAAATATAGAAACAACCACATTGAAAGGAATGGGGGGAAAAGACACTGAACTAAATATCTTCAGAAATAGGTAAAGCCTCTAAGGCCATAGGCAAAGAAGGACTATGGAGTTTGTATTCCAGATAATAGTTATTTCCCATTGGAAATACACTTCTGAAACTAAAATTACTACGCATTTATACTGGAATTGAACAATGAAGAAAACAGACGGTACATTGTGAAAGCCAGGTATGTCACTATTAAAATATGTTATAGATAAACAAGGGGTGGAGGCTAGAAAGATCCATGTGGTAATAGATCAGATTGGATGCATCAATATGAATTTATGTTTCTCTTGACATAAAGAGATTACACATAGAAACATTTGTACATATGTGTATACACATGTGCCAGTATAGGCATGTATATAATTTCCTTGTCCTGTCAATTAATTGAGTGGCCTAGAAACAATGGCACTTGAATAGAACCAGCACTTTATAGTAGCAACTGTACCTTGGTCTCTGATACTATTTTCCAATAAAAGGAACCAGAGGTCCTTGGAGAAATGGGTGATTCTAGGACAGGGGCCAGAAATATACAAGTTTAGCCTGCAGCATCTTGTAGTAACAGAAAGTATGTAGTGAAAAACATAACAAACAAACACAAAAAAATAGATGAGGAAATATCAAAGGGACCCAGGAATCAACTGAAGAGCCTCAAAACGCTAAGCTGAAACACTATTAACAAGGAAATAAACAACGTAGTATTAAATTGTAACCTAAAGTATGAAATAAATGTCCATTAGTCCATACTGATTAAATAAATAATTGAATAAATAAATAAATAATAAATGAATAATAAATGAGGAGAAGGAACAAATCTCCCATGCAGAATTTCAAATAATTTATGTATAGATACACTTCTCTTAAGGATGTGGAGCATAATTCCCTACTTCTTAAGTATGGGGTACACATAGGCATTCCCTTTGAAAGACAACAATATGGTAACAAGAAAAAAAGTTCAGAAACCTGACCAACACTTTCTCATGCAGCTGATCAAGGTTAACATCAACAGTGATAAGCCATGTTAATAATACGTAACCTTAGTATTCTTTGATGAAAATGTCACTTTATCTCTATCTTCCTACTAAAACCTCAACTTCATCTAACCATGAGAAAATTATCAAACAAGTTTCAACTGAGGGAGAGTCTATTAAATACCAACGACTCATGCTCTTCAAAACTGACAAGATTATCAAAAACAAGGAAAGACTGAAACTGTCAAAATCATGGCTTAGTAGTACAAAGACATGACTATTAAATATAATGTGATATGCTGAATTCTGGGAGAGAAAAAATGACATAAGTAAAAACTAAAGAAATTTGAATATAGTATGGACATTAGTTAATACTAATATATTGACTATTTAATTAAACAAACAGGCTATATTTATGTTAGAAGTAGGCTTATAGTGTAGATTAATAATAGATGAAATTTGGTCTGAGGTATATGGGAACAACCTGTACTATTTTTTATTTATAGCATTTAAAAAAATTTAAGTATACTTCACATAACATAAAATTCATTTCCAGGTATATATTTTAATGGTTTTTATTGTATCCTATGCTGTACAACTATCATCACTATCTAATTTCTGAACATTTCCATGAACACAAAGTAAATTCTGAACTTAGTAGAATTTAGTCCCAATTTTTCCTTCTCCCTCACACACTCTATTCCATAGCAGCCACTAATTGACTTTCTTTTCTTTTCTTTTTTATTGTTAAAGTTTATTGGGGTGACAATGGTTACTAAAGTTACATAGGTTTCAAGTGTACAATTCTGTAATACATCATCTATAGATCCCATTGTGTGTTCACTGCCCGGAGTCAATTTTCCTTCCATATATTTGATCCTGTTTACCCTCATCTACTACTCCCTCCTCCTTTACCCTCTGGTAACCACTGAACTATTGTCTATGTTTATGAGTTTTTGTTTCTTTATTTGTCTTGTTCCTTTGTTGCTTTCAGCTTTATAACCCACAACCAAAGTGTCCTTCGATAGATGATTGGATAAAGAAGTGGTATATATACACAATGGAATACTATTCTGCCATAAGAAAAGAGGAAATACTGCCATTTGTGACAACATGGATGGATCTTGAGACTATTATGCTAAGTGAAATAAGCCCAACAGAAAAAGTCGAGAACCATATGATTTCACTGATATGTGAGATATAAAACCAAAAGCAATAAAAGAATGATTGACTTTCTATCTCTATTGATTTGCCTATTCTGTGTATCTTGTATGAATGTAAGCATACAAGATGTGGTCTTTTGTGTCTGGCTTATTTTACTTATCATAATGTTTTTAAGGTTTGTCTATACTGTAATATGTGATAGTATGCTTCAGTCCCTTTTATGGCTGAATAATATTCCATAGTATGGATAATGCTGCCTTTTATTTATTCATTGATTATAGGAATTTAGATTGCTTCCATTTTTTATAAATGTTATGAATAATGCTGCTATGAATGTTCATGTGTGAATTTTTGTGCAGACATATGTTTTCATTTCTATTGGATACATACCTAGGAGTAGATTTCTTGGCTCATAAAATTCTCAATTTATTTTATGCTTAACATTTTGTGGAACTGCCCAACAGTTGTACATTGTGGCTACATCAATTTACATGCCTACCAGTAATGCACAAGGATTCCACTTTCTCTGCATTCTTGAATACTTAATTTCTGACTTTTTAATTCTAGATATCCCACTGAGTATGAAATGGTATCTCATTGATAGCATTTCCCTATAGAACATCTTTGCATATGCTTATTGGGCATTATATAAGTTCTTTTGGAGAAATCTCTATTCAAATCTTTACACCATTTAAAAAAAATGAGTTGTCTTTTTTTATTGAGTTGTAAAACATCTTTATAAATTTCACATACTTTTTAGATATATGATTTTGAAAATGTTTTATCCCATTTTATAGGGCTTTTTCTCCCATTTTTTTTTGCTAGTGTCCTTTGACACACAGAGTTTTTAAGTCGATGAAGTAAATAGATGGTACATGGGGAAAGCCAAGTATTTAATGAACATTAAATTATTCATTAAATGTATTATTTATAACTCATGAATATAATTAAATTGAGATGACTGAAAATTGAGAATACTTGGTTCATTTTAGACTTTATTAAAACTGGAATTTTTGTGTAATGAGAAAAAATCAAAATTTTAAAGCTTGTTCAGGGAAAGAATTTATATTATATAATTTAAAATGCTAACAATTTAAAAATAAATATTATTTATATCCATAAAATAATGTTTTATTGTCAAGTCAATAACAAAAATGTTGCCAATTACATTATGAGATGCTATAATTAATAAATAATTGATAAGATTTAATCAATATATTCTTAAAGCATTCTTACACAAAGAAATAAATAATACTACTAATTACTTGTGATATGCTAGTATTATAATTACACAACATAACATTTAAAAATGTTAATATGTAAAAACATGTTCAAATATTGATAAAAATGTCACATATATCAGATATAATTATAGTTCTATGTAAGTCACTACATATAGTTAAGTATTCATGTTATTTTAAAATTCTTTTGGAATGGATATTATCATATAACATGTATTACTCATTTTCAGTAGTTTATCAAATACAAAATTAAATATCAGCTTGTGTTTATTCTATATATGAAGAATTATTATGCACTTTTCCATCTATTTAGTTTTTCTATTTTCTACAGTGAATTTAAAAATTTTATTGATGCACAAGTGCATTTTTTTTACTTTTTATTGTTCATTTCATAAAGTTTTTTTTTTATTAGTTTCAGGTGCACAGAACAATGCAATAGTTATCTTTTTCAACCCTTACAAAGTAACAACCCCCCCATCCACTGTCCTCCTACCTCCAATATCAAACTTATCTATTACAATTCCATTGACTCCATTCCCACACTCTACTCCACATCCCATGACTATATGTATATATAATTATAGTTGACATACAATATTATTCAACATCAGCTTCAGAAATACAGTGTGGTGGTCAGGCCTCTACACTGTCTATGAAGTGATCTCCCTAACAAGACATGAGTCCATCTGGCCCCCTAAACAAATATTTACAACATTATTGATTATATTCTCCAGACTGTCTTTTCTATCCCTGAGGCAATATTGTAGTTACCAATTTGTCTTGTCTCGTTCCTTCTTCTCCTTCATCCCCACCCTGTCCCAACTAGCAACTCTCAGTTTTTCCTCTGTGTCTCTGAGACTATTTTTGTTTGCATTTCTCATTTACCATATTTTCCCATGTATAAGACCACCATTTTTCGAAAACTTTGGGGTCTAAAAACTGGGTGTGTCTTATACAGTGGTTGTATGAGCACAAAAACAAGCGTGAAAAAAGAGGGAAATGAAAGTGAAAACAATCTACAACCACTGTATAATCTCTGCTTAAAGAAGCTCTTTTAACATTTCCTGCAGTGCTGGCTTGGTGGTAATGAACACCCTCAGCTCATTCTTTTCTGAGAAGCTCTTTATCTCTCCTTCAATTTTATTTATTTTTATTTATTTATTTTTTAAGATTTTTATTGGGGAATTGGGGGGATGGGAACAGTGCTGGGGAATTGGGGGAAGGGGAACAGACAAGTTGCTGTCGTTTTGTTCTTCAATCTAGTTGTGGAGGATGTTGCTTCACTGGCCCAAGTTGGCACCATCATTGGGCTCTTCTCTGGCGAGGCAGATCAGTCGCCGGCTTCTGGACGGCCGCTCACTGCGGCTGCTGGCCGCTCTCGCTGCGGCTGCTGGCCGCTCTCGCTGGCTGCTGGCCGCTCTCACTGGCTGCTGGCCGCTCTCACTGGCTGCTGGCTACATACGGTAGCCCATGGCAACCCACTGCCGCAGGGAGTGCAGCCTATGCCGTCGCCGGCGACTCATGGCAGCCCAGCTCCAGGTTGAGCTGTTGTTCAGCATCTTAGCTGTGGAGGGCAGTGTCACTGGCCCTCATATGTGGGATCCGAACCGGGGCCCTCTGGCATCCCAAGCGAGTTCTTAACCATCGTGCCACTCAGCTGGCCCTCTCCTTCAATTTTAAATGATAGATAAATTGCTGGATAAGCCATCTAGGTTGTAGGCCTTTGTTTTTCATCACTTTAAAGACTTCCTGTCACTCCCTTCTGGTCTGCAGAGTTTCTGTAGAAAAGTCTGCTGATAATCTTATGGGGATGCCCTTGTAAGTAACTTGCTGCCTGTCCCTTGCTGCTTTTAGGATTCTGTTTTTGTCTTTAACCCTTGTCATTTTCACTATAATGTGTCTTGGTGTGGGCCTGTTTGGGATCATCTTGGTTGGAACTCTCTGCACCTCCTGTGCTTGTATGTCAATTTCCTTTGCCAGGTTAGGGAAGTTTTCAGACATTATTACTTCAAATATGTTCTCGATCCCTCCCTCTCTTCTCCTTCTGGTATACCTATGATGTGCATGTTGTTGCATTTGATGTTGTTATCCAGCTCTCTTAAACTATTTTCAATGTTTTTTATTCTTTTTTCTTTTTGTATTCTGCTTGGAAGATCTCTGCTATCTTGTTTTCTAAGTCACTAATTAATCCTCTGCTTCATCCATTCTGCTAGTTATTCCATTTAGTTTGTTGTTTAATTCAGTAATTGTATTCTTTATTTCTAGCTGGTTGTTTTTCATGATTTCTCTGTCTTTCTTTATGTTCTCAATAATTTCCTTGAACATTCTAATCATCAGTATTCTGAACTCTGTCTCTGATAGGTTGTTTACCTCTATTTCCTCTAGTTCCACTGATTCAGGAGGTTTCTTCTGTTCTTTTATTTGGGCTGTGTTTCTTTGTTTCCCCATTCTGGCTTCCTCTTTGTGCTTGCTTCAATGTAACAGGTAGATCCCCTAGGTCTTTCAGTCTCTTCTGGGTGGACTTATGTGGTATGTGTCCTTTATATCTGAATTATTCAGTCTCCCTTTTCTCCTGTGTGTGTGCATACCAGAGGTGTTCCTTGTGTTGTGTGTCCTCTCCTGTTGAGGTCAAGTTTTGATTGCTTTTGGCTTGTCAGTAGGTGGGATTGACTCCCAGGCTGACTAGATGTGAGGGTTAGCTGTGTCCACAGTTTATGAGGTGCTGTGTGAGGGTTGACTGCTCTCATGAGGCTTGGCCCCTATGGGCTCTTGTGCCTGTAGTGATTTCCCTTTGGATGTGGCTCTTGTAAGTCAGACCCCGTAATGCTCTGGTTTTATCTAAAGTTGGTCTCTGGGTGTGATGATTCTTGTGCCTCTTTGGCTGGGCCCTGCTGCAGAGCTGGTTTTAGAGCAAAACAGATCAATAAGCACAACCACAACAGCCACCAAAGGTAACCAGATACTCTCAGATGTACAAAACAACCATCA
>NW_017732357.1:128558-130013 GCF_001890085.2 Hipposideros armiger | reverse complement strand
CACACTCCTGTAGCTTCTTCTCAACCCCCTGGGGGTAGGAGTGCCTCTGTAATCTGAACCTACTCTCTTCAGGGGTCAGCCTACGGCTCTGGCAAGGTGGGGGCCAAGGTTTCTGAGGGAGGGTGCGGGTGGGCTCTTATCTATGCAGTTTTTTTTTTTTTCTGTCCGAGAAAAAAGAGGGAAAAAAAGAAAAAAAGAGTGGGGGAAAAAAAAAAAAGCCCCTCACCGTTTTGAGCTCAAAGGCTCCAGCAGAACTCCTGCTGCGCTCCAGGAGCCCACCCTGGAGCTGCAGCTCGTGTCTCCACACCTGCGGGGTGCAGGCTGCCTCTCTATCCTTCTGGCTTCCCTCTTCTCCTGCTGCACCGGTTAGAGGTTGCTGCCTCAGAGAACGTGCACTCCGGGTCTCCTGTCGCACTCCTGGTGGGACAGTCGGCGCAGAGGCTGAGCTTTTCCTGATGCTGCAAACACCTCTGCCGTGTCCTGGATTCTTACCGCTCCGCAGCCCAGGTGCGGATGGACCGCGCCTGTGCTCGCCCATCTCTTCTCTTTGTTCCCCTGCTTGCCGGCCTGGGGATTCTGCCTTGTTGCTCGCAGGCCGGAGGTGCGGGGAGCAAGCCATGGAACACTCTCTGATCTGCTCTCTGAGACCCTGAGTCTAAGCAGCCGGGGTGCAGGTGCCTCCATGCGCCTCGCCTCCCTCTTCCCCCACTGGCCCGGTCTGCCCACCTGTAAGTACTCGGTGTGGGAGTCCCTTCACTGCTCAGCGTGCTCGGTAGAGGTTTGTCTGCCGAGCTCCAGCTGTTCAGCTTGCGGTGATTTCCAGGGGAGAACTCAGGGAGCCCTCCTCACCGCCACCATTTTTGCTGTCTCTCCTAGAAGGGTGTCTTTTGATTTCAAGATTCCCTGCGACGATGAGTAACCATATTTGAAGCTGTCTGGCAAACACCATCAGATACAGACAGATGACCTTGTCCATGGGACTTTTCCTATCAGAGAAAATCAAGTGCATTTCCTCATGGTGGTACTGAGGTTGGAAAGTCTCAAATCAGATCAGTGAGAGACACGTGGGCCTGTCAACTGACAGGACCAAACCGTATTGTCACCAGGGTCTCTTTCTCAACAAATCTCTGCTTCAGTGTATTTGGAAACTGTTGTCGGAGAGTGGGCCCTTCTCGGCACAAAGTCCAGGTCTTTAGGCAACTCAAGCAAAGAATTGAATGAGATGCCAGAGTAAAGTACTGAAAAAGTAGTTTATTCAAAAAGATAGTACCTTTCAAAGACGTAGAAGTAAGCCGGAGCAGTAGAGAATGGCTCAAGGGCCCATTAATAGAAGAGAAATTACAATCCAAAGAGTTTGGAGTGGGCCATGCACAAAGGCAAGGCTCAAAAGGCTCAAAAAACGGAAGCAGGGGTTCAAAAAGATCAGGGGTCCAAAAAAAAGCTCATTTCATAAAG
>NW_017732357.1:120088-128388 GCF_001890085.2 Hipposideros armiger | reverse complement strand
TCTTAAGATCATTCAAAATATATTAAAAATTCAAATAGAAACTTCCCCCAAAAATCAATATTGTAAAAAGCTGTTACTTTGGTTTGGCTAAATGAGTTAATGAAGATCTGAGAATATTCATTTCTCATAATTCAAGGCATAGGGGATTCTTCTTTAAAATTGCATTAAATTTAGTGACATATATTGAAACCTAACTTGTAAATTCATATGTTGTATACATGTGTTCAGTATGGATTAAATATATACTTAAAATGTGACTCGAATGGTTAAATATCTTTGCAGAAATATCACAGGCAAATACATAAACAGGAAATACAAAAATAGAAACCTAAAATGATAAGTAGCACAGTGTAGTGTTGTCCAGAATGTGGAACCTGGATCAAGACTGTCTAGGTACAAATTTCCCTAGTAAACTTGAGTGATTTAATTTTTCTATTCTGGCATTATATTGATATGACACAAAAATAGTAATAGTCCTATGTAAAGATAATATTTGCTTTAGTTGTTGAGAGAATTACAATATGGTTCATAAACAGTTATTTTTCTATGCATTTAAGAAAAAAATACACTATTCTTATAAATGTGTTAACTCTAATAAACCTCAAGCTTTAATTTTAGGAATACTGGTCACTTCTTAAAGTACAAGCACACATACAGTGAACCGTCCTAAATAGCCTATTGTATTCAGTGAATTCATTTGCATTTAATTCATGCACAGCATTAGTCTAAGATGTAAATTCTAATTAGAAGAAACATAAATAATGAATACCTTGTGATTATTGATTACCAAGTCATTTGGTTAAATTTGGTCTATGTAGTGTTCAATCACATTATATACAAAAGTTCAAAGAAAAGTAATTTATAGTCAAGAGCATAATTTATTTTTATCACCAGTGTTTTAACTCCTTTAAGATAAATTTGAAAGAACTCTCTCTCCTTGAAAAGATTTTATAATTAAAAAACTTTCTTTGAACAATCTAACAACAATTACGAAGAACATTTCTTGGAAAACATCCAAAGTTATTTGTCATCATAGCTTGTTGACATAAACACCAACAAGAAAAATATTCTATACTCTGTATTCTAGTGAGTACCTGATTGTAATATCTGTCACATATTTCTGCCAAATCGCAATACTTGAAGCTTCAAGGATGTTAATTGTTTGTATTTGCTATTTTTGTATAATAAAAACTATAATTTTGTATTCAGTAGTGTAGCTAGGAAATAAAAGACTCAAACCAACCTCCATAATTATGATTCATGCATACACACACACACACACACACACACACACACACACACACAATCTTATTACCAAAAAGATACTAGTAATATATTTTTGAGCATAGCCTCACACCTTAAAACGTTGTCTTGAACTTTAGAACCTCTTATTTGTTATGGATAGTCACAACTGAAGTTTTGGTAGTTAATATTGTACAAGTGATACTAGGGAAATTGAATTGGAGGTAAAGTGGCACTTCCAAAGTGTGCTAAAAATATAACAAGTATATCAGATGAGACTAATGATCCATTCAATCCAGTATTCTCTATCTTATAGTCATTAAAGCTATTTTAATTGTTTTATGAGCTCTAAGCTAAATGATCTTCCTTGAGCATCTGCTATGGTAATCTCTCTATCTCACATAGCAGGACTAATGTGCATTAATGATGATCATATGTCCAGAATGGATGACAAATTCATTTATTCAATGAGAGTCTCCTAGTTCAGAGTCTTTCTCTGCTAATAAGATTTAATTTTGTACAGTAAGGACCCATTTCCAGCCAGCAATGTTATATTCAAGTTAATGGTTTTCTTTAAATATTTCCTCCATATTACAAATGTTTATTTAGATATTTATTAATTTCATTGCTTGCAATTTTACCACATAATTATGTTTTGTTAAAAGTTTTACATTAGTTTGTATCAGTCCATTGAATGTCTCTTTTTGGAGGCCTTCAAGCTATTTGTTCCTGGTAGTTTCATTCCAATTAAATGTACATTTTTCTCTATTATGCACATGAGTGAATGTAAAATGAGCTATTATTCAAACTTTAAAATAACGTTTTTATTGAAGAGTAAGTTTAAGTAAAAAGGTTCAAAAAGACAGGAATGTGCAGATAGATAGATAGATGATAGATGATAGATAGGTAGATAGATAATAACTAGATAGATAAAGAAAGAAAGAAGTGAGAGAGGAAGGAAGGAAGGACGAAAGGCAGGCAGGCAGGAAATAAATAAATAAATAAATAAATAAATAAATAAATAAATAAATAAATAAAATAAAATTCACCACAAATTAATTTTAATTGTATTCAGGTAATGGGTAATGAAATATAATGGTGATTTTGCTTTTATTTTTGCTTCACTATGTTCTCAAATTAGATATTATCAGCATTTTGATAATTCATAATTCAAAATTAATGCTACAAAAAGACACTATGTATAGGTATCAGTGCAAAATTAAAAAGACAGGACATATATGTATAGTTCACATACTTCTATTTTATTAAAAATGACTTTTAAAAATGAGTAATGCCCAACATTGGAAGGTTAAAAATAAATTGAGACACTTTTATGTTGGAGTGTGGAGTAAAATAAACAAAAATAAACGTATCTGGCATTTGACAATTACTGTTTGCATAAAGTTTTAGCTCTACAAAGGAAGTAACCAAAGCACTTTTTAATTTTTTAAAAGAAACCTGATAAGTCCAGGGTTCAGAGATCCAAATATCCAGATGTTATGATAAGCCCATTAGGAAGTATTGTGTAAACATACTACAAATAAACTCCTCTGAACCTCTCAGTTTTCTAATTTAAAACCTGAAGAAATTGGACCATATGACTAAGGTTCTTAGCACCAATGGTCCCATCAAGCAATCATTCTCAATATCCTATGCTTTAATCTAGTGGAGATGAACCAATGTCATCCTGAAAATACCTCAAAGTAAAATTTTGCAAAGAATGAAAAAGTCTACACAGTACTGTGAAGACTGATATATTCTGAAGACAACTACAATATTTCACACTGGAGGAACTGTGTGCTTTGACTAAAACAAACATTATAATTAATGAAGCAATGTCAATATTCATGCTGTGGTAAAATCCGATGATGCCACACTGTCTGAGAGAATGATGGACATGACACATTATTGTAATATTCATTCTGATGTTAAATTTTCAGTTTAAGTCTTTAAATCAGGTCAGAGACAATTTATGCACACCCGTGTTTCTCTGTTCTGTCAGTCATTATCTCTCCATTTTAATTTGTGGCATCCAGTATTTAACTGAGTTTCTAAAAGGGACTAATTAATCATGAAGTAGCTTTTCGCCAGGTTTTCAGGTTTAAACTCATTTATGGCATATCTGCTTGAAAGCAAAAGATTATCCCTGGCTGCAAAATGAACTATGCTATTATCTCACTAGAGTATTGTGCAGTAAGAGGCATTCTCTTGAAACAGCAAGGATTCCTTCAAACATATGTTCATGATTAAAATTCGGTTTTGTTTAGCATGAAAACTGTAAATGATACATTAGGACACCTTTCTTTATAAAATATTCCAATCTAATGTTTAGGATTAAGAAAAATTTTATTTCAGCAGATTGTATTTTATTGCAGTACATCATTCTGATATAATTAAACATTTTTTAGGGGGAGGAGCTTTGTCCTGGTTTCTAAATATAGAGGTATAAATACAATATAAATAGGATGGATTGGGCCGGTTCTTTCCCATTAGACAGTCTAGCTGTATTTACCTTACTTGTGTGTTTGTGGAACCTGGAGAGGAGGGTTAGCTTTCCTTTTCCTTTTCGTTAACTGTGGAGAAGGGTGATCTCAAATTGATGGAATTTCATTTGTTCATTAGCTCAATGATTACACAGAAAATGTTTAAATTTAGTCATAGTCCCATCCTCTTCCTAGGCTCACTTCTCAAAAAGAAGAGCAGAGAGAATTTTGTTTAAATATGAAAAGTTTTTAATTGCAATTTTGCTTTTAACTCTGTTCTCTAATTAATGGTTCATATCCAATGTGGTAAACTTAGCAAATAATTTTTTTTAAAAAAATAGGTAAAGGAAAAAGAAATCATCAACAATATGCCCCAATTGGGTATTGTTAACATTTTGTTAAATACTGTATCACTATTTTTTTATAACCTACCTTGGAAATTGAGTTGTTCAATTACAAAGGTACTATTATTCTGTTGGTCATATTTTGCAGTCTGTTTATTATAATTTACTATAAATATGCCCAGTTAAAACATGTTCTATAAGATGGGTTTGCTGGCTGCACAATATTCCATATAAGCAATATTTTAAAATTTACTTAAAGATTCCTGTAATAGTTTTAGATATTTAGAAAGTTCTATTTACTCCTTACTAAAAAATAACATAAATTTTATATCTGATTCATCCCCTACATGATTTTATGAGTGATATGACTGTGTCAAAGAACATACACACATTGACTTTATATATATATATATATATATATATATATATATATATATATATATATATTTGCCTTTATATTTAGAACATATATTAGTCCCACTTTGACATCTGACTTTATGGTTTCAGTTTGTAGGGGTCATCTAGGTTCTGGATTTGTAATGCTGTGCCTTCTTCTGAGAACTTCAACCTCCCCTACCTCCCATTCAAATAACTATCCAAAGGACAGCATATTCTCAAGAATTAGCATAAATTGGATCAATTAGCTCTGATCTGAATCATAATCCCCAGTGCTCCTTTTAGAGTTGGCTCTCAAAGAAATGGCTAATTAAAATTATTTCATTAAGCAGACTCTGGAGCAACTAAAAAGTCTGAACAAAAAAGTTACTCTACTGCCAGAGAACTAAATCCTCAAGTGAGTCCCACATAAAACCACTGTTCAAAAATCTACTATACTAACTTGCAGTATGGTTGTCCAAAGAAAAAAAGTGCAATATGAAAGAAAAGGAGCAAAAATTTAATTAAAATGTGAGTACATTTATATGAAAATTGAATGAAATATTTAGAACTAGCTTTTTTTTTTTGAGGTCAGAATGATGTGGAACTAATGTAGAAAACAATAATAGAGGTAAAGTACACTTTGTACACTTTCCCAGGGTAGTGCAATTGATTGAATTTGGAGATTGTTAAGTAAACATGTTTAAATGTATTATAACTATTAATACTAGAAAAATAGCAGGAATAGTACATAGTACTTGATTTTGCTGAGAATTTCCTTTCCCCAGGTCTTAACATGACTCAGTCTCTCTCTTTTAGGGTGTTTCCTTGAAACATTCCCTGACCACCCTAACTTTAAATAGTCACTGCCTACCACCACTCTTGGTCTTCTGTGTCTATTTCTTTTCATAGAACTTACTACCACCTGAACTTATACCATATTCAATGGTTTCCTTCTTTTTTTTATCTCCTCCTGGAATGTGAGCTCCACCACAAGGGGAAGTTTGCTTTTCTCATTTTTCTCCATCTTCTCAGTACTTAACAATGCTTTAGGGCAAATAAAAAATGATCAGTATACGTTTGCTCATTGGATGAAGGAATGAATACATGCTTATTCAATCAATTTTCTTTTAGTCAAATAAATAACCAGCCAGAGAAAAATTAGGCTTTGGACTTCAAAAACATCAAGAATGTCAGGAAAAGTTTAGAGGATAGAACACCTGAGACTGCTTAGAAGATGCTTCAAATATAGATTTGAAGCTACAGAAAATGATAATGGGTATAAAATATTCATTAGACAAAGATATGTGACAATTACATCTATTAAAATGGACACAGGAATAAAACATGTAAGGTTTAAAAGACAGTTTTAGAGAAGGCTATCTAAACAGAGTCAACATCTGCACCAGTCATGTGAAAACAGAGCTTTCAAAATAAAATTTAAAAATGTAGTTGTTAGAATTGAACTACTGGTAATCAATCAGATGTTATGTGTGTGTGTGTGTGTGTGTGTGTGTGTGTGTGTGTGTGAGAAACACTATTGTAATAAAAAAAACCCTACATTTTATATGTATATATGAGCTCACAATGGAGCAAAAATTATCAGGGACCAAAAATTAAGAGGAAACTAAAAGGCAAGTGTGTAGTATCTAAGAAGCCAAAGTGGCCATGGAGAGTCCCAAATTTTAACCAAGTACCGAAGGAAAAAGAAAATTCACAATGTGGTGGATAGGAACTGGGGTGTTCACATGATGCTAGAACACTCAAAGTGTAACCATCTAAGTGAAAGAGAGAATTAGTTAGTAAAACAAACAAACAAAAAACGCTGCTTCTAAAAACTACTTACGAAGAAGCAATTCTCTCTTGAACAAGACAGCAGGTAGACAAAATAATACATCCTGAACATTTGATACAGAAGTACTCTCTTCCCAAGAGTTCTGTCTTTGAAATCTGAAGTCTATTAATAAAACAAAAATACTTACATATTCGACATAGTCATAAGTACTTTTTAGAGAAATAAGCTCCAATATAAACTCACCAAATTCTTACCAATTAATATCCATAAAATAGAAGTATATATTAAATATAATGGCCAATTATTTTATCCATAAAATAGAAGTATATATTAAATATAATGGCCAATTATTATATGAATGGACTTTCAAATAATGGAAGAGAAGAAGGGAAAAACCAGAAGGGGATGGAAGAAAACTTACTTAATTGAAAGTGCATTTTAGATTTTAGAAGATACTTATTATTCATACTAATGAGACACTCCATTCCAGAAATCAAATTTCAGTACATCCACCACGCAAAATTTAATATACAATGTGAGTTTCTCAATATTCTATGAGCCTCACCTTCAACTTCAAAGTCTAGCTCAGTAGATCACAACCTTGTTGGAACTAACATTTTTTTCTTGGTAACAAATACTGTGTAACATATTCTTTGCTAATTCAAAGATAATATAATCTATAATACACATTTTCAATATATATGTATATCTGTAAATGTACATTAATGTAATGCTCTATGTTGTATAATAAAAAAATAAAAAGAAAATTAATTTTAGTAAAATCATGTAATTGCTGGATCAAATTATTAGTGAAAACATAATGACAAGTTCATAACCTATATGTGGCATTACCTTGAAAGTACAAATCCAAATGTAGCTTGACAGTGGAATATTATATTGGTAACTCAAATCAAAAAGAGATCTGCGTGTTCTTGATAAGATCCAAACACAAGAAATACAGGTTACCCTCAGTTTTTACTTAAGATGATGTTGCTTTCTATAAAATTTTATTAAGCCACATTAAAACCTACAAAATAGAATTAGTTCTAGTTCCAAATGCATTCTTCATCTCAGGTTCCAAAAGAGTGGGACGGTTTCATGAGATGGAGGAAATCTACTATTGATTAAATGTCTGAGAACCACACCAGCTATTGTGACAAACAATCCCCATTCTTCATATAAAGCAACTTATAAAATTCTCACTTGGTACTGACAGAGCACTGTTGGAGGACCACTGGTCCAGAAATAGATTTAGAAGATTATTTCAATATGTGATCCAAATATGTACCTGATAATTTCACTTCCTTTTTACTTTGAATTTTTTTTAAATGAAGAAAACTTTAGAGTAGATATTGGACTATTGCCCTCTTGCTATTTTATTTTGTTGCAAAATACTTTTTGATTTATTAATAAGCCAAACATTAAGACATTTCAGGCAGGAAAGCATAAAGTATTATAATCATAGTGATAATTAGGTTACTGAAAACTGTTAAAAGCGAAAATCATGGTTACTGTTAATCAAAATGACAGAACCCTTGGCCAAATCACTCTTGAAAGTGTCTTGTCAAAATGTCATTTTTAAAAATATAATGTTTTCATGGAAGACTGGTATATCTTAATCTCAATCACTTTTGATGCAATAAACAGACAAGCGCAATCTGAATTAGTCATTGTGTTTCACAAATTACTTTCATATCATAAAAAAAATCTGATTTTTCATTCTGATTCAGTTTACTTATTTTAAAATAGTGGTTAAGGGGCTGGCCGAGTGGCATGTAGGTTAGGAGTTGGCTAGGGATGCCAGCTCTGAACAGCAGGGCCCCGGTTCAGATCCCACATGAGGGCCAGTGACACTGTGTCTTTTATAGCTAAGATGGTGAACAACAGGTCAACCTGGAGCTGGGCTGCCGTGAGTCGCCGGTGATGGCGTAGGCTGCAGTGGGGCTGGCCGGCAGTGGGCATGAGCTTTCATGAGCCTCTGTGAACAGCAGTCCAATGGCCTGCGAGTGACTGTCTCACCCAGGAAGAGCACAATAATACCACCTGGGCCAGTGAAGCAAC
>NW_017732357.1:106721-118637 GCF_001890085.2 Hipposideros armiger | reverse complement strand
GTTAAGATGTATAGGAATGAATATGGAACATGGAAAGAAAAGGAAGATGGGACAAAAAAGATCCTGATCATAATGGATTCTGTTGTCATTTTGGGAGTTGGAAATTTATCCTGAAGATGCAAAAGGAGATTGAGAAATTTTTATTAAGAGAATGGCATGATCAAATTTTTATTTTAGAAATATAGCTATTAGGAGTATGGAAGATAGAAAGGACGGAGGACAACGGACATAGAAAAAAAATTTTTTTTTCTATGTAGATGATTTTAGGAAATAGAGACAAAATATTCAAAACTTTTAAAAAGAGGAAAATAAAGAATTTTATAGTAGAATCAATACAGGAGAATCGAAACTCTATTCCCTGTTGTTTCCAGAAATTATAGCTATTGTTCAACCATAATGTAAATATGACTATTCATTGTTTTAGTTGCCATATATACACAGGGTGCCAAAAAAATGTTTACACATTTTAAGAAAGGAAAAAACTGTATTAAAATTGTAATACAATGAATGACACTAACATTCATTTGATGAATGCCATCTTTTGAGTGAACGTCATACTACACATTGCTACCATAATTCAATTCAACTTTGAAAAGTAGTACATAGATAACATCTCTTAAAAATGTGTACATGTTTTTGGCACCCTTGGTATATTAAATTCCATATATCAACTCTAAGATGCTACAAATTATACTGAATCATTGTGTTGCTATTTAAAAAAAATAAATTGCTAGCTTAACTATTCCATAGCGCTAAGTTGCCATTGATGGTGGAAAGAGTCCAATTTCACAAATTATAAAATAAGAAAAAATGTGCACCTTAGAACTCAAAACAAGTTTTTCTTTATTTCATAATATTAGCTTGGTTCTTCTCATAAATATTTTGTTTATGTAAAGCTCATTTGAAAGAACACACACATTTGGAATTAACAAAAGATGTTTCAGGTTTGGGGAGATCCATGAAATTTTTAGATACCACAATGTGCGGGGCAGGCCTCCTGAGAATAAAGGAGCCAAACCGCTTCCTCTGTCTGCTCCTCAGGATGGCGAGACAGGGACACTCCTGCCAGTTATTACCACCGCTGTTTGTAACAAGAGCCCATCTTTAATATCTTCTGTTTCTCCATTAAAGTATCTTTGTCCCCTTATTTTCCCATCTCTCCTAATTTTTGTCATTTATTTTCATGTTTGAGGTCATACATTTGTTTCTATGGGCCCCAGTGTAATATTACACAATGACTTTCCAGTAGTCATCTCTCAAAAAATGTTTGATGAATTAATTCTGTTTCTTAGAGTTTTACAATAACCAATAAACAATGAGCCTCATGTGAATTAAGTAAACATTCAAATTCAGAAGTTATAAAATTTGTTAGGATACCTAGGCAAATTTAGCCAGGGAAGGAGAGACTGTTCTGTGACGTGAAGGCTGCCAGACCAGTGAGCTAGGACTCTCCCAGAAAGTAGATTGCTTCCTGCAAACCCTCCTCAGAGATTGGCTGATCATAATCGATGCTTTCCTTCTGTCATAACCAGGACCTCTCCCTTGTGCCCCAGTGATGATGACACAGGCTATTGTACTACCCTGGTAGAGCACATATGGCATTTTTCTGTACCTGGAACTGGTGGACTAGTATGCTGTTCACCATGCCCTGTTCTTTATAATTCTTTGACACTTGTCAAGCTGTGCAGAGTGTATTCACTTCATCTTGCAGTTGCCCAAGATGTAAGTAACCTCATATCTAAGGTTCCCTTAACAACCTGGGTTAATTGTCAGACTGGAGCAGCCTGAGTTTTTCTTGGTCTTTCCACTGCCCTCTGCTTATGGGAGGTAAATTTTTAGTCTAAGGGCTTATCCCTGCATCTGTATACGTTAACATAATGATTTCAAGTTCTTTGTGGAATAAAGGAAAAGTAAAAAGAGATAAAAAGTGTGGAATCTAAAATATAAACATCAAATTTCAATAGTTGCTCTCACCTCACTCAGTCTTTGTGAAATATAATGTAGAAGGAATCAAATAATATATGGATTTTCCCATAAGATAAATGTACTTAGTGGGAAGTGATAAGACAACATGTGAAGTGATTTTTGGGGAAACTACAGTTGCCATAAAATTCTAAAACTTTTATCTTATAGTGATCTGGGAAAACAAGGTTTTTAGTAGCATAAACAATAAAGATTCCGGGAATTAACATCTAAATTATTTCCAAGCATGTAAGTGTTTCACCTTTAAGGCGATACATATTTATGAAATCAAATCTTTCGTATCAGCTATTAGAGGTCTGCAAATCATCGTGATGTTTGCAAAGATGCCTTTTAAGTTTCTTTCTCTGATTAGCCGATATACTGTTTCCCTCACCACAATTTTCCTGCCCATTAACCCAGTATTTACAGTTATCTGTTTAAACTTGTGTGTAATTATAAGAGTTTTGATAGTGGAAAACATCACTGATTCTGTGAAAAGACCTAACAGATTTCATATTAATTATTTTCATGATATCTCATTTCAAACTAGACTCTACAGTATATTTTACTTTTACTTTGAGCAGCAAAATCCACCACTGATAAAAGAGGGTTCATACAATTACTATGAGCAAAGTAGCTTTAACTTCCTGTAGATATCTGCCAGCAAGATATAAAATGACACTTCCCGGACACATCAGTAGCACAATAGGGCCTTTATTGATTTTCATATCATGTTCTTCAGTCTGAGACGGCTCTCTTGAGGACTCCACTTCCCAGCAGGAAAAAATTGCCTTTTCTACGTTTGAATTCGCAGGTCTATTAATGCATCCCTAGCTGGAGACAATGTCATTTTAGTTCTATTTCTTTGTAGTTGATGTGTCTACACCTTGCTATTGTAGTGCCCTAATGGATCCTAGGGTTGTAGGTCAAAGAATTGAAACAAAAAAATAAAAGAATTTCCTTAGCCTGTGAATCAATAAAAACGACTCTTAACACTTTTTCTAAGTATAAAATGTGCAACCAATGAAGTGTGATAAGTGCATTCAACCTTGTACTAAAACTATAAATAGACTATTTTTCACAGCATTTATATACTCAATATGAAGATAAATGGTTACTATTATTGCTCAATGTACAATATCTAGATCAAGAAAAGCAACCCAAGTGCATTTGTTATGTTGACTAAAATGTTCTATTATAATCTTTTCAAAAGTTACCTCAAAATGACATTGTATACTCTGTTATCATCCTCCTTAAATAATCTAATTTAATTTTAAATTCTGTGGAATAAAAGCATCCAGGGGAACTACCCTCATCTTTTATGTTAGTTTTTACTATTTTACATAGTTTCTTTTAATTTTCCAATTACAGTTGACATTCAATATTATATTAGTTTCATATGTACAACACCGTAATTACACAATTATGTAACTTACAAAGTGATTACCCCAATCAACCTAGTGCCCATCTGACACTATACATAGATACTGCAATATTATGGACTATATATGGACTATATGACTATTTTGTATATGACTATATGTGACTATTTTGTATATGACTCTATATGACCATATATGGACTATATGACTATATGACTGTTTTGTAACTACCAATTTGTACTTCCTAATCCATTATCCTTTTTCACTCACCCCTCAAACCCTACTCCGAGCTGGCAACCATTAAAATGTTCTCTGTATCTATAAGTTTGTTTCTGTTTTGTTTTGTTCTTTGGGTTCCACATATAAGTGAAATCATATGGTATTCATCTTTCTCTGTCAGACATACTACACTCAGCCTAATACCCTGTAGGTCCATCCATGTTGTTGCAGATGGCAAGATTTCATTTTTTATGACTTAATAATATTCCATTGTGTATATGTATCACCTATTTTTATCCATTTATCCACTGATGGACACCCAGGTTGCATCTAATCTAGGCTATTATAAATTATGCTGCAATGAACATATGGATGCACATCCCTTTGACTTATGTGTTTAGCTTTCTTGGGATAAATATCCAGAATTGGGATTATTGGGTCTTTGTCTCTTTTTATACTGTTCTTTGGAAGTCTTTTTTTGTCTGGTGTAAGCATTGTTACCCCAGCTTTCTTTCTTTTTTTTTTTCTCCATTTTCATGAAATATATTTTTCCATCCTTTCCTTTCAGTCTGTGTGTGTTTTTTTATCTAAAAGGAGTCTCATATAGGCAGCATATATAAGGGTTTTGTTTTCTTATCTATTTAATTTAATTCTGTGGAATGAAAGCATCAAGAGGATCTATCTTAATCTTTTAAATTGACCTCCCTAAAATTATCTATTTGACAGTTAAAACTACTTTTAGTTATTGCTATATAATAAAAAATAAATTTCAGTTTGAAAGATAAAATATAGAGAGTAAAAATACACTACGATATTTGAAAAAAACAGTGTTTTACTTTCATCTTTAAATTTATTTCTGATAATTAAAACTTTTATAGTTTTTGACACTGTTATTATCTAGTAATATATTTCACATATTAATTTATTATGTACTCACTCTACCTCTAGAAATGACCAACAAATTATTACCAAAGGAACAGCTATGCCAAATATTTCAGGTAAACCTATTTTTTCAGCCAATTCAAATTCCATATTAACCTTTTTCCCTAGAATAGTGATTAAAAATATGTATCCATGAGTTTTTATTTCTGTTCTTTCCATTTTACTCTTTGCATTTCTAGTCTTTTCTAAATCTGATGTAGTTGCCTTAGTCAAAATATCAGATAACAGATAAATTATTTCATTAATGTGAAATAAATTTCCCTTAGTCTTGCTTAAAAAGGATTTTCTATGGCCCATTACAATAATACCCATATAACTCATATTGCCTTTTAATTACCTGAATCTTCATTGACCACCATAATAAACTTTCTTAATGGAATGGTAATGAATATTATGAAGCCTTACATGATCATTTGAGTGATTAAAACAACCATTTAATATCAATCAGGCCACCCAAAGACCATGAAATGTTATAGATAATTTTATAAATTAATGATCCAAACCACTGGCTTTTTTTGAAAAACATAACCTTTTATCAACTGCTAGTTAATTATTTAATTTTTGCAGCTATTTTTATAATAATTTTTAGTTTAAAAGAATGAAATTGATGTTTTTGAATAAAATAGGTTACATAAAAATGTATCTAGAATATAAGTGGCTGCTTATGCTGTATCAATACTGGAAAACATCACTTAGATGGCTAGAAAAGACTTTTTTAATTGTAGGTTTAAGGTTTCCGAAACAATCCAATGTTAACCTTTTTCACCTTCACAAAAGAACAACCCACCTCCCCCATTCAATTCCCCTCCCCCGCCGATATCATGCAATTCCATTACAATTCCATTGACTCCATTCCCACACTCTACTCCATGTCCCGTGACTATATATATACAATTATAGTTGACATACATTATTATTCAACATCAACTTCAGAAATACAGTGTGGTGGTCAGGCCTCTACACCGACTATGAAGTGGTCTCCCTAACAAGACATGATAGAAAATACTTTTTAATACCATTGTTCTAACTGTGAAACTTACAGGAAGAAAGTGTTTGAAAGGGGCAAGAGAAGTAAACAGAGGAAAAAAACATTTTCTCATTAATGGAGCACATGCATTAGATATTTCATTAGAAATTTGTTTTTTCCTATGCAAAATATAAATAAATATAAAATGACTGGCCACTGAAAATATTCATAGCATTCAGATAGAGATGTAAGTATTATATTTGAAGACCCAGAGAAGAGTCATAGGGCTTTAAAGCAAACTGCAAAAATGCAAATAGGTATAAATTTCCTCGGCCCATTAAATATGTCATTTACAAAATCACCATGGATCAAGATGTGATGATAACCACAATATCCACAGAAGAAAATAGAATTAGAATACTTATTACTCAAATCACTACTGGACAAGGACTTAAGAAATCACATTAGAATTCAGTAATAGCTTTTAATACTAATAATACTATTGAAATATTCACTTGGCCGTTTTAGGAGATATTTTAAATAAGAAAAGCATGATGGTTCAAAATATGAGTCTTACTAAAGTTGACAGGCATCCATGATCATGTAGAGTGTAAAATATAAAATGATTTTTTTTAAAAAGCGATTTTGGTCTGATTTCTCTCCCTAAAAACACACATATCATAAGACCACCAGCCAACCATAGTCACTACAATATATTGGCTAAAACCATTATTTTAATTGAACTGTGTATGTATCAATAATATGTCTGTCAATAATATGTCCTTCAATATTACCTAAGTCCATGCCTTCATTAAAATAATATAGTCTCATTTACTCATTTTCCCTTTCATTAGAATTTACTTTTTAATTATGGCAATGTAAAATTTGAACTTATGTGTGTGTATAAGCGCACGCACACACACACACAATGTTATATACAGTATTTCAAACATTTCACACATTCTTAAAGCTAGAACCCAAAGGTTGTAGGAAAGGTATATAAACGTTAGTATTAATGTATCAGACAAAATCTGAGGGAAGAAAATTTGTCCCTCTAAGTGTTATCCAAAAATAAACTTTTCAAAGTGACAAGAGTAAAATTTTGAGCAAGGATTTTAAAGGTTTTTTAAAAAGCTAATGCGGTGGCTGCGCAGCTGTTATATCAAAATGCTGATAGTGCCAAATGGCCTAAAACAGTAACTTCAAACGCTGACCAGTTGAGCAAAATCCACAGAGTAATAAATGCTGTTCGTTTCTGTGTTTTGCCATGCAGAGTATAACTTTCAAAATGTTATACAACATGTTTCTTTTGAAAAATGACCCTAAAACACAAAGGATAAACATTGCTGATGACATAGTAAAGACAAAGTGAAGAATTCTGAAATAGTAAGGGTACTTATTAAGAAAAGTTTTGTTTAACATATGAAGTGAAATGTTAAATTAGAGGAAGATTCAAATAACATTTTTAATTTAAACATGACTACATTACCCTTTTTTATAAAAATATCATGATGTTATGAGAATATTATTCTTTGTGGCAATTTATCAGGAACATTTTAGGGTATGAAGTTATTTACAAATTTAAGATTTTTGAAAGACTACATATTCTTATATAATTAGATGTGATAATGATTATAAGACAGATGTCTCTATTTTGCTGTGTCATAGGTAATTTTTTTCAGCTTCATTGAGGTATAAATGACAAATAAAATATTACATATTTAAGATGCTCAAATTGATGTTTTGATATATGAATACATTGTGAAATGATCACTGCAATCAAGCTAATTAACATTGCCATTGCCTCATATAAATACTTGTTCTTTTTTTGTGATAAGAACTTTTAAGATCTACCTTTTTAGCAAATTTAAAATAATATTGTTAACTATAATCACATTGCTTCATATTAGATCTCCAGAATTAATTCACCTAGCATAACTGAAACTACGTACCTCTTGACCAACCCCTGGCAACCACACTGTCTATGTCTATGAGTTTATTTTAGATTTCATATGTGAGATCATATAGTATTTGTCTTTTACTGGTTGGCCTATTTCACTTGGCATAATATAATATTTTCTAGGTTCATCTATGTTGTTGTAAGTGGCAGGATTTCCATCATTTTAAAGATTGAATATTTTCTCTCTCTCTCTCTCTCTCTCTCTCTCTCTCTCTCTCTCTCTCTCTCTCTCTCTCTCTCTCCGTATATATTCTCTTTATTCATTCATCTGACAATAGATATTTAGGTTGTTTTTACATCTTGGCTATTGTGAATAAAGCTGCAATGAATAAGTAAATATGGGGTGCAGATATCTCTTTGAGATACTTATTTCACATCTTTTAGATACATACCCAGAAGTGGGATTGCTCTATCATATGGTAATTCTATTTTTAACTTTTTGAGGAACCTTCATACTTTTTTCATAATGACTATTCCAGTTTACATTGCCACTAACAGTGTACAAGAGTTCCAAAACCTCTAACCCTTGCAAAATTTATCTTTTAACTTTTTGATAAATGCCATTCTAACACTTGTGAGGTGATTTCTCATTGTGGTTTTGACTTGCTTCATTACAAACAGGAAACCAAGATTAAACTGCACATATCACAAAAGTATAAGTAGTTTTGGAGGAAAATTTATATTTTTAAGTTGTTTTAGTAATGCCACTAGGACCTCTTAACTATGCATCTTAAAACATACTGCCGAAGGAGACAAAATACCCTAGAGGAAACATCTAATACCACACCTCAATACCACAGTCAGAAAACAAAGAAAATCAATCCACATTTATAAATATGTTTTACTAAAAAGAAACACTGAAAGTTTACAATTCTTGAGTATCAACTTGGACAGCCAAGTTGGAGTACTTTAAACCAGCATTGTTTCAAACCTTTATTAAGTATTGCTTTGGACAAGAGGCATTTCTAGGGGTAGTAATTTCACCTTCTTTTAAAACTGTATATGGTTGATATCTGGAGAATTAAAAACTGGAATGAAACAATTAACTAAACCATTTATTTCATAAACATATAAAACCTTACTTTCTGACCACCTTGGCAGGCAGAGAGAGAAAACAAAAAACAATATGAATGCCCATGTAAATACTGAAGTATAAATTTTATTTTTCTGTCTCTTTCTTTTTTGAACTAAATTTACACTCCTCTAGCATTTTTTAAAATTGTTTTTTCTTGAAGGTACAATATGAAGAGCACCAAAAAAATCTATACTTATATTGTCAAAGGTTTTAAGTAAGAATTTATTTTTTAGGATACACAAAGAATCTAAATTAAAAGGAGTTAATTCATTATGGAAATTTATAAAAGCTGTGTGATTTTAAAAAGAACAAATAACATTGTTCTCAAGTGAAGCAATCTTTTTGCATATATTCTTTCTAAATTGCAAATAAGAAATTCAAAATTGCCTGGGCAATCCCATTTTTAGAAGGTTTGTACATTATTTTTTTCTAATTTGACATTGCCTAACACATATCTATAAGTTGCTTCTGGCCAACTCTAAGTGAACTTGCAATAGTTTCCAGTGAAAAAATGAATATAAAATCATGTTTATTAATATACTTAAAATCTATATTAGCAAAACAATAAACCTTAGAATGGATAAAACTGAAAAAGCAAATTATTATCAGTGGTTTTCTTTGGATGTTTGTAATATCATATGGATTATGTTTCTTTTATACGAAGTATTTTTCATTCACTTTAAATACAGCAAAACCTTGGATTGCGAGTAGCGTAGTTTGCGAGTATTCTGCAAGAAGAGCAAACATTTCTAATACATTTTAACGTGGTAAACAAGCAACATCTTGCAATACAAGTAGTTTATTTCCGGAACGAATTATGCTTGCAAACCAAGGTATTACTGTATATCATTCTTAAATTTTTCAAAGGCTCTGTTTTAACATGATGACTGACAATCTAATTGTAAAGTATATGTATTTACTATTTTACAAATGACAAAAATTTTAATTTTCTGCAATTTATAAATATTATTTCCTTATTCACTTCAAAAAGATAAAAAAGAGATTACAGTATTATGGATTTTTTTCATATCTTTAATACATTTTCTGATGTCTAAAAAAATAAGCTAATGATTATATATTTTTTCTTTTTTTTTAATTAAAATTGATTGGGGTGACAATGTTTTTTTTTAAAGTCAATGAATATGAGGTGATCCATCTTACAAATTAGTGTCTGAAGCTCACTGAAACCTACATTTGGAAACTGTTGGGGAGAAGTAATTAAAAACAAAGTCTCTTGTCAATCCAGAAAACTACTCCACTAACATAGTAGTGAAAGAAAGTTTTCTTATTAAATAAGCATTAAACCAGAAAGCACATCAAATCAGTTCGCTAAAGAGATTGCAAAGACAGAACGAAATGCCTCTCTTTTATATAGCCAAGCAGATGTAACCTATTACATACATGTTCTCATGATAAACAATCAGCAGGCCTCAAGTAAGAGGACTCAGCAGCACAATTTGTCACACATAGTTCATCCTAATTTTACTTGGCAATTGAGAGGCACCTCTGTGTAGCTACTTGGCTTTATCCAAAGGAAAAAGAAACCACTCATATCTTCATAGCAGGAGAGAGTTTTGCAATGAGCAAGGAAGGCACCTGGGGAAGTTAGATTCCTGCTACCCCACAGAAAATGGGAGATAGAGGTGCTATCATCCTTGATGGTTGCATTTCAAATAGATGGTTCCCAGGTCCTTGAAAAAGCTGTCCATGGGTCGTAAAGCTGGTAAGAGGCATACTTAGTTTTTAAAAAGATTTTCATATCATACACATCAAACAGAGAAAGAACTTTAGTTTTCTGAAGCAAATGCTCCAAGGAAAGGGAATGGGAGGTGTTTCTTCCCATATTTTCAACAGAAAAAAAATATTTTTTCTTTCTCGATTTGTATTTACCCTTATAGGACCATCGGTATGGACTTATCACAAGTATTAACTAACATAAAGTCTCATGACAGCAAATGCTTAATTTTCAACTTCTCATCTCTGTTATTTTTATCTATATTTTGCTTCTTATGCTACTTAAGTTTTTTGTATTGCTTGCTAATCTAAAAATACATACACCTGTTAAAATGATGTAAAAAAATAACAAGTATTGATGAGGATGTACAGATACTGGAATCTTTGTACATTGTTGCTGGAAATGTAGCATGGTGCAACTATTATGGGAAGTAGTATGGAGGTTCCTAAAAAATTAAAAATGGACCTAACATATGACTCAGCAACTTCACTTCTAGAATATATCTAAAAGTATTGAAATGAGGATCTCAGAGAGATATTTGCACCCCCATGTTCATTTTAACATTATGCACAATAGCCAAGATATTGAAACAAATGTCCATCAACAGATGAATGGATAAAGAAAATGTGGTATATACATAAAATGAAATGCTTATTAGCCTTAGAAAAGAAGAAAATCTTATCACTTGGAACAACATGGATGAAGTTGGAGAACATTTATGTTAAGTGAAACAAGCCAGTCTCAGGAAAACAACTGTATGATCTCACTTATACTGTTGTCTGTGCCATAAGCTTTTGTTTGTCTTGTTCTTGTGTTTCTTTCAGTTGTATATCCCACATATGAGTGAAATCATATGGTGCTTGACGCTTTATATCTGATTTATTTCACTTAGCATGATAATCTCAAGATCCATCCAAGTTGTCACAATGGCAGTATTTAGTTTTTCTTATGGCAGAATAGTATTCCATTGTACATAAGTACCATTTCTTTATCCAGTCATCTATCGGAGGACACTTTGGTTGTTTCCAAGTCTTGGCCACTGTGAATAATGCTGCAATGAACATAAGGATACACATATCTTTATGAATAAATGTTTTCAGATTTTTTTGGTAGATACCCAGAAGAGGGATTGCTAGGTCATATGTCAACTCTATTCTTAATTTTTTGAGGAACCTCTATACTGTTTTCCATAGTGTCTGTGCCATTTTACACTCCCACCAGCAGCATATGAGGGTTCCTTTTTCCCCACAACCTCTCGAACACATGTTATTACTTGTCTTGTTGATAATAGACTTTCTGTGAGGTGTGAGGTGGTATCTCATTGTGGTTCTGATTTGCATGTACCTAATAGCTAATAAAGTTGAGTACCTTTTCATATATCTTTTGACCATTTGTATGTCTTCTTGGATGAAGTGTCTGTCTGTTCAGGTACTCCGCCCATTAGTTAAACGGATTGTTTGTTTTTCTGTTGTTGAGTTGTATGAGTTCTTTATATATTTTGAATATTAGCTGCTTATCGAAGGTGTTGTTTGCGAATATCTTCTCAATTAGGTTTGTTGCCTCTTTGTTTTGCTGACGGTTTCTTTTCCTGTGCAGAAGCTTTTTAGTTTGATATAGTCCCATTCATTTATTTTTGCTTTTACTTCCCTTGCCTTTGAGGTGGAATTAATAAAA
>NW_017732357.1:91191-106606 GCF_001890085.2 Hipposideros armiger | reverse complement strand
TTTTATTAATTCCACCTCAAAGGCAAGGGAAGTAAAAGCAAAAATAAATGAATGGGACTATATCAAACTAAAAAGCTTCTGCACAGGAAAAGAAACCATCAGCAAAACAAAGAGGCAACAAACCTAATTGAGAAGATATTCGCAAACAACACCTTCGATAAGCAGCTAATATTCAAAATATATAAAGAACTCATACAACTCAACAACAAGAAAAATAAACTATATATATATTTAATATATATATATATATATATATATATTAAAGTTTATTGGGGGACAATTGTTAATAAAGTTACATAGGTTTCGGGTGTACAATTATGTAATACATCATCTATATATCACATTGTGTGTTCACCACCAAGAATCAGTTCTCTTTCCATCACCATATATTTGATTCCTTTTACCCTCATCTACCACCACTCTTTCCCCTTACCCTCTGGTAACCACTAAACTATTGCCTGTGTCTATGAGTTTTTGTTTCTTCATTTGTTTGTCTTGTTCTTTTGTTGTTTTTAGTTGTATATACCACATATTAGTGAAATCATTTGGTTCTAGACTTTTTCTGTTTGACTTTTATTTCGCTTAGCATAATAATCTCAAGATCCATCCATGTTGCCATAAATGGTACTATTTCATCTTTTCTTACGGCAGAATAGTATTCCATTGTGTATGTATATCACATATTGTTTTCTATGTATTTTTTTTCAGGTTTTAGGTTTAGATCTTTGATCTATTTTCAGTTAATTTTGAAATATGGTGACAGATAGTAGTCTGGTTTCATTCTTTTTCATGAGACTTTCCATTTTTCCCAACACAATTTATTGAAGAGGCTTTCTTTTCTCCATTGTATATATTTTGGTCCTTCATGAAAAATTATTTGCCCATATATGTGAGTTTATTTTTATGTTCTCAATTCTGTTCCATTGTTCTGTGTATCTCTTTTTCTGCCAATACCATACGTTTTGATTACCATTGTTTTGTAGTATAATTTGAAGTCAGGCAGTGTGATACCTCCAGTTCTTTTTTTTTCTCAGGGTTGCTTTGGCTATTTGGGGTCTTTTGTGATTACATATACATCTGGTGATTTTTTGGTTATATTTATTCAAAAAATGCCACTTTTGATGGAGATTGCATTAAATCTGTATATTGCTTTGGGTAACATAGCAATTTTAACTATGTTGATTTTTCCAATCCATGATTACACAATATCTTTCTAGTTCTTTGTGTCTTCTTCAATTTTTAAAAATAATGTCTTGTAGTTTTCTGTGTATAGGTCCTTCACATCGTTTGTTAAGTTTATTCCTAGATATTTTAGTTTTGGTTGCAATTGCAAAAGGACTTTTTTCCATTTATTTTTCCGAAATTTCATTTTTAGTATATAGGATTTTTGTACATTGATTTTGTATCCTGAAACTTTGCTGTATTGTTTATTGTTTGTAATAGTTTTTTGGTAGTCTTTAAAGTTTTCTGCATAAAGAATCATGCCATCTGCAAAGAGTGATAATTGGACTCTTCTTCCCAATTTGGATACCTTTTGCAAACAATCCTTGTGCCCCTGGAATGAACCCCACTTAATCACAATGTATAATTTTTTTTAATGTATCATTGTGTTCGATTTGCAAGTATTTTGTTTACACAATGTATAATTGTGTTCGATTTGCAAGGATTTTCACATCTGTATTCATGAGAGCTATCGGTCTGTAGTTTTCTTTTCTGTGTGTTATCCTTGCGAGGTTTTCCTATTAGGGTAATTTTAGCCTCATATGAGTTAGGAAGTATTGCCTCTTCTTCAAATTTTTGGAAGAGTTTGAGAGTGATAAGTATTAAATTGTCTTTGGATGTTTAGTAGAATTCACTAGTGAAGCCATCTGGTCCTGGACATTTGCTTTTGGGGAGGTTTTATATGATTGCTTCAATTTCCTTACTGTTGATTGGTCTATTTAAAATTATGCATTCTTTGTAATTCAGTCTAGAAAGGTTATATATTTCTAAAAACTTGTACATTTCTTCTAGGTTAATGAATTTAGTAGCTTATCATTTTTCATAGTATTCTTGTATGATTGTTTGTATTTCTGTGGTATCTGTTGTAACTGCTACTCTTCCATTTCTGATTTTTTTTATTTCAGTCTTTTCTTTTTTTTAGTGAACCTAGGCAGGAGTTTGTCAATTGTATGAATTTTTTCAAAGAACCAGCTCTTTGTTGCATTATTTTTTCTATTCTTTTTGTTCTCTATTTTATTTAATTCTGTTCTAAGTTTTATTATTTCTTTCCTTTTGCTTACTTGGGTTTCATTTGTTATTTTTCTAGTTATTAAGATGTAATGTTATGTTGTTTATTTGGGATTTTCCTTGTTTCTGTAGATAGGCATGTCATGAAATAAACTTACCTCTTATTACCGCTTTTACTGCATCCCAAAAAGATTTGATATGTTGTATTGTTTTTTCTCATTTGTTTCAATGTATCTTTTGACCTCTGATTTTATTTCTTTATGACCCAGTTATTCTTCAGTAGCATGTTGTTTAAGCTCTACATGTTTGTGGTTTTTCCCACTTTCTTTTTGCAGTTGATCTCCAATTTCAAAGCACTGTCATTGGTGAATATGATTGGTAAGATTTCCATCTTCTTAAATTGTTGAAGCTAGTTTGTTTCCCAACATATGGTCTGTATTGGGAATGTTCTATGTGCACTAGAGAAAAATATGTAATCTGGTGTTGTAGGATGAGATGTTCTATAAATGTCTGTTCTGTCCATTTGACTAATGTGTCATTAGAGGTTGATATTTCCATATTGATTTTGTTTGGATAATCTATCCATGCCTGTCAATGGTGTATTTAGG
Organism: Hipposideros armiger; assembly: GCF_001890085.2. Taxonomy (NCBI): domain Eukaryota; kingdom Metazoa; phylum Chordata; class Mammalia; order Chiroptera; family Hipposideridae; genus Hipposideros; species Hipposideros armiger. The sequence goes on along the minus strand of NW_017732357.1, from coordinate 103,769 downwards.
TCCCCTACTATAATTGGGGTTTTGTCAGTTTCTCCCTGTAGTTATGTTAGTAGTTGCTTTTATATTTTGGCACTTCCTCATTGATTGCATACATATTGAAGAGTATAATGTCTTCCTGATGTATTGTCCCCTTTACCATTATAAATTGTGCAGCGCTGTGTCTTGTTACCTTTTTTATCTATATATCTGTTTTGTCAGATATAAGCACAGCTATATCCACTGTCTTCGGGTGCCATGTGCTTGGAGTATCATTTTCTACCCTTTCACTTGAGTCTTTATTTGTCCTTAGAGTTGAGATCTGTCTCTTGAAGCAGCATATAATTGGGTTCCACTTTTTTATAATATTTTTGATCCAGTTTTCTGCTCTGCTCCATTTTATTGGTGAGTTCAATTCATTTACATTTAAGGTGATTATTGATATATGAGCATTTCTTATAGCCATTTTATCTTTTGTTTTCTGATAGCTCTGTGTCTCCATTTTTTTCCCCCTTGTGTTTCAGTCTGTAATTTTAGTTTGGTGTTATTCTATGATTTTTTTTCCTGTTTACTCTTTTTTTTAATGTTACGTGTCTCAGTTCTGGGTTTTTTGTGGTTACCATTAAGTTTATGGAAAACAAAGTTTCATATACACAATAGTCCTTTTTCTTCTGAATGCATCTTATCTCCATTCCCCTTTGCAAATTCAGACCTTTACCCCACCTCTTTTATGTTTTTGTTGTCACAAGTTATCCCTGTTTATGCTGTGAGTTCATTTCCAAGTTGAAATGTCTATTGTCTTCTTCTTCTGTTTTTCTTTTTTATGTTTTTACCTCCTTTAAACTTTATGTTATCTTTCAGTGTATAGTGCCCTATTCTGAATAAGGATTGTAATTTCCTGCTTCTGTCTGTCTGTTAGTAGTCTCACTCATAAGTTTTTCATCCTTTTGTTACAACTAGGTATTCTGTTTTCTACAGTACAATGTCAAGGTTATTTGCAAATAGCTTCCCAATGAAAAGTCTTGTCTTAACATTTTTTGGTACTGACAAAAAAGTGCAGCTAAGGATGAGAAAGTTCTCTTCACTTTGTACTATCTTCAGAGTCATAGAAAATGGAGTGTTCATACTAAGCAGAAAATTGAAAATAAATGGGGTGGGGGAGCATCATCATTTGTAATTCTAACTGCTACTTTCTAAAATTGTACTGGAAAACACTCTTTGTATGGGGAAGTTCTTCCTGTTCTGTCTTAACCCAACATGAGAAGCATGGAATGGGAGGGAGGTGGGGTGGGGGAGAGAGAGAGAAAGAGAGAGAGTGTTTCTTTAAGGAAATCCCTAACATAATTATGCAAACATATTTTCCTTTTGGAAAGAGTAAAGCAGCAGTCATAAAACTATGATTAGGTTTATATATGCTTTTGATGAGTGTGAATCAGAGATAAGTTATATTAGGCAGTGGGACCCTAAAAAATTTTGCTTTGATTTCCCCCCATAAGAAATGTAAAACACTTGGCCCTGAGTCTTCTTTTAATCTAAATAGATAATAAAGGAAATAATCCAGTGAATAATAAGTTTCTGAATCTTATGTAACAGCCTTTAGGAAGAAACGCTAATTAAGAGTAGTGTTCTGTCTAATTAGAAATGGACCTGGATAGATGACAGAGTCCTTATGAGCAGATTAATAGTACAGAGGTCACATGGGTGATGTATTCCTTTTGTTAGATGATTCCATGAGACCTAAATCAACCCTGGTGAATTTTTCTATAAAATTAAGCCAAATAATTAAAAATAGATGTATAGTTTTGCTAAGTCATAATACAAAATGAATCATTAAATCTATCACAAGAACTGTTTTGGTTTCATTAACTATCATTCTTAAAATATTCAATACATTATATAAACAAAGTGCTGGAGTTTATACTTAGCCCTGCAGAATGTAATCTTATTATTTGAGTTCATCCTTCTTCCTCTTTGAGAATAGTTTTTGGATGTTGAGTTTTCTTTTTGTTTGCTTCTTATTTTTTTTTTATTTATTCTATCATACAAACTGTTTGTACCTATTCTAGATGCATCTATTCTGTGCCATCTGTGTATCTTATTGCCATGTAACCTATGTTTTTCTGCAAATCATTAATATAAATATTGAATAAGCCCATCCCCAGGACATATGGTTAGACACTTTCATCATAGTAGATATTGAATCCAAACATCTAAACTTTAGTTAAAGAGGCTTAATAATATACGAAACCATGAAACCATATTATCACATAATGCATAGTTTATCCTTTTCATACACAACAAACAAACAAACACACACACATACACACACACACACACACACACACACAAACTTTTATGATCAATGTCCCACATTTCAACTATCTGAGTCATTTCAACAGATGAATTTTTAAAAATTTATATCAGTTTTTATTTCTTTATTTGTCTTGTTCCTTTGTTGCTTTCCATTTTAGTAACTTTACTAACCATTGTCACCCCAATAAACTTTAATTAAAACAAGTTATATCATGCTTAGTTACTCTCATTAAGAGCCTTGGTCTGCTATAAAATACTGGTCAAAACTACAGGGAATATTTTGTTTAATTTAATTTGCACCTTTACAGTTCATACTATTTTCAGTCATACCTGATAGTCACAGCAGAAACAAGTCAGTGCTGTATTAGATTTCTCATCTGTACCTAAAAAGTTTGTTTTAACATGAAAATCCATTCTTATTTATTATATACACCTTAAGTTTAATGGCTTGACTATGAATTTTCCTCTAATTAATAGCCAGTGTTTTCATTTCTCTAGTTTATTTTACCATTGTAATAAATTGGATATACACCATCAATGATAACTACTTATTAATTAATGCTTTCATTTATATATTTATTGGATTTTATATGTAACAAAAGAAAATTTTTATTTTTTTACTTTTATTCACATATAAAACACTTTGTTATATTACCCTATTTATTATAGCTTTGATATTTAAAGTAGTAAACCATTTTCAATATTATTTTCCTCTCTGCACATTAACTCATCAGTCCTTTTTCATACTAACACTTGAACGCCTATTTTTAGGACTCCAAATAAGAACACTTAAATTATAAGATGCCAGAATATATATGAATGTGAAAAGGAACTCGACTTGTGTAAACAGTTAAAGAACTGACAGTTAACTTTATTTTCATACTCTCAGACTAGAGGGAAATCACCATGATTAACTCAAAAGAAAGGAATAAAATTTGAGAAAGTATCAAGAAGTAGTGTTCATTGTTCCAGTGTAACAATAAAGTATGAATTGGTTGGTTATATTCATGGAAATTATTTTTTTCTTATCAAACTTGCAACTGTTTTAAGTTACTATGCTTCATGTCTAGTTAATTATTCATATTTTAATCTTTGATGATATTCAACATTCAAAGTACTCAAGATACTATAAAAATAATCTTTGAAAACAATAAATATGATTGTTTTGTTTCTTTGAATCTTTGAACGTTTTTTTTCTATATGCATGTAGAGGCAAAGATGTTCTCTAAATGTGTGGAGGGAAATGTAGCAGGGCATTGTGTGTCATTGTAACAAAGAATTGGTGTTGGAAGTTTTGAGATATTGACATAATGTTTTCCAGGGTTTTCAAATTCTACCCCCACACCAATTCTCCTGATTCAGGGATTGGTGTCAGTCCTTGATTGTGTTTTCACGTTTTTGCAATTCAACAACTGAATTCAATTTTAAGCAGTCAAAACAGACTTTTGTCTCCGTGTTTGCATCGGATTTCCTATGGCACCCTGCCCACTTAATCATGCAAGTAGGGGAATTACTGGCAACACAAGATGGGCCAAGACAAGCTGCTGTGACCTAGCAAGAATCATGTCACATGTAATTACCATAATTTATAAGGATCACTCCGGGCTCACTGGTGTTGTTGCTGCACACCAATTGGACTGTGCTAGAATGTTTAAGTAAATATTTGCATGCAACCTGAAGCTGTTGAGAATTTCCACTTCAGCTGGAGGCCCCTTCTTATAAAATATTCAGTACATGAAATGTCTCCAGTGGTGCAGAGTGGTGGGTTTTCTCTCTGATTTGATTAGCAGTGATTATTCTTTCATGAGCTGTGAATGTCCTTCTAGATTAGCATCATCCAGGTTCTTTGGTCTTGTCACGGAAGAAGACTGGGAAGGTTGTTGCTTATGAAGATGTTTAAAGTATGCCTTTAACAATCTATGAAATGCTTCAAATTAAGATTTTAAATATCATTCAAATAAGTTTAAGTACAGCCCACCCTAATTGATAATGCATTATTAGAAATATGAAACCCAAGGGCCGGCCGAGTGGCCCGTTGGTTAAGAGCTGGCTTGGGATGCCAGAGGGTCCCGGTTCGGATTCCACATATGAGGGCCAGTGACACTGCCCTCTACAGCTAAGATGCTGAACAACAGCTCAACCTGGAGCTGGGCTGCCTTGAGTCCTCGGCGACAGCCCCTGCTGCAGTGGGTTGCTATGGGCTACTGTGTATACAGCGTGAGAGGCCAGCAGCTGCTGTGAGTGGCTGTCCAGAGGCTGGTGACTGGTCTTCCTCGCCTGGGAAGAGTGCAATGATGGTGCAGCTTGGGCCAGTGAAGCCATATCCTCCACTACTAGACTGAAGAACAAAACAACAGCAACTTGTCTGTTCCCCTTCCCCCGATTCCCCAGCGCTGTTCTCATCCCCCAATTCGCCAATAAAATCTTAAAAAAAAAAAGAAATATGAAACCCGATGATAAATTAGAAAAACTTAGAAATTAAAGACTTAGAAATGATACAAATTATGGCATTGACATAATTCTATTTACTGTGTGGATAATCATTAAACATGCTACACAATTGTAAAAAAGATACCATTTTATTTCATTAAAATTTGTGGGTTGTAGTGGTCTGTTCTCAGTAATTTAAGGACTATCTGAAATGATACTGAAATTAAAAGGAACAAACCTGTTAATTAAAATCACAAATACTCTAAATAAAATGTCTAGAATCAATACAAAATAACTATACTTTTATCATCCAAAAGATAGCATTAAATCTTATATATGTGTGTGTAAGCATGTCTACATAAATATAAATAATGTAAATATATACATACATATATAAATTACATATACATTTCTAAATTATATAAACTTATTTTCATTAGTGTAGAAAATGCAAGTATATGCAGCATTAATATGCAAAATAGTTTTATTGTCAGATATGTTTGAGTTTCTTCATCTCTGTTTCCCTTACTCCCAGGTAAAGAAAATTTATTTCTTTAATTAATGGGAGAAGACCCTCACTGAATTTAATATTTATACTTTGAACATTTCATTCAATTTACATTTTATGCATTTTTACTTATAAAACAAAAAATTACCAACGCTGAGAGTGTTTGTGAAATAAAAACATATTAAATTGTTTACATGATGCCAAATTATATATTTAGCAAATTCCTCTCAGTTGAATGAATGTTTCCCCTTAGCAGAATAAACAGATTAGTTACATATGTCATGTATATAAGACAGTATACTGAGGAATTAAATGCATTTATTTTTTATATTTGTAAAATATGTAATTATTGCAATTATTGTCTAATTTCAAAAGGTTCTAAAAATTGCTTCAACATTTATATACCTTAAGACATAAACACCACACTAAGGCTAGTAACCATCTGTTACTACATATAGTTATTACAATATTATTGACTATGTTTCCTGTGCTGTACATTACATCCCCAATTACTATTTTATTTTATAATTGTAAGTTTGTACCTTTTATTCCCCATCACTTTTTCCACCAATCTCTCCAACCCCTACCCTTTGGCAACCATCAGTTTATTCTCTGTATCTGTGAACCTTTTTCTATATTGTTTTATGTATTCAATTTTTTTTTTAGATTCCACATATAAATAAAATCACACAGTATTTGTCTTTCTCTGTCAACTTATTTCAGTTAGTGTTATGCCCTCTAGGTCCACCCATGTTTTTCCTAATGGCAAGATTTCATTCTTTTTTATTGCTGAGTAATATAACATATTCACCCTCCTGTGCATTGCAGCATTATTTATAATAGCCAAGATATGGAAGCAACCTAGGTAACCATTAAAAGATGAATGAATAAAGAAGATGTGGTAACATGTACAATGAAATATTCCTCAGCAAATTTTCATATTTTTAAAATATTTGAATTTGATTACATCATGAAGTATATCGTAAATGTATTAGTATTCTATTCCTGTCATAACAGATTACCACAAACAAGATTTTAAAACAAGACAAATCTATTACCTCATAATATTATAGGTTAGAAGTCCATAGAGACTTAGCTGTTTCTCTGCACTGGGTCTCACAAACTGAAATCAAGGTATGAGTTGCCAGGGCTTTTTTCAGTAGTCTCTGGGGGAAAAGCTACTTCCTTGTTCAGCCAGGTTGTTGACAGAATTCAATTCCATGCATTTGTAAAACTGGGGTCCCCATTCTGGCCAAGCATCATGGTCAGCTTCCTCAGGCCTCCCATATTACCTGGCTTATGGCTCCATTCATCTTCAAGGACAGTGACGGCAAGCCAAGTCCTTCTCATACTCCAGATCTTTCTGAAATCTCCCTTTGCCTCATCGCTCATGCCCTCAGCCTGAACAAGTTCTCTGTTTTTATTGGTTCATGGGATTTTAACATCTCATTGTCTCTACCTGACATAATTCAAGTTAAATTCCCCATTTTAAGGTTCATAACCTTAATTGCATCCGCAGTGCCCCTTTTGTCATGTAATGGAAGCTATTTGCAGGTTCCAAGAATTAGGGCACAGTTACTTTGGGGGGTGGGGTGGGACAGGAGGCATTCTTCTCACCATAAAAAGAGAATATAAAGATTTATTTATATACATGTTTTTAGTAATTTATTGGCAAATATTAAAAAACTAGACCTCCTAAGAGAAGAGAAAAAAATCTCCAATTTGTAATATTTGCCTATATCTGTGGTATAAATAATTCTAATATGGCAGATTTCAAGCTATCAGTGTGGATTCCAACTCACAAAATTCTGAAAATTTAATCCAGCTTTCATGAGCTGTTACCAGCCATCTCCAACACACCACTGTGTTTGTAGACTTCATAAAGCAAAATTCTGAAATCTAACAGAAAAATGGAGATTACAGTAATAATGGTAGTAAAATGATTATGATATTGATGAAACATGTTCTTTATATATACAGAGGGTGCTAAAAATGATGTATACACATTTTAAGAAGGGAAAAAACTATATTACAATTGTAATACTCAATATATATATATATATATATATATATATAACAAAAGATGAATATGTCACATTTGACTTCTGCAATTACAAGAGGTGCTCAAAGTGGTTACCATCAACATCCAGACACTTTTGATTATGATGAACTGCTGCTTGAGCAACATTGACCAACGTGACACGTTTCTTAAAATGTGTATACATTTTTTGGGCACCCTCTGTATATATCAAAATGCAATCAAATAAAGAGAATAGATTTTCCTATGTTTATATTTTTAATCTTCGTATAAAATATATTTTCTTGCCAAAAATTACTGAATATAACATGAAATATTTACTGCTATCTAAACTTGTGGTTTGAGAGATTATCTCCACTTTATATGATTATAACATCTCTCTTATATATTATGAATAATTATTCAATACCATTAGAGATGAAGGTATGAAATAAGGGATAATCATGTATGCTGCATATATTTTATTTAAAAAAAGTTCAATTTGACATAAAAATATTATTGTAATAATTTTGTATGGTGATAGATGGTAACTAGACTTATCTTGGGGATTATTTTGAAATGTATATAAATATAGAATCATTATGATGTACACCTGAAATTAATAGGGTATGTTAATTGTGCATCAATAAAAATTAAATACAATAAAAATACACAACAGATATAGTAACATACCAGACCTGTTTATTTTTAACATTTAAAATTCCAGGGTCACTTGATAATCAATTACTTAAACAGATCAGTGAGTGAGCCCCTAATAGAATATGGGCAATATCTGGAAGAGAAATACAGTTTCCTTACCTATTACTGTCTGTGTAATAAGTTTGCCTATAAAGAAAGGACCGATTGATGTTGTGGTAAATTGTCAGTGTTCCTAAATACCCAGAAGTCAGCTTTCTTATTACATATGTGCTATAACAGTTATGTCAACATTTTCATTGAAATGTAGCAGGCCTTTTATACAGAGCATACCTAGATCTGCTTGATTTTTATTGTTGTCTGTTTTACTTCTACTTACTAGTAAAATCAATTGAGTTAAAAATATTATATTTATTCAACATTTTAAAATTTCTAAGGAACTATGTACAATGTATTGAAATAAGCACTTAAGAGTGATTCAAACATGCATTTTATTGATAAAGATACAAAACCATAACTTGTTTATATAGCTGTCTTTTATTATAAAACACCACCAGTGGAAGATTTGGTGGCAAAATGGTTACTTGTTCTCAGTAGACTAAAGGATATATTTTGGTTTGTCAGATATCCACCATTTTTAGTTGTACTGCCATTGTTTTTGTTTTGTTGATTTTTTCTTTCTCTAATGAGCTCATACAAACATTAATGGTAATGTGAGATAAATTCATCAGATCACACTTGATTACAGTCATAAAGTTATTAGTTCTTCAAGTATTTGGATGACCTAAATAAAATGGATGATCTAAATAAAAGTTTCACAGACTGTATTTGTTTGCCAAATTTATTTGATTTCTGATAAATGGTTATTTTATCATTCTAAAGTTATGAACAATAAGAATAATATGAAAGACAAAATCAACATTTTTACATGTGACAAATTCTATGTGTATGTATCTTGAAAAATTAAGCTTCTGGGATCATTTTTTCTTTACACATTACAATGAATATGTGTAAATATAATCAGTCAAATTCTCCTAAGGTATGGTTTCCCACTAGAGAGAGGGGCTCTGGTAATTTTGGATGGCACATTAGCATGGCAGAATTAATCAGCATCCTTGTGTGCTTAACTCACTCTCAGGGAATAATTTTAGCCCTAGGAGAATTGTTTCATTATATTCTAACATGAATTAAGTGACATTTTCAAATTATTTATTTTATCTTAACTATTCCCATGACTGCTGAGAGTAGGAGTAACAATACCTACTCCCCTTTCTTATAACAACTTGAAAATTTTACATTTTTTGAAACAGTTCTCTTAAGTTTTCATTGTCAGAGCCACAGTTGCTAATTGCATGTCTGTGAGAAATCTGGAGATAGATTTCTTCATAGGCTCTCCTCAGGCACTTTCCTGGTTTTTTTTTTTTTCCCCATTTGTAAAGTTCCAGTATTAGCTGCTCAGCACAGGGTCATCTGAGGGAATGGCTCGCAAAGACAGAAGCAATGGAGTACAACACTATTAGGGGAACAAACAGACCAGCAAATCCCATAACAGTGCCAAGAAATTTTATTAGTAAAAGATATGCCTTCTACTTAACTCCAGCCTTTCCCCACAAAATGCCCTTAGATGAAACCAAAAATATGATTTTTTTTGTAAGAGAAATTAGAAATTCTTGCTATCTATTAATATGAAATATAGTTGCAACCTAATTGTGTTTTGGCAAAAAGCATTAAAATATTTTGAGATTTTTTTGATGGGACAGAAATAGCTTAAATGTGACTCAAACCTTAGCAGGCTGAATATACTATTTTGCTCCCTGCAAGACTCCCATGAAAAAAAAAAACATTAGCTTTCACAGCTGATACAAGAAAGAGTCATGGGGGAAAAGGAGTTTGCCATTTGTAAGGACAAATATTAGGAATAATAGTGACGACATCTAATTTTTGTAGAGTACGAGCAGAAGACAGACTCAGGACTAGGTGCCTATCATATTATTTAATGTGATGATGACAGTACTGCAAGATGATATATTATTATTTGTTTCCTAGGGATACTGTAACAAATTAGCACAAACTGGGTGACTTAAAACAATAAAACATTATTGTCTCACAGTTCTGGAGGTGAGAAGTGCAAACTCAAGGTGTCAGCATGGTCATGCTCCCTTTGAGTCTCGAAAGGGAGAACCCTACTTGCCTCTTCCTCATTGCTGGTAGTTTGCTGCCAATTCTTGGTGTTTCTTGGCTGGCAGCTGCATCACTTCCATCTCTGCTTCCATCATCACATGGCATTCTCCCTGTGCGCCTCTGTCTTCACAGATATTTTCCTCTTCTTACTCAGGCACCAGCCATGTTAGATTAAGGATCCCCCCCATTCCATTATGACTTCATCTTAACCAATTACACCTGTAATGACCCTATTTACAAAGAAGGTCACCTTCTGAGGTTTTGGTGGTTAGAGGTTATCTTTTCGAGTAGCACAATTCAACCCATAGCAGGTATGAAATTACTCCAGAGTATTCATTTTCTAGATGGATAAACTGGGGTTTCAAATAGTTAAGTTGTCCAAAATATTAGACAAAGTTTTCAAATCCTGGCATTTTGTCAGTAAAGTGCATGTGTTTTATCTTTTTGCCAGAGACTGATTAAAGCCATAGTCCTAAAAACCATTCATTTTCCGAAGAAAAACACAATGCAAATTTAATAAACTGTTCATGGTGAAAACCCGGGAGAATATTGAGAACTGAGAGCAACAGAGGGTAGATAGCACCTTAAGAAATGAGTCAAAGAAGAGAAATTGTAAAAGAACAATCTCTAATGAGAACATAGTGTGTAGTATGGCTCCCCATAGGTGTAGCCAAGACCATGAAGCAGAAGAAATAGGACCATGAAAATAAGGGGGAGCTTATAATGTGTGGCTGAGATATGATGACTTCCTTGTGGATTAGGGTAGAGTAGGAAGAGGTTGGAGAAGACAGGGTCTGAAACCAGGTGATTAATAAGAAAAAAATAAAGGCTTGAAAATAATATATAAAGACACATAATAATTGTGAGCTCAGGTTTGTGGAACCGGAAGGTCAGGTAGTAGGTCAAGAAGTAGAGAATGAAGCAGGTAACTAATCTTGACTAACCATGCAGATGCAAAACTTGAGAGAGAAATAACATTCTGGAAAGCAACACCAATAGGATAATAAGAGTAGATATGCAATAACACGGTGTATACTATATTTTAGTAGTGCAGTAGGTTTCTTGCAAGTACCAATAGTCTAGTAATTTCCTGTTATCAAAGAACGCAGACCAGTTTTGTAATATTGTAGGTTATACTATGCATTAGCCCAAGCAAAGCCACCGAACTTATTTCAGTGTCCATAAGAAGGAATGGCATGATGTTTCTACTAATTAACAGGTAGAATATTTGTTAAATTCCTTATTGTACAGTTGTTGATGGTTTAAATTGAATCAGTATTTTGTCACAAATATGTTTTAAAATAATATTTTAAATGATTCTTATTTGATCATAAGTTTATATTAAATCTTCTAAAATATCTTGTGGATGTTCTGAATTGATGAAATAGATTCATATATTGTTTAAGTAGAAATATTAGAATGCAGAAAAATGCAAGTCACCTAGTAATGGTATAAAGGCATTGGCAGGAATGAGCCAGGATTGGCAATAAACTTATTCATCACCAGGCTTTTGATGGTTCCTGACAGTGTATTATCTCTAACTTGTACCTTACTTTACCCAGTCATTCCTAACTGTTGCTTTTGGAGTTACATTTACATATAAATGTGATTTTAAAACATTCTAGTTTGACTCCAAATTCTTTTTTGCATGCACTAGCAATAAAGTAGACAGGATGGAGATATGCATTAAAAAACAAAACAAACAAACAAAACCTGTTAGTATCCAAGTGAGTCTCTGATACTGGGCATTTTCAGCAACCCCGCATCCCCAACACACACACACACACACACACATTTGTCAACTCTTTTCTTGTTCTAGGTTTGAAGTTCTCCACTATTAGCTAACTGAAAGCTGCAACCGCATGATCATCATGATTCTACATTTCAGAGCAGAAATATAGCTATTTCAAAAGCCATCGAAAATAAATTTACTCTTTATTCTCAAATGCACAGATGACACCTTAATGTGTTTTTCAGTGTTTGGTGAGGAAATTCACTAAATTGCTTCTATTCAAACCCATTCTAATACTAGCTGGCACGTATTTATATCTCATGAATCATCCCTTTTCATGTCATTTAAGATAGTTGCTGCTATCACAGGGCCAGAAGAAAGATTTATAATTTACTAAATAGTGTGATGAATAATACTTATTGAAATCTCCCTTTATTGTAATGCAGAGATTATGATTGTTGGGTGAAAATACCCAACAAATATTAATACAGTTAAGTTAATGTTGCATCTTACATGAAGAGTCGAGTGCCTAGTACAGTGCCTGATTTTAGACTGCATGTGAAGGTGACAGGTAGTACCAAAATTTAAAATTCAAAGAAAGACAATTAGTTTTGGAACTCTCATGTATAACACATCAAAGAAAAAGAACATAAAATAGCATCTGAAAGTTGAATAAAGGTAATCGCTTAAGTACACCATATGGGAATTTCTATTTATGGGTAAGGTAAGAAAGGATGATAGTGTTCAGATTTACCCTTGTACAT
>NW_017732357.1:88083-89256 GCF_001890085.2 Hipposideros armiger | reverse complement strand
ATTATCAATAATCACATTCAGTACAAATGAAGGTCTTGTGTATATGTTCAATGTCTTGACTGTGTTAGTATTTTCATAGATGTATATATGTTAAATGTATCAAATTGTATACTTATAAATAAGTGCAATTTATTGTATGTCATACAGCTCAATAACAAAGTAAACTATATACTTTTGCAAACACACAAATATAGAAAGAAGTCATTATAAGCAGTCCTACTACAAGAAATGTTAAATAAAATGCTTCAAACAAAAAGAAAAAGACACCAGATGGGAATGTGAATATATACAAAGGAATTAGTAGCATCAGAAATTGTAACTATTTGGATAAACATAAAACTTACTTTTATTATTGAATTGATCTTTAAAAATGGACTGCTTAAAGAAAAAAATGTTAAAAACTAATTTTCTGATTTACTATAATATGCCTATATATACATATATAATATATGTAATATACATAATATAATATAAGTAATAAAATAATATACATATATAATATAGGTGCCAAAAAACGTCCACACATTTTGAGAAAGGAAAGCTGTACTACAATTGTAATACTCAGTAAATACTAATAACAAAAGATGAATACAAGACACGTTTGACTTCTGCAATTACAAGAGGTGCTCAAAGTGGTTACCATAAGTGTCCATACACTTCTGATTATGGCGAATTATTGCTTGAGCAACGTTGACCAAAAGTCCACTTGCATACATTTTTTTGGCACCCCCGGTATATATATAATGAAAAAACTAAGGAGACCAGAAAGAAAGATATGGAAGGTAACTGTTGGAAAGTGTTAATATTGTACATGAGAAAGTATGCAATACTTCAAATTAAAACCTAAGTTAAACATGTATACTACACACCCCAAAGGGACTTCTAAGTTAATAATGGTTTTAGCCACAAATCCAACAAAAAAAATAAAATTGAATCATTAAATATATTTAATATAATCTAACTGAAGCATAACAAAGAAAAGAAAAAAAGAACAGCTAGAAAAAAATAGCAAGATAATAGATATACCATATTTTGTCATGTATAGTGCATACTTTTTTGCCCAAATTTGTGTGGGAAAAATAAGGATGCGCATTATACATGGGTAGTACTAAATCCATGTCTATATAAATGTTTTTAATTCTTTTATTTATGCTTATGAGTTAAAAGTGTAAC
>NW_017732357.1:86079-87202 GCF_001890085.2 Hipposideros armiger | reverse complement strand
AAAAAGCATGTGAATATCATACAGCACATTTAGTAATAAATTGGTCAAAGCAAAACTCACAAAGGAAATTAGAAAATATTTTAAACTGAGTGATTTTGAAAATAAGTCCAATCTAAGTTTGTGTAAAGAAAGTTAGACAGAGCTTGGAGATAAATTAACAGATAAAGTTATAAGAGAAATCAGTGATACACATTTCTGCTTTAAGAAGAAAGCTAATAAAGAACAAATTAAAACAAAAACTACTCATTGAAAGAAAATAATTCAGACAAGGAGAGAATCAGTGAAACAAAAAAATAAAATATAAAACAGTGTGCAAAGTAAGTGCACAAGAAAACTTTCTAGGGTGATGGAAAATTTTGTCTTGATTATACATCAAACACACCTCACGACTCTTCAAAATGCAACTTACAGTGGGTGCATTTCACTATATACAATTATATTGGAAGTAAACACCCAAAGGTCACTAACTTTTTTGAGAAAATCAAAGATGAAGTTTGTATTCAATAAATCCATATAGTCATTTTTTCTTTATTATATACAGGTATCTCTCAATTAATATGGAAAATTGTAATATACGTTAGGGATTAAATAATTTTAAAAACTTACTAAACTCCAGAATCCAAAACTAAGTTATATAGTGAATTTTATTTTCTCTTGTTAACTTTATTTTTGAAGCCATCAAAAGGGACATATATTTAAAGTTATATACTACAGTGACACTATACAGTGTAGCAAAGTATTAATTCAACAAATATTTATTAATTATCATATAGGACATATTTAAAACACTTCCTTTCATGAATCATTTAAAAGAAGCTGTTTTTCCAAATGCTTAAGTTATTACAATCAGCATATTTTATATGCCTTATATCCACAATATTACCAAGTGTGGATGTGTGCATGTGTTCAAAAGCATGCATGCATACACACACACACACACACACACACACACACACAAATGCAAACAATAACCGGAAATATTTAAACTAAGTATTTTCATTAGGTTTACCAGTGGGACTGAATTAATCATTGAATAGCAAATTCTAGGACATGCTTATTATTATATTAGACCTGAGGTTATCAAAGTTTCAAATTCCTAACATTGAAAACATTCATGTATTCT
>NW_017732357.1:83015-85739 GCF_001890085.2 Hipposideros armiger | reverse complement strand
TTTCCACTTTTACAAAAGTTTGATATTGACGGAGATTAAAAATGTTTAAATTCCAGAAATATCCAGAGACTGCTACATTAAATATCCCTGGGAATTACTGGAAGAAAATAATAGAGAAATGTTAGGGGTAGCAGAGGCTAGTTGTTATTTTAAGAACACATGTACATTTACTGGATGGAAGAAAATAGATGTATTCAGGGTTATAGGACCATTGTATAGAGCACTGGTGAAATGATGTTGCAATAATTGACAGAAACCAACAATAACGAGTCACAAAATTAAGCCCAATGGAATTAACCTGAAAATTCAAACAATGGCTCACTCACTAAGAGATAAATGAAGAGATTTTTCAGAATTGTGTCAGGGTAGGCTTGATAGCTTTATATCATGTGTGATGTATAGGGTGCTCATATATATAATAGAAAATCTCAGCAAACAAAACAAGGATTGTGGTAAAAATTTCAGACTAAAGATAATCAGATTAGATTGACATTGTATTGGGAAATGGCATATCACAATAAAGATATAAATCATTAGTTTTTTCCATATGCTTATATTATTTTACTATTTTTAAAATTTTCATCAAATTTATTGGGGTGACATTGGTTGGTAAAACTATATAGGTTTCAAGTATACATTTCTAGAATACATCATCTATATGTTGCACTGTTTGTTCACTGCCCAGAGTTAGTTGTCCTTGTATCATTTATAATAGACCCCCTTTACTCTCTTCTATCACTCTCTTCTATCACCCGCTTCCCCCATCCACCTTTCCCTCTGGTAACTACTAATCTGTTTTCTGTGTCTGTGAGTTTTTTGTTTCCTCATTTGTTTGTCTTGTGCATTTGTTGCTTTCAGTTTTATATCCCACATGTGACTATTTATTGAACAATTACCTATTTAAAAAGAGGTTTTTGTTCCACTAAGAAACATGGTGGTGACATCAGAAGCATGACAGTGTGAGGGGTCCCTTGATCGCTCCCCTTGAAGTTACAACAAGTTCAAGAGCTGTAATTCAATAAAGGATTCTCTGTGCAACACATAAACGTGTCTGAGAAATCAACTCAATGAAACATTTGAAGGTGGGAGAATCAGGGCAAACAAGGGAAGAGGGAAGGGAGAAGAGCAGAGATGGAGTGCCACAGATGCAGCGAGGAGCTCACAGCATGTTTCCAGAGAGGAGAGAGTTCAGGTTGCGATTGCACCCTCTGTGGCCCCAAGCATGCCTGCCTGAGTGATTAGCATATAATACGGCTGAAACCAGCAATCAGGGGAGAGACCCAATACAGAAGTGCAACAGCTATATAATATATCAATAAGAAATGCCCAAACCAATGGAAAGAACTCAATNCAACACTATTAAAATTTTTATAATGTATATAGATGTAATATATAATAATGATATCACAAAGAACAGAGTGGTTGAATGAAACCATACCATTGCAAAATTTTCACATTTTATATGAAGGAAAATAATATTAACACTAAGAACAATGTGATAATTTAAGGGAACTTAGTCTAATGCCTAATACAAACACTATAATATTTAAATCATAAACAGCTAAAATAAAATTGTCTTAACAACAAAATACGTATTGGGAAAATTTGTGTTAATACAAATAGACACACAAAACTAGGGACAAAGACAAAAAGCTGATGATAGAATGGAAGGAAAATAGCAAAATAAGCTTAAATCTAATTTTATCAATAATTCCATTTACTATAAATTTACTCCAATTAAATGAAGAGACTGTAAAAATGGATAAAAACAAGAACTTGCTATGGAATGACTGCAAGACATAAATTTACAGTACAAGAACAGAAATTTTGAAAGTTAAAATCAGGCTAGGAAAGTTTAAGACAATCAGCATTACTGGAGTTAACAGAGAATATTTAATTACATTAAAAGTGTTCAACAAAATTATTTTACAGTAATAAATGTGTTTTTGATACAAACTGATTTAAAAATACAAGATGCAATCAGATATCCATTTGGAAAAAAGTGAACTTTAACCCTAATCTCACTTAATACATCAACTCATAGACAATAGTATATCTTAAATTATGAAATTTTGAGACAAAGACATGGAAGAAAATCAGGGTTTATATAATAAATACATGAAGATGGAAATAAAGATGAGACACACATAGTATATTAATACATATAACATTATTATATTTATAGTATTGTAAATTTATGTAATATAAATGAAATATACTTATAAAATATATTCATATTGCATAATATAGATTTAAATAGTATATCAATAACTCTTATCCTTTATTGGTAAGATGACAAACCAATTAAATGGACAATTCATTTGAAAAATTTACAGAAGTAGATATTCAAATGACCAAAATACACATAAAAATTCTCAACAACTCTAGGCACCACAGAAATAAAAATTAAATCTACATGAGATACTAACATATACCTATTAGAAATGCCAAAATTTAAAACAGCTGAAAATGCAAATGTTGGTTAGTGTGTGAAGCAATAGGAACTCTCACCACTGCTGAGAATAAAAATGGTACAACCATATTGGAAAAAAGATTGATAGATTTTATAAAGTTAATTATCTAGTTACATTATTATATTAATATATAATGTAATTATATAATTATATTTTTAGTTATTTCCCAAAGAGAAACAAAAACAAATTTCTACAAAAAGACTTGCACATGAATGTTTATAGTAGCTGAAATTGTAGGAGCCCAAACTGC
>NW_017732357.1:70321-71979 GCF_001890085.2 Hipposideros armiger | reverse complement strand
AGCCCAAATAGCCAAAGCAATTATGAGAAAAAAGAACAATGCTGGAGGTATCACATTCCCTGACTTCAAATTATACTATAAAACAATAATCAAAACAGCATGGTATTGTCAGAAAAAAAAAGATGCACAGACCAATGGAACAAAATTGAGAACTCAGAAATAAACTTACATATATATGGGCAAATAATTTTTGACAAAGGATCCAAAAACACAATAGAGAATAGAAAGTCTCTTCAATAAATGGTGCTGGAAAAATTGGAAAGCCTCATGCAAAAGAATGAAACCAGACTGCTGTCTGTCATAATACACCAAAATTAACTTAAAATGTATCAAAGATCTAAATATAAGACCTGAAATAAAAAACACATAGAAGAAAACATAAATACTAAAGTTATGGACCTTGGTGTTAGAGAAGATTTTATGAATTTGACCTCAAAGGCAAGAGAAGTAAAAGCAAAAATAAATGAATGGGACTATATCAAAGTAAAGAGTTACACAGCAAAGGAAAGTCAACAAAACAAAGTGGCACCTACTAAATGGAAGAAGGTAATTGTGAACAACCCTTAGATGAAGGGCTAATACCCAAAATATATAAAAAACTTGTACAACTCAACAAGAAAAAACAAACAATCCAATTAAACAATGGGCCAAAGACCTGAACAGGAACTTCTCCCAAACAGATAAATGGTCAACAGATACACAAAAAGATTCTCAAATTCATTTGCTATTAAGGAAATGCAAATCAAAACCACAATGAGATACCATCTCACACCTGATAGAATGGCTATTATCAACAAGACAAATAATAACAAGTGCTGTGGATAAAAAGGAACCCTCATACACTGCTGGTGGGAATGTAAATTGGTATAGCCATTATAGAAAACTGTATGGAGGTTTCTCAAAAAATTAAGAATAGAATTACCGTATGACCTAGCAATTCCTCTTCTGGGCATCTACCCAAAAACATTTGAAAACATTTACCCATAAAGGTATATGTACCCCTATGTTCATTGCAGCATTATTCATGGTGGTCAAGACATGGCAACAACCAAAGTGTTCTTTGATAGATAATTGTATTGGGTTGTTGGAAAAGTCATGGAGCATTTTTACAATGAAAAACATAGAAAAAATACATCATGACTTTTCCAACAACCCAATATAAAGAAGATGTGGCACATACATACAATGACATACTACTCAGCCAGAAGAAAAGATAAAATACTGCCATTTGTGACAACATGGATGGATCTTGAGTTTATCGGCTAAGCAAAATCAGTCAGAAAAAGTTGAGAACCATATGATTATCACTCATATGTGGGATATAAAACAAAGCAAACAAAAACTCATAGACACAGAGTACAGTTTTGTGATTAACACAGGGTAAGCAGAAAGGATAGGCAGAAGAAGGTAAAGGGGATCAAATATTGGGTTGTTGGGAAAGTCATGATGCATTTTGTCTATGTTTTTCCAAGGTCATTTATTTATATAAAGAACAAAGATCAATCAATGATATATTGCCTGTTTTGTTCAATAACATTTGGCCATCTTTCAGTGAGTTTCATAATTCCTTGTTCATAGAAGGACCTGTCTTTATTGCAAAACACTGAATGAGGTGCTGATTTACAGCCTCATCTGAATTGAATGTTATACTACACAAG
>NW_017732357.1:66211-67161 GCF_001890085.2 Hipposideros armiger | reverse complement strand
ACAGGGAGAAGGGTTAAAGATAACATTCAAATTGATCCAACTTTATAGAATGGAGATTTTTTGTTGTGTTAGTGAAAAATGAAAGCTAAATAACAGAAATAGCTATCAGTTCTATATAGGAGATAACTTTTAATGCACTGAGAATATTCACATTCTCTTAATAATTGGAGAAGTCCACCAAATTTTTGAATAATTAAGATCAATATCCTAACAATATGGCATTTCAGATCTTCTAAGCCATGACCAGTCCAACATTATCTAAGCTAGAACTATAGAACACACAGTAAAAATATCCAAGATTCTAAAGAGTTGCCCCAAATCTGCCACATTTACTTCATTGTAAGAATAGTTACTCCTTATTAGTTCATGTAAGTGTGTTTCTAATTTCCTCTTGTAAAGACAAGCCTATATCTCTTGGCTTATTATAGTGCTTCTAGTGTGAGCCATTTGAGAGTTGGGATAGGTCTCAGATGTCATTGTATTCAGAGTTTATCACATTAGAAAAATCCTACATAGTTATTTAAAACTGAGTGAGTGCTGAGGATGTTAGCATTCTTTCCTTCCCAATAACTTCACACCAACTTCTATCATTTTTCAGTTACCCCTTCCTACCTAGTCTATATCCTGCACTATTAGTACTATTGCTCTGAAATAAGCAATAAAAGCACAACCATTTTCTTCAAAATTCATTGTCAAGATGCACCAATAGTATTTAAAGAGTAACTATGCCTTCACAAGTAAAAGGGAAGACATTTGACTATGCAATAAGCACTGAAGTTTGAAGCAGGGCATGGAAGTTTAAGTCCTGGCATTTCTAACTTGATATATGATCACAGGCATATAATTTAAAAACTATGAATCTCATGTTGTCTGTTTTTAAATGAAGGAAATAACATCTGATCAACATAATTCATGAAGAATCTGTTGTAGCTATATTTAATGAATCATTA
>NW_017732357.1:64966-66027 GCF_001890085.2 Hipposideros armiger | reverse complement strand
TATATGTATGAAGTGATGCCTGACTACTGTGCTGTACACGTGAAGCTGAAGTAGAATAATATTGAATGTCAACTAGAATTAAATGTATACCAGGGATGCCAAAAAAATGTTTACATATGACTTGTATTCATATTTTGTTATTGGTATATATTGAGTATTACAATTTTAATACAGTTTTTTTCTTTCTTAAAATGTGAATGCATTCTTTGGCACCCTACATATATATATATATGGTTATATAATCATGAAATGTAAAGTACAGCATAGGGAATATAGTCAATGGTATTGTAACAGTTATATATGATGTCAGAGGGGTAGCAGACTTGGGGCATTATCACTTTGTGAAGGGTGTAAATGTCTAATCATGTTTTGTACACCTGAAACTAATCTAAAATCATAAAATAAAAAAAGCTAATATGTTTTCATTACACATCACAATCAAATGGTGTATATTCCACAGGTATAAGGATGGTTCAACATATACAAATCAATCAATGTGATACACCACATAAACAAAATATAGGATAAAAATTATATGATCATACCAATAGATGGAGAAAACCATTTGACAAGATATAGCATCTACTTATGATTAACACACTGAATAAAATGGGTACAGAAGAAAAGTGCCTCAACATAATAAAGGCCATATACAACAAGGATTCAACTAATATTAATATCATACTTAGTGGTAAAAAACTGAAAGCTTTTCTTCTACAATCAGGAACAAGACAAACATACCCTGTCTTACCACTGTTACTCAATATAGTATCAGAAGTACTAGCCAGAGCAATCAGGCAAAAGAAAGAAATAAAAGGCATCCAAATTGTAAATGAAGAAGTGAAATTGTCATGCTTTGCAGATGACTTAATTCTTTATATAGAAAACACTAAAGACTCCACCAAAAACACTATTAGAAACAATAAACATATATGGTAAAGTTCCTAGATAAAAAGTCAATGTACACAAATCCAATGTGTTCCTATATACTATAAATGAAATTTCAGGAAAAGAAATGAAAAACCAATTCCTTTCACAATTTCAACAAAAAGAATAAAACA
>NW_017732357.1:60111-62096 GCF_001890085.2 Hipposideros armiger | reverse complement strand
GTAGGATTTTACACTTGAAACTATATAATTTTATTAACCAATGTCTCCCCCCCAAACTTAAATTAAAAACATAGTGATAAATAACAATTTTGAACATTAATTTTAAACATATCTTCAGCAAGCGTTTTTTATTACATTCCTTGAAGTGACAACTTAATGGTAGAAACAAAATAATGAAGAATTTCAACCTAGTTATGTAATAATACATCATATGTTGTTATGTAATAATAACTATATAACAAAATTTCCTAATTGGAAATGCATAATCACATCAGTACTCTATAGGTTGTAAAATAGAATATTAACAGAGAAAATATGACATGCTCTTAATATTTTCATTGATTAACTTACTCCTAGATGCTAGATAAATTTTTGGATACAAGTTTACTAATAATTCATATTGTAATTTAATTTAAAATATTTAGTACATAAAAACAAAGGTATATTTATTACATAATATATATTAATTCATAATATAAAGTTTTATGACTAGAGAAATCTCATATTACATTCAAAAGCAACTATAAACATAATGAAAGCAACAGGGTAACCATGATTACTTTCCAAATGAACTGTAAATCCACAGCTGGTGGTAAATTCAATTAGACACAGTCTATCATATAAATCTTATTAGCCCATTAAGTTTATCCTTTAATTGGAAACTACCCCATTTAAGACCAATAGGTCAAAGGTGTAGAGGAAACTATTCAGTCAATTAACTAAAGTAAATGTTGAGTGTCTTGGTTTTTATTGTCAGTTACCTATAATTTAAAAAAAATATGTTATTTGGATAGTACGCTTTCTTCCACTGAGTTATTTTTTCTTCTTTGATCAGCTCTTCCATTCTTTATTAATAGAAACAGGAATCTTCACATGCATCATTTTTTGAGTGAGTTTGTTTATCATGGAGTTATTCCACAGTAGACTTTATTATTACCATATGATTATTATTACTGTTATTGTATTCGTATACTCTTAGCTTCCATCTCTTTGAGTTTATGGACCTATAAAGATGACACACAGACCATGGTTTACAGTGATCTACTGAAATAATGTGATAAATCCTTGTCCTGGTCACAGGCCAGCTATCTTACTGTTTGCAGCTATACTTCCTAAGAGTCTTCAGGCAGTAACAGGCATCACTTTCTAGTGTGCTAGTTACAATTAAAAGTAGAATTACCATTAAAGATTTGTTTACATTTCTTATTATTTATTCTAAAGGATATTTCTTGTTTACTGGGAAATATTTAAGTCACTTATTTAAATCAGAGTAGCCATAATCCTACACATGTTTTAGAGGTGGTAATCTCCTTAAAGTACATTTGAATAATTTGTTATTTGATTTCCCAGGTTTTTCACCTTTCAATTGCTCACAAAGACTATAAACTTTTTACCACAGGTGCATGTAATCCCAAGGTAGATGCACATAACAGTGTTCTGTTACATTGACAATGGGTTTTTGTTGTTAAGCATTGTCAACTATTATGGAAACATCTCAAGAGAAAAGTGTTACTATGAATAAAGACAATGATGGATGATCAATACACAAACAATTCTTGAGTTAGAAATCCACTTAATACTTGAGAATTTGATGAAATCATGAAAGAAATGTTAGAAATAGAAATGGAAGAATCAAAGAAAATTATTGAATGGCTTAATATTAGATTTATTTTCATGTAGCTTGCTAATTCAAGCAAGGATCCAGATTTGTTTACTTTAAAATTATGATATCTAGGTGATACAACAATTGGTATCTTATGAAATCCTTTATGAATCACTAAGCTAAGTAAATGCTGAATGCAAATGCTAAACACTCGTGTATAAGTTTATGCTTGGGAATGAACACTAAACCAAACAAAACCAACTAAAAACTTGGATTATGTTTGTTTTCAGTTTAAAATGTATATTCATTAAAATGTTTTCATGGAAAATTAATATCTTTATGATTTAACAAAATCAGATGAAAATGGTAGCTTTATTAATCT
>NW_017732357.1:54037-57956 GCF_001890085.2 Hipposideros armiger | reverse complement strand
TTAATATTATTTTAAGAACATTTTGGATACTGTACAACTCATTTTTGTAAGATGGCAGAGGGGATAATATAGAAACCTTAGAGAAAGCTTTTTTTCAGAATAGCAGAATTTATACACACATGTGTGTGTATATATGAAATAGTTAATATCTGTAAATAAATTTTAGGTGGATATGTAACCACAGTGCTTCATGGTATGTGTTTACTTTGGCAAATTTGTTATAACTCACAATTAGTTACAAACACACAATTTAACTTTCCTTAAAGCCTTGTTATTAATATTGTGTTTCATAGATAAATCAGGATACTTAGCTAGTTGATCATATATATTGCTGCCCTACTAGTGATAAATCAATTTATTTTATTTTTAATTTTTATTTTTTTTGGTAAATATCTTTGCTTTATCTTAAAGATAGAGAAAAGTGGGTCTTCTTTCATGGATTGATAACTTTTTTTCATGTGTACATACATAATGCAAATTAAAAAACCAAGTTATTAATGCATGAAAGAAGACCCACATGTTAGAGTTTAATATTGAAAAATGCATAGTTTTGGGAATGAAGGGCCACATTACTTAATTGCTTTATAGTATGAGGTAAATAACTTAATTAATAACTCAATTTCTACAAATCTGTATTAATAGAATCTATTAGAAACATTGAATGATAAAGAAGATGGCAATTTAAAAGCAATAAAACAAAAGCCATGGAAACTAATTATAGATATTAAAATACTAGATATAAATTAATTGCTTAGTTAGCCAAAACCCCAGACATAAATAACAACTCTCCTTTTAAAATGAGATAGTCTATTTTAAAGTACATTATTTGCTTCTGATTTAATTTACACAATTATATCAAATTGGAATGCATAGTCAGTGAACAGTATTCCTCATAGAGATAAAACATATGTTACCAGTAGCCGTTGTCTGATGAAGCTTCATTATTCAGTTCAAAAAAGTTGAAGCTATAATCATTAAACATATGTCAAAGACACAGAAGCATAACATCTCTAGTATGAGAGAGAATTGAGATGGGAGAGTGGAAAATAACAGATCTTTATAGAGGCACAAAGAGAGCTGGAAATCTAATTATAATCACATTTTATTATCAGGTATTCAGGATTCTATTCACATTATTTAATTAGAACAAATGAGTAATAGTAAGGAACACTTTACAAAGGGCTATTTAAAACAACATTTTACAGGAAATTTGATGATTTATTCAGGTGGCTTTTTACTGCTTCTACCTAGAAACTGATTATAGTACCAGAAAGAGCATAGAGGATCCACCTTTCAGTTTTCCCTTTCTACATGCTAATATATAAAAGGAATGTCCAGTGGGTTCTCTGAAAGCCGACTCTGAGATGAAGAATGAAGTAACAGGTATTTATTAGGGATCAACACTTGTGAAAAGAAGAGGGAAGAAGCAGAATGGGGAAGAGGAACAAGCCAAGCTGTGATGCAAGTTGGACAAAGCGTCTGCCAGCCTGGGGAAGAGCTCTGCAGAGAGTGTCATCCACCAGTCTCACCCGATGGACCACAAAAGGTCAGGTCTTTATACCCTTGCCTTGCTTAGTCACTAGGTGGTTTTATTTACTTAATAGATTAGGGCCTCTTCCATGGTGGGAACTCTGAGGTGGGCAATGACACGTGATAGAAAGCGCCGCACACTGAATGCTTACTCCAGTGAGTCCATCCACATGAATTTATCTCAGAACACTACCCCTACCCTCCACCGTTTCCCCATTTTTCTTCCAGCCAGCTATCCAGACTATTTATCTCTATCCTTGACACTGGTTACATTTTAACCTTGATTCATCATTTTCTACCAAAGTGGAAAGCTAGGTGCCCTGTCCAAACATTTTCTTTGACGCTGACTTTCAAGCTTGCTCTTACAACATAGCTCTTGTCCACTTTTCACCTGCACCCAGATAGTAAACTGACCCATTTATGTATACTTATTAAGCAGAAGCATTTTTATCTTTATTCAGATCATATGAGATTCTCCATCAGCCATAGATATGAGTTGAAGCAGGGATAATGGTAAATCCCTTGAGGGCATTGAGTGTTGTGCTTTTCTACAGGTTTAAAAAAAAAAAGTGCAACAACTTCACATTTACTTTGGAGTGGGCGTCCCAGCACACTCCTGGTTAACTGGATTACTAAATAGTTTTTGAATATGTCAGGTTCCTGAATCTTCACAGGGTTTATGTTTCACCATCTGGAATATGGTGTCTTACCAAATCTTCCAGTATGCGAATGTCATGCTCATAAAACTCAATCAAAATAATATCATCAGTGTAATGAAACAATGCGCTGTTAAGCAGAATGTCCAAGGTATTCAGATATCCCCTGAATATACTGTGATAGAAAACAAATGAAATGAACTGACTATAAAACTAAATCAATGTAACTGTTCATGTCATGTGAATGCACGCTGTTTCTGACCTTTTTTTATTGAGATAGAAAACAACATAATCACTAAATCAATGGCCAGCTACCATGTCCCTGGGCTATATTAATCTGCTCTACCCAAAATACCATATTTGATTACTTGGCTGTTTTTGCTATAGTCTACATTTATCTTCCATGATCCATCTGGTTTCTACAGGAGTTTATTGAATTACATGAGGACACATGGAAGACTAATTACTACCTCTGTGTCCTTTAGGTCTGTAGGATGACAATAATATCCCATGACGCTGACATGTTATATTATTATTTTTTATTTACTATCTTGGCTGGAGTTAGAGCTACTTTTGGAGGCCTCCAGTTTGCTTTCCCACTTATCAGTTCCTAGTCCACAGATCAAGAATGTAGCGTTTGTGCAAACTACCACCTATGTCAATTTTAATTATATATTTTGGGATCAGGAAAATGAGGACAGTTGGATTCAGAGACTAAATGTTAGCCCAGACTATGTGTACACCAGATCTTTCCCTGTGGTTCATCTCTCCATTTATTACTCCAAGGTTTGACATGGTTCTATTAATCATCTCTGTGAGTCAAGTCCCCTTGTTCACTACTTGCACCTTGCTAGTTATTATATAATTACAAGCCCATGATTTCTGGCAGTTAAATGCTGTAATCTGATTTCTACCATTTTGAGGTATTCTAATCCTCATTTCTATCAGACAAGCTCTGTAACAGCCTCTATTAACTGGCAGCCATGGCCTTGCAGAAGAAAACCACTGTTGAACTAATTAAAGATGCTGGTGCCTGTTTCACCAACACATTTATTATAAACTTAATCAATGGTGTGTTTGTGGTCTTGTCTTTTCCTTAGAACACAATCTTCTGGTGGCTCTTCCAACCATACATGGCACATTCATTCAAGGACATTCACATTCCTGGACCTTATAATCTTTCTGCCACTGTTTTCCTTGAAATGTCTAGCATTTCAACTCCACTTAACATGGAACATTGCTCTTACCATGTTTAGGGTACTTATTCTATTAATGACTTTGCTGCATCTGCTTGATCTGAGGGCAGTGACACACAAAGACCACATACCCTTTACAAGAGCCACCTATTACTTCATCATTTAACTCCCGTTTCAAGAGTAAGTTATACTAACAAAATAGAATAACATATATAACAACATGTAATTCAACATATGAATTATATACACACACACATATATATATACACACACACTATAGAAGTACATCTTACATTAAAATATAAAGAATACATTACACATATTTGCATGTGTGTTAAATGTATATATGTGTCTATGTGTGCACCTGCATATATGTGTGGGTAGATAGGTGGAGAGATCAAGAATAAAAGCCTCTCCAAAAAAAAATAATCGAGTTGTTGCAAACTTTCACACATTAATTTCAAGAGTAAAACAATAAAATATATGTCCAGCAGTAGGCACTTGATTTATATTGTTATTTTTCTTTTCTTGGAATAA
>NW_017732357.1:49470-51892 GCF_001890085.2 Hipposideros armiger | reverse complement strand
AAAAAAAAATCATGAGAAAAAAGTTGGAAATTCTATCAATTTATATTTTCCACTGTTCTCATCACTGAAAATTTGACTATGTTAAATGGGTACTATAATTAACAGTTCTGTTTTCATATCTGTAATAAATTACCATGCCTTGAAATAATTAAAAAAAAAGAGATTTTGAAAGCATGAATTAGGATTTTCAAATGTCCCACTCACTTTCCATAAACATCCTTCCTCATATTACATATGCACACATATACTACCTAGTAGGATAGCAGCTCATGAGAAACTAGGACAAATGATTTCATAAAATAAAAATTTACTTTTTGGCATTTCCAAATCATAATGTTTAAAATATTTATTCTCCTACATTCTGACCACTTTAAAACGTTCAGAGATGATTTTCTACCCATGGTTAATCTAATCCAATAATGTGAAATCATCACCTAAAAAGGGAAAAAAAAGGAAGGGGAGGGGTCCTAAAAGGTGCTTTCAGCTATCTCTACATTCTCTACATTCTATAGGAAAAGCAGGATTCATGTGAACATTTTTAAAAAAACGTTCCTTAATGAAACTAGTAATTATGCAAATATACATTTAGCACACAATAGGGTGAGGCAATGAGAGAGTATACTACTATGAACAATAAAGAAAAATGATTGTTTTATTTATTGTGTACTGGGCATAATAAAACCTCAGAGTTGCATTAAACATCCTCAAAATTGATATTGATCCAGCACAAAAGGTTTGAACCTCTAACAATTCCAACAGTCTATACATACATTATTTTTGGCTACAGAGGCAAGAACACTATCAAATCCCTTATAAACCAGCATTTCTGTTACTGAGTACAAGTTAGTGGAGTGCAGAGTTTCTCATTTTGTTTTATCTCTGGTCCTTAACACAAAAACTAACCCAATGGGTATTTAATCAATATGTGCTGTAATATATATTTTTTTAAGAAATACATCTTCTAGGACTTATAGTTCTGCAAAAGAGTTGATTTAGCATATAACAAAGCCATCTAAATCTAATTTAGTTCTTTGTAATAACATTTGTCTCTAGATAAGTGAAAATAAGTAGTTTAAAACATATATAATATGATTTAATCACAATATCAAATATCCATATATATAATACATTGTTTAAAAAGCCATTATGTTGATATTCATATGAATGTCCATTAGTAGTTTATAAGTATCTTAAAAACTGGCCCATGGAAAGTTATCAAAAACAAACCCTAGTTATAAATAAAGAAGCAGCATAATGCAGAATTCCAATTTCATATGTTCATATTATAAAATTAGAATTAAATTACATTCACAATAAAAAGCATGGTTCAATTATTNAATGATGATTAGTTTAAAATAAAAAAAAGAAATAAATAATTTCTAACATATGTACTAAACAGGGTGAGCCATTTTAATTACATCAATCCATTCATGTATTCGTTGAAGTCTTAAAATAAATGAGTATTTACTGTATACCTTCTACATTCCAGGGGTTTTTCTATTCATTCATAATTCAGTCATGAATGTCATAAAAGCTCACTCTCTCTCTCACTTTCTCCCTCTTTTTTCTTATATTCAATTGAGAAAACGGAATTGAACACATAACTAAAAAAGAAAATTTCAGAGAGCAAAAAAGGTTATGGGAAAATGAAAGTAACACTGTGGTAGACGGTGATCTGTACTTTTGTTGTTATTATGGAAGTTTTATATTAGGAGTGACAATAAATTGAACTTTTAAGGAAGAAACAAGATTTGCAAAATTAAAATCACTGTGAAGAGCTTTTAGAGCAGAGGAAATGGTGTCAAGGTAGGAATAGGCTGAGTATTTGAAAAAGTGAATGAAAAGTCTAGGGTATCTGGTACTGAACCAGAGTGGGTAGGGGATGTTAAAATATAATGAAATGGACACCAGATGGAAGATCTGTCAAGCAGACAAAACCATTTAAGCCACATAAGCAAAACTTAGTCTCTATTAATTCATAAATGTAAGCAAAATTTAAGTTATTTCTTGAAAATGCCTCCGCTAGTTATAAAAGCAATTTAAGTTGACATCTTAACCCCCAGTACCTCAGAATGTGATAGTATTTGAAGATAGGGTCTATAAAGAGGTAATAAAGTTAAAATGAGGTTATTAGGATAGGCTCTAATCCAATATGACTGGCATCCTTTAAAGAAGAGAAAGTTAGGACACAGACGCACTTGAAGAATATCATGTGACCGTGAAGATGGACACCCACAAGCCAAGGAAAGAGGCCTCTAAAGAAACCAACTCTGCTGAGATCTAAATCTGAGACATCTAGCCTCAGAACTTTGAGAAAATTGATGTATGTTTAAGCCACCCAGTCTATATAGTACCCCTAGCAAATTTGATATAGAACCCCTAGCAAATTAATACACTGGCTAAGGGGTTGTGATTTTATCCT
>NW_017732357.1:47068-48065 GCF_001890085.2 Hipposideros armiger | reverse complement strand
ACATAAATATATACTATACGTTTTAATAATTTGAAGAGAATATCTATTGCTAATATGATCTAATTGTAAGGACAGTGATGGGTGAAAAAAAGAGAAAAAAGGAAAGAAAGAAAGGAAGGAGGGATGAAAGAAAATATGATAAGCTTAGATAAGACAACAAAAACAAAATATCTAAAAAACACACAAAATTGATCATTGAAATTATCTAACTTTTTTCAACCCTTTGATTTATTTTTTCTTGTGATACGTTTCTTCTACCTGATGTATTTAACAATGTACTACTCTACAGGCATACCTCAGAGATATTATAGATTTGGTTCAGAGCACTGCAATAAAATGAGTATCACAATAAAGCAAGTCACATAAACATTTTGGTTTCCCAGTGCATATAAATGATATGTTTACACTATACTACAGTCTATTAAGTGTGCAACAGCATTATGCCTAAAAACAATGTACGTACCTTAATTTAAAAATACCTACTTTTATAAAATGCTTACAATCATCTGAACCTTCAGTGAGTCATAATCTTTATGCTAGTGAAGGGCGTTGCCCTAGTAACATCAAGATCACTGATCACAGATCACCATAACAAATATAATAATAATGAAAAAGTTTTGAAATATAGAGAGAATTATCAAAATGTGACACAGAGCCATGAAGTGAGCAAATGCTGTTGGAAAAATGATGCCAATAGAATTGCTTGACTCAGGGCTGCCACAAATCTGCCAGAATTTGCAATGTCTGCAAAACACAATAAAGTGAAGTGCAAAAAATGAGGTATGCCTATACTTAAAATAATATACTAAATTATTGTGGTATAAATATTTTTATGAGATTGTGTTTTTTTGTTTGTTTCAGAAAGTTTTTCATGTAGTTGTATTTGAATTTTTGTGTGTGTTATTCAAATTGTTCATAATTTCTTCCAATAGTTGGAATATAAAGAGCTGCCTGTTCTGTTTTTGTTTTGTTGTGTTTTTGTTTTTTCTTTTTTTTT
>NW_017732357.1:43753-45133 GCF_001890085.2 Hipposideros armiger | reverse complement strand
TTACAGTGTTTTTTGGCATGCTGTGTAATGTTACACTAATTAAAATTTTACTTTAATTTTATCCCAGTGAGATCAGTACATCTTAAGATGAGGAAAAATCACACCATACACAAAGATATTTTTAACCAGTTTCTAGCTCTTACATTTGTACCTTAGAAGGCGTTGTAATTTTATAAGTCATCTCTGAAAACTGAAAGGAAACATATTTTTGTGAGTTGTCAGGTTTTCCTCCAAATTTCTATAGATTTGAAAAATATAATTTCAGAAGTCTATAGATCATACTCAACAGCATCCTCATTTAAAACTCTTCCTGACCACGGTGATAATGCACACAACAGAATGCAGAATTTAAAAATGAGTTTAAGAAGTAATTTGTTAAAATAAAGTTACTCATCATTTATCCAGATTAGAAGTAGTTATAAGTGAAATAATACTTATATTAGTGAATAGTATTTATGTTATCACATTATCATAGTTTATAAAATTCTAAATATGAGACATTTTGAATTACTTTCCTTTCCTTACCATGAAGGTCTTTTGTAATTATTATACCATAACAACTTTTATTTCCATTTTGAAGATTATATGACTGACAAGAGTTTTATCTCTTAGAGTCAATCACTCATTATTGGTTTCAACTACTTTTGATTTTGTTTTAGAAATTGTTTTCTTAAACATTTTACTAACTAAAAATTATTTGCTATTAATATCATATGATATTAAATATGGTTGTTCTAAATATCATATGGTTATCTCCACATTTATGTATCTTAAAATTTATATCATAGTCCTAGTTCTTAATTAGAAGTTTAATTTTCCAGTACTGTGCAAAAAAAATGTAAGTAGTTTTCTTAACCTCCTTGGATGATTCATTCTCTGAGAAAATTCCCTTATGATGATTCACTAGCATATTGGATTTGAAGAATCTCAGTAGTTACTGGACTGCATGTAAGGAATGTCTTTATCCATTTACATTTTCAACAGAACAGAATGTACTCTTCACAGTGATCAAATAATTGTGTTGCATTTTTAAATTGTTACAAAGAATTACTGTCACAATTCCAAATGTGGTGTTTAGTATAATGAACTAATCACATAAAAATGACATTAGCTTTATTTATTAAAAATATATATTTAGACTGTGACTCTAAGGAGAGGTCTGAGAGGTCTCAGTGTAAAGAAAAAATAAATGCTGATGTGAGTTCAGTGAAGATGAGATGGTTACTGGGTTAAACAAAATGAAAATTCTGAAAAAAATAAGAGAAGTATGTATTCTATATATTTCTCCATCCTCAAGGAAGAAGAATGAGAAGAATGCTTAGGAAGGACCAGAACAGTCAAATGTAAATTGGACAAATATAAATTGAAACTGGAATATGT
>NW_017732357.1:32286-41110 GCF_001890085.2 Hipposideros armiger | reverse complement strand
TTTATTTCTCTTTAATACAATCTCCAAATCAGAAGTGTTCTAGAGACTAAAGAGAGTTAATATTGTTTGGGGTACATGACATTTTATAATTACAAGGTTTTAAAGTTTTCCAGTTATAAACAAAATCCATGAGGTTTATTTTGTCACTAGGATGGGTAATGATGTCAGAATTTGATTCATAGAAATGTAAAATTTTGCACAGGGTGTGGCGTACAGCATAGGGAGTAGTCAGTGGAATTGTAATAGCTATATACGAATGTCAGAGGGGTAGTAGATTGTGGGGGAGGGTTATCACTTTGTGAGGGGTGTAAATGTCTAACCATTACATTGTTTTGTACACCTGAAGCTAATAAAAAAAAAGAAAAGAAGAAAAAAGAAGAAAGAAAAGTAAAATTTTGAATTATTCTCTGTTGGTGATTGGGCAGAAATGATCTGCTATAGATCCAAATTGTTCATTATAAGAAAGATAATTTTTTGCCATATCATAAAACAAAGATAGTTGATTTAGTCTTAAATCAGGCAATTGTCTCCCAAAGAATCTTTCCCTTTGCTGTGGGTGCTATACACATTTTAGGCCAATTAAAATATCTACCATCTATGTAGCAACAAATTTATCCCATTATTGAAATGAGCCAAATGAAAGATTTACATAGTTCCTATGCTTCCTGACTAAAATTATAGATTGAAGAAATAAATGTTTCTACTATAAATAGAACAAAGCATTGGTAAGCTTCAGGCAAGTAGGAAGCTAGATGTGGTATGCGACATCATTGATGTAGTTCAACAGCAGCTTCTTCCCGAACAGGATCCAATAAAGGAGATCTGTTTTATTAGATTTCTTTTTAATAACCATAAAATTATATAATGGATCAACACATTTTAATGATGAGTGAATATTTTACATTAAGAACAGATAGAGGTTACCCTAAAGTTTCATGTTGCCAGGATCACTTTGAAGTTATTTTTCTCCATTTGTTTATAGCTACTATAATACAGTTCAATTAAAGCATTAGATAAATTAATATTATAACTGGGTAAGAAGTACATCATTTTACTTAGAAAACCCATAGACACCAGTTTACACCTAAAAACAATGACGATCTCATTCTAAGCATGCCTTCATATTTATGCAGTTTCTGTCAAATAGATAACTTGTCAGTGTTCAAATTGAGGTGTGTCTATGAAAACCATACATGAATACAAATACTTATGTAGAATTTTCTATTTAGAGTGAATTTGCATATTAATTGTTTTAAACTCAAGAAGATGGTATAGACAATTTTCTAAATGCTGAAGGTATTCCAGTATTACACATTTTCTATCTTTTTCTTCTTTCTTTCCTATTTTTTCTTGGTTTTAAAAGTAGGTAAAACTTCACAATTAAAATTAAAGACATAACACTGTAATATAGTAATGAAATAAAAAACAACAGAAATGTATTGATGTGACATTTTGTTTATAATTGCTGGCATTTGTGTACCAGCATTTTTAACTAGTTAAGGATTCAGGTTGCTTCAAAAACTCTCAATAAAATTCACAACTAAAACTTCATCAGAAGTTGGTGGTACTAATAGTATATCATTTAATTTTATTTAAATTTGAGGTTCCCTTATTATCCATATACTACATGAAATATATTAATACATCCATTTTTTTTAGAATGAGCATTCAGAAAGGTTTTTTAAAGAGAGGAGTATAAAGAGATACACATGCTTTAAAGAAAACTATTAAAGAAAATGAAGATCGGAAAAGAGAAATTCTAGGACCACGATACAGTGGGAAGGAGGAGGCAACGTGAAGGCTGAATCACTAGACAGTGGAACGTTCCAATGCAGCAGGAGAACCAGTTATCTCCAAGAGGTATACCAGCAAGGGTGTCAGTATGATGAAGTTCCTGGGACTAAAAGTATTTTTAAAAGGAGAGATCATATAAAGCCACCTTCTCTGTGTACATATGGAATATTTATTCAATTATGTGCTTATAATTCGGTGAGGGTCTGTAAGTGGGTAACTTATGAATATTGTAGCACAAACAGCTCTTGAAATATCAGCTCCTGAATTTAATTCATAATAAAGAACCACAGCTCCCACACTGTAAACATAATTATTTCTAGATAGATTTATTTTAGAAAATAGCACTTGGAGTGGCAAAATGCCCAGGGCTAAAACTGCAATTTTATAACTCTGATACTAATTAATACTGTAATACAAAATTAAATAAAGTTTAAACCATTTCTTAGAAAGCAACATTTTATATTCAGAAGTTTATTGCAGCTGATATCACTTTGTAATGACTTAGAATTTGAAATTAGCCAGAGTATTTTTCATAAGGATAAATGTGTTTGCATTCTAATGAAATGAGGTTTCGACCCTTTCTGAGAATGCCCATTATTCCTTATATTATTGGGTTCTTTGAAGCCAAGGCCTGATACAACACTAATTCTATATTTTGCTCAGCATGGAAGTTAATTTGGATCATTAATTTTCTTCATATACTCAGTGTATAACTTTAGATACTCCATATACTCTTATGCTGATATTGGTTGAAATATTAGATCTATCCCAGGAGTACTTGTTCTAGTCAGAGATTACTTATTTTCCCCATTTAATTTTTAGATAGTTCATTCTGTCTACCCTTTTATAGAGTCAATTCTGTATTGAATTTTAGCTACACCTCAGATTGGGGTATTGAGTAAGTTGAGATGCATTATGCATAAGGAAAACAAAATACTTTAAAACACAATGGGCATTTTATATACATATTTTTGGTGGTGCTGCATAAGAAGCATTTTGAAGCTACAAAACTGAATTATTAAATATATTTGTTAGTGGGTTGGTGTATAAAACATGACGTTTTTTTAAGGATTTTTTTTTAGGCCTGCAATTCTTCTTTTTTCTTTTATTTTTAAAATTCCCATTCCATCACTCCCTTCTCCTCTGGAAACCATCAGCATCTATGTGTTTGTTTCTGTTTTGTTTATTCATTTGTTTCATTTAGATTCCACATATAAGTGAAATCATATAATATTTGTGTTTCTCTGACTTATTTCAGTTAGCTTAATATCATCTAGGTCCATCCATGTTGCTACAAATGGCAAAATTTCATTTTTTTTAAAGAAAAACATTTACAATGTTTTGCAGATACCGTGGGTGGCTAGCTCAAAACTTATTCTAATTTCCTTGTGAAGTGGCCTCTTGATGGCACATGTAAAAAAACTAAAATCTATATTTTCACAGTTCTTTGAAGAAACAAGTTTACTAGTTAGGATTTAGGGTCAATCAGATGTAGTGGTATGAGACTGAAAATCAAAACCTTGGCAAACTAAGAGAGAAACATTCAAATAAGCAGGTCATATACAAATGTCAGCAAAGCATAAATAACTTAAATGAATACACACACACACACACACACGCATATACACACAGCCTTAGTACCTACTAAAATCCGTCAAAATTTTTGGTAACGCTAATAGAAAGAGTGATAAAATTAAATGCAATTAATATACATTTGAAGTAATTTACATGCCAAGTTTAAAACTTATGCATTTGAGGGCTGGCCGAGTGGCGCGATGGTTAAGAACTGGCTTGGGACGCCAGAGGGCCCCAGTTCAGATCCCAGTGACACTGCCCTCCACAACTAACATGCTGAACAACAGCTCAACCTGGAGCTGGGCTGCTGTGAGTCGCCAGCGACGGTGTAGGCTGCAGCCCCTGCTGCAGTGGGTTGCCATGGGCTACTGTGTGTAGCCAGCAGCCAGTGTGAGTGGCCAGCAGCCGCAGTGAGCAACCATCCAGAAGCCGGCAACTGATCTGCTTCAACCGGAAGAGCGCAATGATGGTGCCAACTTGGGCCAGTGAAGCAACATCCTCCACAACTAGACTGAAGAACAAAAGGACAGCAACTTGTCTGTTCCCCTTCCCCCAATTCCCCAATAAAAATCTTAAAAAAAAAACCCAAAAAGAATTATGCATTCGAGAAGATGAAATGTTTTACTGAGAATCAGTATGCAGAAAGCAAAAGACATTAAAAAAAAAAAAGCCTGATAGAAGCTTTTACATATAATCCTGGCTATGTTAAAAGAGAAAATAAAAACAAGTATCACAGATATTTTCAAAAGTATCCTTCACACCTGGAAAGACATTAGTTTTGTCTTTTTTTTAAATTACAGTTGACATACACTATTATATTAGTTTATATAACTAATTAGTTTATATAACTTACAAAGTGATCACCCCAATAAGTCTAGTACCCATCCGACATCATACATAGTTACTACAATATTACTGACTATAGTCCTTATGCTATACTTTACATCCTCATAACAATTTTGTACTACCAATTTATACTTCTTAATCCCTTCACCTTTTTCATCCATCCTCCAATACCCCTTGCATCTGGCAACTGTCAAAATGTCCTCTGTCTATGAGTTTTTTCTATTTTGTTTGTTTATTTTGTTCTTTAGATTCCACATATAAGTGAAATCATATGGCATTTGTCTTTCTCTGTCTGAGTTACTCCACTTAGCATAATACCCTCTAGGTCCATCCATGTTGTTGCAGATGAAAAATTTCTTTCTTTTTATGGCTGTGTAAATATATATTCCATTATATAATATATATCATATCCTTTTTATACATTTGATGGACACCCAGGTTGCCTCCATATCTTGGCTATTGTAAATAATGCTATAACAAACATAAGGATGCACACATCCCAGCACTGTAGCATTTTGGGTTTCTTCAGATAAATACCCAGAAGTAGAATTACTGAGTCCTTCCTTGTCTTTTGTTATCACCTTTATTTTAAAGTCTACTGTATCTGGTAGAAGTAGTGCTACCCAGCTTTATTTTTTGTTTCCATTTTCATGAACTATCTTATTCCATCAATTTCCTTTCTGTCTCTGTGTGTCTTTTGATCTGGATGGAGTCTCTTGTAAGTAGTGTATGTAAGGTCTTGTTTTCTTATCCATTCAGCCACCCTATCTTTTTTTTTTCTTTTGCTACTCTATCTTTTGATTGGAACATTTAATCCATTTACATTTAAAGGAATTGTTGACAGATAGGTAGTTACTGCCATTTTATTATTCATATTTTTTTTTATTTTCGTTTCTTCTGAAAGAAGTCCATTTAACATTTCTTATAATACTGGTCTGGTGGTGATGAACTCCCTTAGCTATTTATTGTCTGGGAAGCTCTTTATCAGTCGTTTGATTCTAAATGACAGCTTTCCTGGACAGAGTAATCTTGGATTTAGGTCTTTCTTTTCATTACTTCGAAATTTTCCTGCCAATCCCTTTTGGCCTGCAAAGCTTCTGTTGAAAAATCATCTGACAGTCTATGGGAGTTCCATTCTGTGTAACTAACTGCTTCTCACTTGCTGTTTTTAAGATTCTTTCTTTGTCTTTAACATTTGGCATTTTAATTATTATGGGGCATGTGTCTTGGTGTGGGTCTCTTTGGGTTTACATTGTTTGGACTCTGTGCACTTCCTGGTTTTGTATGTCTATTTTCTTAACCAGACTAGGGATGTTTTCTATCATTATTTATTCAAATAGGCTTTCATTTCCTTGCTCTCTCTTCTCCTTCTGGAACCCCTATGATGTGAATGTTGGTACACTTAATGTTGTCCTAAAAGTCCCTTGAAGTATCCTCATTTTTTTTTCTTTTTGCTGTTCTATTTGGGTGTTTTTTGCTACCTTATCTTCTAAATTGCTGATTTGATACTCTGCTTCATGTAAGCTACTGTTGATTCCCTCTATTGTATTCTTTATTTCAGTTATTGTATTCCCTATTTCTGACTGGTTCTTTTTTTGTTTTCTATCTCCATTTTTATGTTTCCTATCTCTTTGTTGAAGTTCTCCCTGAGATCACTGAGCATCCTTATAACCAGTGTTTTGAACTCTGCATCTGGTATAATAGATTGCTTGTCTATTTTGTAGAGTTCTTTTTTTGGAATTTTGTACTGTTCTTTCATTTAGGAAATGTTTCTTAGTCCCCCATTTTGGTTGCCTCCCTGTGTTTGTTTCTATGTATTAGGTAGGGCAACTATGCCTCCTGGTCTTAGTATAGTGGCCTCATGTAGTAGTTGTGCTATAAAGCTCAGTGGCACAGTCTTCCTTTTCACCTGAGCTGGGTGCTCCAGGTGTATCCCTTGTGTGGGTTGTGTGTGATCTCTTGTTGTAGTTGAGCCTTGATTGCTGTTTGCTCATCAATGGGAGGGATTGATCCTTGTGCTGATTGGTGATGAGGACTGGCTGTGACTACAGTGGAAGAGCTGTTGTGCAGGGGATAACCCTATGGAGTAGGAATCACATTTGCAGGGCTCTGGTGCCTGCCCAATGTCCCCATTGGTCTATAGCTGGCCACCAGGTGTGCCAGCCCCAGGACCTGCTGGGAGGAGTTGTACCTCAGTCCAAGTTCAGACTCTAGGCATGAGCACAAAGCAATCCAGAGATCGGCACTGCTATTGCAATGCTTGGATGTGCCTTGAGAGGTCAAGCTGTAAACTAAGGTCAGCTGTCAATAGTACCGGGCTTATGGCTGCTCAGCCAGGGATACAGAACATGATGAAGCCAGCTGCTGCTTATTGGCTTTTGTGAACCTTTGGGAGATTTTAGGAAAGTCCACATCATGATCCAAGACAAGTTTTTACACTGAGAAGCCACTGGAAGTCACTATGTGTGCCCAAAAGTTGGGTGGGGTGGGGTCTAGGGAGTAAGGGTGAACAAACGGTATTAGCAAGCTTAAGGAGACTCACATATGGTGTCTGCCTAGATCTGCACACTAGCATGGGAGAAGGCTCCACAAAGAAACAATGGCTTCTTTGTTGATTTGTTTTGCCCTAAAACACGCTCTACAGCAGGGTCCAGCGAAAGCAGCACAAGAATCACCACACCCAAAGGCCAACTTCAGATAAAACCAGAGCATTACAGGCCTGACCTACAAGACTCACACTCAAAGGGAAATCTCTANGACATGGATTGATTTTGAGATTATCACGCTAAGTGAAATAAATCAGATGGAAAAACATCAAGAACCACATGATTTCACTCATATATGGGATATAAAACTGAAAGCAGCAACCAACCAAAAATTCATACAGACAACAGTATGGTAGTGACCAGAAGGAAAGGGGGGGATTGGTGGGAGGTACAAAAGGATAAAGGGCATCAAATATATGGTAAGGGAAGATTTGACTCTGAGTAGTGAACACACAATGTAATATACAGATGATATATATTATAACTGTACACTTGAAACATATAATTTTATTAACCAATGTTACTCCAACAAATTTAATAAAATTTTAAAAAAGGAAGCTTGATATGTCTGTATGCTAGTTTGATATCAGGATTATCACAGACCAATTGAGATTTTAGAAAAGCAGAAATAGTGGAGGCTCCTGTGCAGTAAGTTCAAAAGTGAGACTAGCCTGACCGCTAGTTGGAGATTTGATTCTGAAATTACTATGAGAACAGAGGAGTGAGTGGAGGGCTCTGTGTGGAATGAAATCTAGGTCAACTCTTATGTAGCTTCCCAGAGCTACAGTAACTGTGTAGCTCCCTAATGACTGAATATTAAAGCCTAATTTAAAAGATGAGGTAAATGACCTGGCGACTAAGCATGATTTATAGGAGTTGGCTGCAAACAGTAGAGTTGCACGACTAACTGGATCAATCAAGTTTATTTAGTGGCAACTACAAATACACTGAGCCCTATCTTCAACTTTTTCCCCTGATCCTTGGTTACTTCTGCAAGCCCCAAGGTGAGGGAACACATAAAGTGAATGAGATTGGAATGCTGAAATCAAAACTCTCTGAATCATGTTTAACTTTATTTAGAACTATTAAAAGTGTGATTTTTTTTCTACCATACCTTCATGGAGTAACTGAAACACACTAAAAATATGAATTACCAATGAATACATGTGTTTATTGTAATCATATATATATATATATATATATATATATATATCCTAAATCTTCTTTTAGGAGTTCACTCACAATAATTCCCTTTTGATTAACTCAAAGTCAACTGATAAGGGGACATAAACACATCTGCAAAATACCTTTTTCTACTTAACATAACCAAATCATGGATGTGATCTCATTATATTCACAATCCCCACACAAACTTGAAGAGAGATAATTATATAGAGCATTCACATTCAAGGGCAGGAATCTTGAGAGCCACTTTAAAATTCTACATACCACAATGAGAATTATTAAAAATGGTCCAGTTCATTTAATAATAGATTGCTTCCTAGAATATTAGGGTACATTCAGAAAAATAGCCACCATGAACAGATGGGGAAATTTAAAATAAGAAACTAGTTTATTAGCAGAGATGAAAAAGTAAAAGGTGAGGCAGATAAATAGGAAGCTGTTATGAACTTCAGGGATGAATGAACAGAGGGACAACATAGTGCTAGGGCTCAGTAAATAGTTTCAGTACTAAGTTCTACTGTGCAGAGGCATTGATTGGGCTGGCGCTGGAGCTGGAGCTAAGGGTCCTCAAGAAAGTGCAGAAACTTGGACCATCAAGGAGGGCTATGCAGCATTATCTGGGACTTCAGAGAGAGAGAAGGGCAAGTCCTGTGGTCTCTCTCTTTCCCACCAAATTTTCCGCAATGATTCTCAATGACTGAACCCAACTAGAAACCAGTGCACAGGGACTTCCAGTAAATGTAGCCTGTGGAAGTCATCCAACTACCACAGAGTGCAGAGCAGGGGAACAGAAGAGGGGAATTAGAACAAACAGGCGAATGAGTGTCACACTGGGTTAGATATAGGTACATTGGGAAAATATATTCTGGTTGAGAATA
>NW_017732357.1:9314-27275 GCF_001890085.2 Hipposideros armiger | reverse complement strand
ATGGGGGGTGGGGGGTTGTTACTTTGTGAGGGTGAAAAGGGTAACTATTGCATTGTTCTGTACACCTGAAACTAACAATAAATAAATAAATTAAAAAAAAAGGAAAAAAAAAAAAGAAAAAAAAGAAACAATGGCTTCTGTCAGCTCTTCATCCCGGGAAGCTGCCCCTCCAGGCATTTCCCTAAAGTCTGACAATTCAGTTCCTCCCATATGTCCC
This sequence comes from Hipposideros armiger, assembly GCF_001890085.2. Classification (NCBI taxonomy): domain Eukaryota; kingdom Metazoa; phylum Chordata; class Mammalia; order Chiroptera; family Hipposideridae; genus Hipposideros; species Hipposideros armiger. The sequence continues at coordinate 27,058 of NW_017732357.1, read as the reverse complement.
TGGCACCTTCTGAGCTGCTGTCCCAGCACTGGAGCTCAGAATGAGTGAGTCTGTTAGTGGGTAAGTCCTATAAGAGAAGTGCCTGGGACTCTACCTGCCTTCTGTCTCACTCAGTCACAATCCCCTCTGGGTTTCATAGCCAGAAGTTATGGGGGCTTTTCTCCCTGGCACCAGAACCCTGGGCTGGGGAGCCTAGTGTTGAGCTGGGATGCTTTGCTCTTCCAGGAAAATTTGCACAGCCAAGATATCCCTTTGAGTTTTTAATGGTCACAGGCATGTGTGGAACCAGCCTAATCCACGTCTCCACCCCTCCTACCAGTCTCAAGATGATTCTTCTGTATGTCCTTAGTTGTAGGGCTTTGGTTCACCTAGACTTCAGGTGATTTTTCAATGATGGTTGTTCTGTAGTTTAGCTGTAATTTTGATGTGGTCATGAGAGGAGATAAGCACAGCAGTTACCTACTCTGATATCTTGATTGGAACATGGTATCACCTTCTTAAGTATATAAATGTTGAGTAACTATTGTGTAGTCTTGAAATTAATATATTGTATGTTAGCTATATTTTAATAAAAATCTTGAGAAAAGTATATAGGAGGGAAAAATTAAAAATATATGGTTATAAATAGGAAAAATTAGATATGGGGATAGAAAGGGAAGCATAATAAAGATAGTCAATAATATTGTAATTATTATGTATGGTATCAAGTGAGTGCTAGATTTATTGGGGTGATCACTCCATAAATAATATAAATGTCTAATTACTATGTTTTATACTTGAAACTAACATAATATTGTATGTCAACTGTAATTGAAAAAGTAATTTAAAAAAAAGCCACTCCATAGCCTTAATACCAGTGCTGTTTTTTCAAAGTCCATTATACTAAACTTGCATTCTTTTAATTAAATTTGTAATAAATTTTAAGGAAAAAATACCTTGAAGAAGCATCATTTATCTTTGTCCTGACATTTTGTGTTGTATCACGGCATCATCAGGGAGTAATAGTTTATCCTGAAATCTTTATCCATGTTATATATCTTATCTTTAGTGCTTGTTCTTTCAAACTCAAGTATTGCATTAGATTTATGCATTTTTAAGGCAAAATTTATGGTACAAGCCAGCTCCACATATTATGTGAACATTTTGACATTTATTATTTGCCTAAAATATATGGGTAGTTAAGGTAAGTATTTCCCTTTCAGTAATATCAACAAATTAACCTATGTAGTATATAATCTGCAAAACAACTTTGAGAGATATATGCTGTCATTATGTTGCTATTTACCTCAGATCCTTGCCAATTACTATGTAATAAAAATGGGATGGAGGCAGAATTCTGTTTCTGTTTTCATTCTTGTAAGATGTTCTAATTATAATTTACTAGCAGTAAGTACAATTATTTACCTTATAGTTTTTAAAAAATATGAGCAAATTTAGAAAGGGGAAGACTTTCTATTCAGGAAACATGACTATGTGGCCAACTTCCCATGGTGTTGCAAGAAAGGAATATCGAATTTCATTTTTTCAAAAACACTGACCGTGTCTTTGACCACCTTTGACTAATCTTTCACAGAATCCCTCTTGCTCTTCAGTTCTTGCTCTTTCTAGTTCTCAGCCTTGTTTTCATGTATGCAATATACATAATAATGCCTTATCCACATGATTTCAAAAATATTTTTCTGTATGTTGTTTTGTACTTTAGCAAATAGATATCTGGTTTATACTTTATGTACACTTCATATTTAAAAGTATGTATACTTTATGTAAACAGTCTAAACACGTAGACAAGAAAGGCATACTATCATATTGGTCAAGAGCATGGTCTCTGAAATCTAGCACTGTGACCTTGGGAAATGACTTACTCTCTCTGCCTCAGTATCTTCATTTATATAATCGGGTTTATAATAATGCCTACCTCATGGGTTTTGTGAGTATTAGAATTATTAATGATCATAAGACAATTGGAAACTCCTGGCAGGTAGAAACTTCTCAATAAATGTTAGCTAATGTTGCTCTTGTCATTATTACTGCAATGCCTATTTTGTTGTAAGTAAACAAACTTAGATCAAGGAAACCACTAGTTCTGAATTATACATAGTCAATCAGCCTCTTTTGACATATGTGGTTGAGTGGTTATGGTTCTCAGAGAGAATGACTCCTCCTCCCATGCCCATGTTAGGCAGCTGCAGCCCATCTACTCATCATTTACTCTCCCCAACATGGTAGAAGCAGACCCTCATTTATCTTGGATTAGGTATAGGTAAACTTTTATTCTAAGTCACCATACTGTATATTACATCCCCAGAACTTATTTATCTTATAACTCAAAGTTTGTACATTTTGACCACCTTCACACATTTCACCCATCCTTGTTTCTGGCAACCATCAATCTGTTTCTATGGGTTTGCATTTTTATATTCCATATATAAGTGATATCATGCAGTTTTTGTCTTCTTTGTCTGTCTCTGAAGCTCTTAAAAGTTCCTTGAATTAGTGTTACTAAGGGACCCTTTTTTTCCAATTACATAAGCTGCTTTAAAAGATCACTATTTGGAAATAATATTTAAATATAGAGCATAACTAATTTCATATAACTCGGTTGGAAAGATGTAAATTCACAAAAACAAAATATTACTAAAGGCTCAATTTTATGCCTTAATTTTAGTTAATTCAAAACCTATGTAATATCAGTAATTTAATAATTCTTTTCTATTATTATTATTATTTTTTTAGCTGAGCCATCCTGCTACCTATTGGCAGCTCAGCGGCTGCTCAGCTCGGGCTGGACTCGAACCGCTGTTGCTCAGAGCTCAAACTCTTGAGCGAGCTCTTAACCAACTGTGCCACTCGGCCTGCCCTCTTTTCTATTATTAAAACACACATGGTGGCATACTCTGATTGCTATAAATGCTAAAGATACAGAAACTGAAAATCTTGTATTTTTTTAATGTTAGAAGAGGAAAACCAGAAAAAAAATAACAACTTGAGACTCAAGATGGTCATAATTTAAAATTTCTATATAAACAAAAATAAAAACTTATTATCCACTTAATAAAATTCCTAAAGGCTCAAAAATCCTGTCTATGAAGTTGTGGTTATAAGGTAAATGTTCCCTAGCTGACTTTGATTCATCCTATTTGCAGTCTCAACCCTAGTCATAAGTAAGTCAGGGCCTTCAGAGTTTGCCTCTACTCTTTCATGCCAGCAAGTATATTTAATGCACCAAAGTAGTAACTTAATACTATCCTGTTGACTTGTAACAGCTGATGCTGTTTCCAAAAGTAGGCAACTTCCAAATAGGTAGTATTTTACTGACTATTTAGTAAGTACTGCTTTCATAGACTAGATAAATACCATCATGGCCCAAATCATCTAATGCTCCTTCTAAAATTTGGGCAGTAAATGGGAATAGAGCAATAGTCTTTTCCACCAAGGCATAGTAGGAATATGACTATTCACTTCTACCCTGACCATAGCAACAAGAATATAAAATTCTCTGAAATAGAGTTTAAACTCATTTTATATAAATTAAGCATGATAACAGCAAAACTCTGCCTTAATTTTAGAAATAGATAAATATGTATTTGTTGGTTAACTAAAGATGCAATCAAATCTACATCCTATGTAGGGATGAAGTTATAGACTTCAAGTTTCAAGTTCAAGGAATTTATAATTTATATATTCATCCTGTCTCTTATTTCTGTATTACCTAATATATGCCTTTTAGTTTTTACTATTGATGGTTATTAACAGAAAAATGTTTAAAACAATAGTGTTATGAAAGATTATGGTATAGTTTTGTATACTCAAACTAGGATTGAATAATATATCTCAGTTAACCCTGATTTACATTAATAGTTGGAATAATTATACAGTTTTTTAAAAAATAAAATAACTATAAATAGTTTCTATAAGTCAAATGTGGTTTTAAGCTTAAGGCCAGGCACTAATGCTCAAGTTGTTCTATTTTCCTTTGCTAATTCTTGCAACAATGTCTCAGATGTGTACAAACAAATGACCACTAGTCCACTGAACCCTCCTTATACCCAGACCTTCAATTTTTCTTCAAAATTAGTCATGATTTATTTGAGTCATAAAATCCTACTGTTACCAATATATCTAGAATGAATCTAGAGGTGTTTGTCTTTGGAATAATGGGCACTTTTGTATATATATGACTATTTCAAAAGCTGTCCATAAAGTTCTTAAGGCACCAAAGCAAGACATTTTTGTTAATAGTGCTTCTTTCAATATCCAAAATTTTTCAAAGGAGTCTTCACTTCTCACCATTACCTCACTCTCATGGGGTAGCATTACCAGTGGTTCAGTGGCAACAACAAAAGTAATGCATACTATTGAAGGACACCTTGATTATTTCCATGTCTTGGCCACCGTAAATAAAGCTGCAATGAACATTAGAGCACATATATCTTTATGAAGAAATGTTTTCAGGTTTTTTGGGTACATACACAGGACAGGGATTGCTGGGTGTATGGTAATTCTATTCTTAATTGAGGAACCTCCACGCTGCCTTCCAAAGTGGCTGAAACAATCTGCATTTCCACTAATAGTGTATGAGGGTTCCTTTTTCTCCACAGCCTCTCCAACACTTATTATTTGTCTTGTTGATGATAGTCATTCTAACTGGTGTGAGGTGATATCTCATTGTGGTTTTTATTTGCATTTCTCTTCGATTAGTGATGTTGAGCATCTTTACATATGTCTACTGGCCATCTGTATGTCCTCTTTGGAGAAATGTTTATTCAGGCCCCCTGCCCATTTTTAAAATTGGATTGATTGTTAGTTTGTTTGTTTTGGATAATTGGATAAAGAAGATGTGATATATATATACACAATGGAATACTATTCTGCCATAAGAAAAGATGAAATGAAATAGTGCCATTTGGGACAGCATGGATGGATCTTGAGATTATTTTGCTAAGCAAAATAAGTCAGACAGAAAAAGTTAAGAACCATATAATTTCACTGATATGTGGGATATGAAACTGAAAGCAACAAAGGAACAAGACAAAGAAACAGAAACTCATAGACACAGACAATAGTTTGGTGGTTACCAGAGGGTAAGGGGGGAGGGAGGTGGTAGATGAGGATAAACAGGATCAAATAAATATGGTGATGGAAGGAGAACTGACTCTGGGTGGTGAACACACAATATGATATATAGATGATGTATTACAGGATTGTACACTTGACCTATGTAATATCATTGTCACCTCAATAAACTTTAATAAAAAAAGTAATTTATACTAGAGAAAGATTCTGAAACATTATTTTACACCAATGATTTTACAATAGATGTTGACAAGATATAGGGTATATTTTGGGCATTCAATAAGAAGCTATGGACTCTCCCTGCCAACAACAACAACAACAAAAATGTAGACTCACTTATACACTCTGGCACATAAATTAGCTCAGGTAATTTGTTAAAGTCAAAACCCAGATCTGGAATTTCTAGGGGCTCTCCAACTTTGGTTTAACAAATCTGTCCTACTATAGTCACTATCTTCATTCTAACAAATTAAATTTGATTAAAAGAAAAGTTGACTATGTAATCAAATGGTTCAAAAGAAGAGATGAATTTTCACTCTTTCCTTTAATTATATTAACAACAGTTTACAACTTTATGTCTTGCACCTTGTAACAGTGTCTTGAAGAAAATAGGATTAAATCAATATTTTCTGACTGAACAAGTAATGACTGAATGGACTATTTGATCATCAAATTTCTTGATGAGTAAGAAAATGCTTTCTAATATATCCATAAATTTACCTTGTTTCTGTTGCATAGTTATATAAAAGTAGATAAATTATTATCACATGAAAATTTCCTGTCTTGAAGGAAAGAGTGGGGAGTAGCCAATTATTGACTTGTTGATAAGATAAATTCATAAAACTTGGTTCGGTTTGCTACCTATTAGTAACAATACTATTAATAAACATCAGTTACCTTGGCTAAAAGTTATCTTCCAATTCATCCATATCAAAAGTGTATTAATAGCAGAAACAATCTATGATATCTTACCACTTCCAGCTTTAAAGGAGCATAAAATAGATGCCAAATTCTCAGCATTAAATCGATCTGAAAGTATATATATAAATATATATATATTTAATGTGAGAATTGTTGATGCCCTTCCAAAGTGCTATCAACAGTCTTAATCTAAGCCATATTTTCCTTTATTGCAGAAGCAGATAGCACAAAAAGTCTTTTGAGACTGAAAGATGGGGTTTCTTGGTGTGTGTGTGTGTGTGTGTGTGTGTGTGTGTATGATTGTGCAATTCAATTCTGCATCTAAAATACTGCATCAAATGTGTAGCTAGTGTACACTTCAGAGCTTATCATTGCAAAGGTGCTTTTGTAGTATTAGAAGTGGTAGCATATGTTCTGCATGTGAACTTTCAAAATAAATGGGCTGGGTTATCAACCTTAACACAGAAGCTGAAGTTTCCTATTATTCACTTGGGTAATGAACCTACACCATAGGTAGTCCTCCCATGAGTAGAGCTGGGTTTTCATCTTGGGCTGTGTCTTTCTTAAATTTTAAAAAATATCAGCTGCCATGAAGCAATATGAACTTCTAATATATACGTAAATAGACCCTCCAGGACAGCTTCTCAATGGCAAATAAGCAGCCACACCATTTTGCAAATTCTCTCTCTGAAATCAAAGAGGAGGAACTCAATACACTCACCAATGACCCTTATCAAATAGAAACTTTGTGGAATGCTCTTTGTCTTCATAGTCTCTCTGGAGGTTACTAACTAACTCTAATGGGAAGGCAATGTACCATTGGCTATTATTCTTACCAGCAGAGAAAGTTGCAAAAGTTACATCCATTAATTCTGTGTTCTCATTGCAGGGTTGAGATCCCAGTGGAACTACCTCTACTTCCCCTGGAAAATTAATTGTAGTTTGTGGTATTTATAGCAGAGGGTTAGATCTCCGTTCCTGGACATCTTGTGACTCTTAAACAATCAGTGTGAATGATAGTTCATTGTACTTTTTTCTCCCAGTGTTAATCTCACAATGTCTTTTGATATTAATTTATGCAAAATAGAGGCCTTATCTATTTTTCCTGAAATGGCAAGGAGGATTTCATACTGTCTGAAATACTATGTCTGTTAAAATGAATAATATGTTAAGAGGAGGAAAAAGGAGTGGACTTACTAAACAATGTTTTTGGTAATTGCAGATGATAAACTAGTTAAGCTTTTTTCTGCTTGCCAGGAGGCAAATTAATTAATGAGGTATTGTATGCAATTGCAAATAACATAGACATGACTATATTTAACAAAACACACATAATGATTTCACTTTTTAATGTAATAACAAGTCTGAGATAGGCAGTTGGTGATAATGGTTTAGATACTCAAACAAATCAGGATTGGGATCTAAAAATCCTCATGGTCTTTTTTTTTGTCATTGTGTCAAAATAACTACTCAGTTCTAGCTATCACATCCTATTGTAGACAGGCAGGAAAAGGAAGAATAAAGAGCAAAAGGCAAAATTGACTCTCTTTAAGGAACTTTCTCTTAATTCCCATACTTTGTATCGTATTTTATTAGTTATCTTAATCTGGAATAGACTGGTCACTATTTAATTGAGCACGTCACTAAATGTAGTTTTGTTAATAAAGAAGAAAAATAGAATGGATAGTGGATAAGCAACTACAAGTCTCCTCCAAAGGGACAATTTTTGTTTTAATTGACCAGGTTGGAAGACCTCAAATTAAAATAAGTTTCTATTTTGACTACTTATAATAGTAATGATGATTACTAAAATTTATTAAACATTATCTACATGCAAGTAGATAATATTCAGGTCATAGAAATTATCTTATTTACTCTTTGTAACAATCCTGGGAATTTGATATTGCATATACAGAGCTTGGTATCTCTCACAGTTCCATAAGATAAATTTTGTTTTATTTAATAAAATAATCTTTATTTCTAAATTAAGGATTCCTGTAACTTGTATCATTATAAGCTCTAAGGACAAATTACATTTTATTGTTTTCTTTCTAGTTATGGAAACAAGTTAGAGCAGACCATGAGTGCAGTCATGCCTGTATCTTTAAGCTAATGACACAATTGTTACTCTACTGCGTGTCTCCAGGATGACCCTTTTTGGATGAGAGAATGTCTCTTTATGCTTTAGATAATAAAGAATGTTTCTCACTCTCATCCATGTTCTTTGTGGTGTTCCTAAAATTGTCACATAATTTTATACACAGAAAACCTTCCCTGTTGGTACTCATGTACATTGTCTATTGGCTGTTCAAATGTGACTTGTTATAATTGAATTGGTTTCATGTTTCTATAATAAATCATTTTTATCTTTTAAAATTATTTAATGTAAGATTATTTATTTATTTGTTTATTATGTATCCCTTGGATAATTTATTTAAAAATAAAAATTTTAAATTTAGTAAAATTTGAATACTAAGATATACTATTTGAAATGTGGAATTAGAATTAAGAGTTAAATTAAAAAAACTAAAAGCATACTTTTATATTCCCATGACAAAATTGAACCAAATAAGTCTCAAATAAAGGAAATAAAATGATTCATTAGGAAGAAGAAAAGTTTTTCAGTTTCCCTTTAGCTAATATTTAAAGGTGTTTTTTCTTACCTATTTTTATGATGGAAATGTAAAAACATTATGGGCAAGTCTTCAAAAATGATTTGAGTGGAAATATGGATATAGACTCAAATAAATTGCATTACCCTTAAAATGTTCCATATGTCATGAAACATGAATTGTGTACTTTAATTTGAATAATGTATCATATTTGTGACAGGAACATTTAACTTAATTACTGTTAAAAATCTTACAAAATTCTGAGAGTTAATATATTGACTTATAATGCTAACTTACATTCATAATTTTAATCTTTTAACATTGTATTGCTTTTTCATAGATAGTCCTCTTTTCAGAACTTCTGATAAAGAAATATTAATTAAAGTATGTATTGATATGGAGGTCCAACTTCTATAACTGTTAACCCTTTCTTAAAAGAGGAGGGTTATGTCACAAATTATTCAAAAGAAGTAAGTTCCTCAAGTGACATTATTATCTAATGCAGGTTTGCTTTTCTGAAGTGTGTGATTTAAATCCTAGGGAGGGGAAAGAATAATATATTCTATTATGATGTGGAGGGGGGACTTCTTACCTATTTGAATATTGTTATTTTATTTCAGTTATGTATAAACAGGTTGATCTGCAAAGATCACAATATCATTAAGCATACTTTGAAGAAAAAAGGGTTTGTAGCTAAAATATGGATTATTTATTATTATTGTGCATTTATATTTAAAGTTATGTCTATGTGTGCTGCATTTTCTCAGAATTTATATACTCTCTTAAGAGAGTGATTTATAAGATGATATACCCACACTTCAGGGAAGAATTTTATTTTTCTTATGCATTGAATATATAGTAAAATATTATAATATTTTCCAAATCACTTTGAAAATAAATTGTGAGAAGAAAACATTATTAAATAGGAAAAGATTCATGCCTTTGCATTAGGCTAGTCCTATTATCTTTTATTTTATAATCTTATACCCAGGTTTCATATTTTCTCAGTGCATAATGAATTATGCAGATTGCATTCCTTCTGACAGGTACTTTTAAAGTTATATGTCTTGTAAAAATTGCCTAAACTTGTATTGTTATCTCCCATATATTGCTTCCTGCACAACTACCTCTAGTCTCTTTGTGAATTGAGAACTGGTATGCAAGTTACTTCAAAGTATTGTATGACGACCTTTGAGATCGATTAATCTTCCATGTTTTTTGAATCTTCAATCTATGAAATGTGTATATTCTCTCCCCACTTATAGGCAAAGTTGACTTAACTATGGAAATTTATAATAAAATAGGCCATACATTTATCCATTTAATAATTTTTAAGCACTAATATTGAACCCTGTATATGCTAGTCAGTGTAACACGTGTATATAAATAATTTTTTTCATGTCAAGTTAAATCTCATGCAAATATAACAATCTATAAAATTACAAAGAAATTATAAATAAATAAGCAAAACAAATCTGAGGACACAAAATAGATACCTAATAGCTAATACCTAAATTCATGAACTTTAAAAATAATTTTTCCTCCGTACTTCCTTTAGTTGAGTATGTTCATAATTTTTATATAATTTCTATCTATCTGGTTATCTGGATTCAAGGATACATCAGATTATAAGCAAGCATTTTCAAGGGCCTGGGTATGTGGTATATAAGTTTCGAATGATATATTACATCTGAATGCTAGACTCACAATGAAGATGTAAGAAAATGACAGCTGATACCTTGACAGCCAGGAAGGAGTGAGACTAAAAAGGAATATAGGCACAAGATTGTAAAATTATAAAATATATTTCTGATGGCAAGTTAGCATATCAACAAATGTAAAATTTAAACATAGTTAATAGATCCAAAGAGTAAACACATATATAGGGCTGGACTGAAACATGTGGTGTACTTGAGAGATCAATTGTGTGGCCACTGATTCAAGTCATATTTTATCATCTATCTATCTATCTATCTATCTATCTATCTATCTATCTATCTATCATCTATCTATCAATCAAATCTATACTTATATGTATACAATATACATATATATCATATTTATTTAATGACAGCAAAAATAAATACATGTCTTACTAAATATCAATTACATACTTTTATATTTTAAATACATTTTTATTACAATATTTGATATGCAATTTTTATTTTTAAAATTATTTATTTATTATTTACCAAGTAACTATGTAGGATACATTTCTTAACCTGTTTAAAATGTATGTAACACAGCTTACTGTCCCTATTGACTAGTACTGTAGATATATTTGTTTTTAAACTGAATTCTGACTTCAGATGACTACTTATTAGCAACTGTTCTCATATTCGTTAGGCCAACCTATGTGTTCACAGTCATCCTGTCAAAAAAAAAATACCAACCATCTTTTTTGGTATTTGGAATTATTTTTTTTTCTTTTTGAGATACTGTCTGAATCTGTACAAATTTGGTCAATGTATAGCCAACCAATTACCATATTTCCCCATGTATAAGACGCACCCTTTTTTGAAAAATTTAGGGCCTAAAAACTGGGTGCACCTTATACAGTGGTTGTAGATTTTTTTACTTGCATTTCCCGCAAGTGATGAGGAGTTGTATGAATTTTATGATGAATAAAACCTGAGTTCAATAACTTTATGTAATACATTTTTTTTCAAATTTCAGGCCCCAAAATTAAGTGGTGCCTTATACATGGGGAAATACGGTATATAGGAGTTTCTATGTGCAAAGCTCAGTTAACAGACAACATAATTGCAATATGTTTATAATAATATTTTAGCATCAATTTTAATCCATACCTTGAGCATCTGCCTTGCTGGTCAACCCCTTAAGCTAGTTCAACATAGAGTGACTCAGATAAAGCAATGTCTCCTAGTAGCCAAGTACCAAGGCTTTACAGCCAGGTATGCCATCAATAAGTCCAGACAGAGTCACACTTAGTAACTTGTTATTGACATTGGGAAAATATAATTCATTTTTAACTAGATGGCCCTTACGTTTTTAGTTTCTTAATTGATAAATTAGATATACTAGTAGTATCCACTTTAGAAATAATGGTAAGCCATATCAGATGTGAATGTAAGACATACATGAGCTCAAAAAATGTTAAGCTATGTTCAGTATTTTCTGTGAATAATTTTGAATAGTTATAATATTTTAATTAAGTATCCTAGAATATATTATATGGTGTTTAAGATATTTTTCTATGATGTGGAAAATTTGATGAATTGTCTAAGATATTTCTTTGGTTTTGTTAGAATCCTAAATGAGCAATTAATTGACTCTGTCCTTAAAAATGTTGGAAATAAAATCCATGCATGCATTAAAATGTAGGACTAAATTTTTTAATTTCAAATATGGAATTTAGATATTGAAAAACCAATTATTATGGTGAGCTTTGATGACTGGAGAAGTCTTTGTGAGGGAAATGAAGCTTGAATCAACTTCTTAAGCAGACTGATAAACTTTGGTGTATGAAAGACACAATGAAAAAGTTTGACAAGGATCAGGATTTCCTATAACTAGACATTGGATTTAGAGCAGAAATCTGAATTTTCTAAGAACATTGACAATGATTCTGAAGCAGATGGACTTCAGTCCACACTTTGGGAAACACTGTTCTAAAAGATAATTAAAATTTACTAAGAAAAACATATGTGAGATACACAAAGGCAGGCATGAAAAATGTTAAACATTTCAAATATAATAGTGATATAAGGGTAGGGAAGGATTTTAGTAGACACTTCATAGCCTAGACCAGATTTGTAGTGCCTTGAATGCCACCCTAAAGAATTTGAACTTAACTCTATATTGATGGAGAACTATTTTATATCAGTAACTGAGTTGTTATTCAAGATGTATTTTAAAATTAATTTGTTAATATTTCTCTGGTTGGGTACATATGAACAAGAGTAAGGTCAGGAAGATCAGTTAAGAAACTAGGACAATAATTAAGTGAAGGGATGGATTCCTGCTTTTCTTTATTGGTTAAGGGTAAAGAGAAACAAACATATCTATGGAATTGAAGAAGTGATCAAAATTAATAAGAGCTTAGGTGTAAAAGGGGGAAAAAAGAGGTAGATACTAAGATTTAAAGTTTACAAAATTGTGTTGCTCAACAGAGAAAAAAAACTGGGTCCAGTTTCATAGGTCCTATGTTTTAGATATATTTTTATTTCCAACTGGAGTAATCTAGTAAGAATTGTAGATGCATTATTATAGTCTGAAAAGAAATTAGGACCAAAGACAGAGTTAAAAGTAATTTCCATAACAATAAGAATCAAAACATCAAGATGAAGTGCTGATTTTAAATGAATAAATTGACTTTTTTTATATGTATCTTTTCTGCTTCAGATTAATTTTAAGTCACCCCTGTGAAAAGCAGTATATCTGGAGAAAGAGAGAGAGAGAGAGAGAGAGAGAGAGAGAGAGAGAGAGAGAGAGAATGCTCCAACCATTTTGCAGCATTATGTTTCCTAAGAACAAATCTTGTCTCCATCCCAACACAACTTTGAACCAGATAAGCAGCCAGGTAGAGTACTGGAGTATAATACCCATATTTATCTGGAGCCATATGTGACATATATCTATTATTTATGAAGGCCCAGCTTCCGTTCACCCAAATTCTGAAACCGGCACTCTATTTACTGTGGAAAACCATCCCTGTCTGACTTCAGTCCATGGGACTTTAGTCCACGTGATACCTCTGCTCAAGTTGTGCACACATAAACTAAGCCAGACCAATCAATAAGATTCATTTTTAAGTAACAATGACCAATTCACATAAATATATGTTCCATGCCTGGCCAAAGGGACTGTAATAGTTTCCCATAACCGCTGTACCCACCACAGACTTAGTAGTTTAAAAGAAGAGATTTGCTTACAATTAAGAAGCCAGAAGTTCAAAATCAACTGAAATCAAATTTTCTGCAGAGCCATGGTCTCTCCCACACACTAGAAGAAATTCACTGCATGCCTGTTCCAGCTTCTGACAGCTGGCAGCATTCCCTGGCTTGTAGTTGCCTCACTCCAATCTCTGCCTCCCTGGTCTCATTGTGGCCTCTTCTGTCTTGCATTTCCCTTTACCTTCCTCTTGTAAGAGTACTTATGATTGCATTTAGTGCCCATCTAGAAAATCCAGGATAATCTTTGTGTCTCAAAATCTCTAATCATATCATGAGGTAACATTCACAATTCCCAGGAATTTGCATGTCTTGGGGTCCATTATTCAGACTGCCACAGTGACCATTTTCCAGGATTTTATTTTAAAATATTTGGATAGTTGGGCCATTTTTGTATAGGTGCATGGAATGATTGGAAGATAAAATAAAGCCCATGCTGCCTATATTCAACTTGCCACTGCTAGAAGAGTCTTATAGAGAATACAATTTATCTATTAAATGAGGAAAAGAACAGAATCAGCGTAAGGCCAAGTAACATCAACTTAGTATCTACACTCAGCCACATCATAAACTCTACCCTCTGGACTTTTTAGGATGAGATTCCCTAAATTCCTATATTGTTATTGTTGTTGCTGCTGTTGTTTAAGCTAATTTCAGTTGGAATATAAACATAGACGTATCACTGCTCCTTTGATTTCCTTAGGTTTGATTTTCTGAAAATACTTAACCTATACTTATGTAATACAGAAGGATTGTTGTATAACCAAACACATACATGCTTCCAAACCTAAATATTAAAAAGACTGCCTTTCTCCCCAATTTTTGTCTCTTTAGTAGTCTATTGACATAACTAGAAATAAAACAAATATGACTCAATATATATATTTGTATCTTATAATTCCAATGCCCAGAAACAAAATAAGCACACTGGTATTTGATCTTTACTAAATACAGAATGCATGATCCGATACTCTCAGTTTCATACAAAGCAGGGTGCTTATCTTCATGGCAGTATAACACTGTCAAGAAAGAAACAGTCATATATGAGTCTTTATATGTCCTCTATAGTTATACATAAGCAATATTGCTCTAGTGCTTAACTTTTGAAAAATTTTCAACTTTGAAGAGTACTTCTCTGCATGATGACTCTCACTTGTTATTAATAAGTTGTGATAGCTGAGTCTCTTGGTGCCTGCGAAAGCCAGAAAATATGGCCCCCACAGACTTCCATGTCATAGTCTCCAGAACCTGTGAATATGTTACCTGACATGACAAAACGGACATCGCAGATGTGGTTAAGCTTTTTGGAGATGGACAATTATTCTGTGTTCTTCATGTGGACTCAATATAATCACAAAAATTCTTCATAAGAAGGAGGGAGAACAATTAGATTCAAAGATTGGAATCCGCTTCTCTTTTGGTTGTGAAAATGGAGGAAGTACCCAGGAGCCAAGAAATGCAGGCAAACTCTAGAAGCTGGAAAGGCAAGGAAACTGATTCTCCCCTGCGGCCTGCAGAAAGAAACATTACCAATGCCCTGACTTTAGCTCAGTAAAATCCATTTGGACTTCTCCAGGACCGCAAGATAATAAATCTGTATTTCTTTAAGAAACTGAAGTTTTAGAAATTTGTTACAACACCAAAATGAAACTAATACTGTACCCCAAGCCAGGTCACCATGTAGATTGGGGTCTCTATCCCTTGCCGGCTGCGGATGCAGATACTAAGGCTAATGTCTAACAAGTGCAGCCTTTTTGGAAGACAGCCTTTTCTCACTGAGGCTGCCCAGCCCTGTGTCCTGGGGTTTCTGCTGAACCCCAGTACCTGGTAACACAACTCTGCAGGCTATACCTGACTTGGATGGAAGTATATACACCTATTGCCCTGTCTCAGGACGAGTGTGAACGGACTCAGCAACACACATAACACTCCCCATGGGGCCAACTAGACCATCAGAAAACACATTCTCAAATTGCTTCTTCACTTCCCTTATCCTGCTTCTCTCACTGCTTTACCTGTTCTCTTGGGGGCATGCTCTCAATAAATCTCTATCATCCAATGACCTAGCTCAAGCTCTGCTTCTAGAGATCCTCCTAACACAAAAGATATTTTTCCCTTTCCTATGTAGGTCAATGTCTTTTCACAGATATTGTTTCCTTTATTCTTGTGTCACTCAGAAACCTAGGTAAGATAAAATGCTTCCAACATTTTCATTAAATTCAAACCAGGCTTAATAAGTCTGATAAGTTATTACTTTTTTGTCTTCATTTCTAATTAAATAATCATTTAGCCAATTATATCATTATGTATATATTTATTTAGACTATTATTTGTTTTTTTTATAGGTTAGAATAACTACACACTGCCCATTATATGCCTTTCAAATGTGGAAAGTTTTTATATCAACATTAAAAAAATTCATGGAGCAAATTTGTCATATCATATGTTTTTACCAAATAGACTCCTGTTAAAACTACTTAGTAAATACGTTTATCCTTTACCGGCACTAAAACAGTTTTATAGCAAAGGAAATTATCCTACATATCCAGATTTTATATTTGAAATAGTCGTCTTAGCATTAACAATGGGAAAGCACAGATTACAGTTTTCAAAGCCCAGTGAACCCATTTCCGGAAATTATAGGATCCCCATCCCTGCAAAATTACTAAAAGTATAGAACTTTAATACATATTGATCAATATTTTCAAAAAGGAAAATCATATAGACTTTATTGAAGAAAAAAATGTATCAAATAAAAAAAGATTTTTAACTAAACATTAAGTATAAAAACTGAAGAGTATTAGAAGAATGTTCTCAGTTTTCAATTTGTAGTGTTGTCTGAAAAACATGCCTGTGTTGCTAGTTTTAACATCACACAAAAGGAGTAGTAGACTATATTTAATTAGCAGGTCATTGGCATGAATAACTTTGGGATTGTAACAGATTAAAACAATGTTAAATATTTGAAATCAAACATAAAATATAAAAGAATCCACAATTTAAATATCTTCCATTGGTGAATAAAATAGAAAATACTTTTATAGTATTTTAATTCTGGATTATTTATCGCATCACATCTAAATTCTGAGGTATTAAACAATATGTTTTCCATTAAAATTATTAAATATTAGACTAAATAAAATAAAGTATTGTGAAGGTGGGTGTTTTTGCATTCTTTCACATATAAGCAAGTTTTAGAGTTTGTGTTTAATTGTAAAAGGAATAGTCACATAGATAATGTATTCAGAAATAAGATAGTGAGTGGAATAAAACAGGAGAAAAGGTTTCATTAGCTCAAATAATTTAAAAATACCAATAAAATAATGTGACTATATTAAGCCATTTTTATTTTGAACTCCCAACAAATGAGAATAAACAGGAATTACAGAAATTATGTAGACGTTAACTCAAATTAGTCATATTCTTATATCTAAAGATGCAAGCAATAGTGAATGCTGATTGTTCAGGTGTTTTGGTTTGGTTTTCATTCTTTCTCCTTCCCTCCCACCCTCCCCTCCTCCTTTCCTTCTTTCTTCCTTCAAGATTTGTTCTCTGAAAATAACACCAATAAGGTTTCCTGACAGAATATATATGGAATATGAAATAAAGAAAGAGGTCAAGAATGGATCAATTTTTCTATCTAAGGCTCTAAACAAATGGAAAATGGAGTTGTCATTATCTAAAAGGAAGACTACAGCCAGCCCAGTGGCTCAGTTGGTTAAAAGCTCATTCAAGAGTGTGAAGTCTGAGCAACAGGGTCATTGGTTTGATTCACGGCCTGAGCTGAGCTGTCGCTGAGCTGTCAACAGGTGGCAGGATGGCTCAGCTAAAAAAAATTAAATTAAAGTAATTAAATTCCAAATCATGCAACAAGTATTTATGTTCTTGAAATATGCTGTATTTATTCTAGATCTTAGATTATAATAGTAAATTTAAAAGTATGCTTGTTCTCATAAAGCTCTTAATATAGTGTCTTATAATATTAATTTAGTTCTTTAATTTAAAGAAACATAAGTCACAGATAATGTTATTATTTGTATGGTTATGTTAAACAATTTTTTGTGTGTAGCCATGAAGGGTTATAAGTCATTAAAATTACCAGCATTCACTAGTAATTTATTTAACTCAGTGATTGAAATTTAACAGAGGATATTAGATTTAGATTTTACATTTAAATAGAATCTAATAGAAGCAGATTAATGATAAAAATATATGATCACCTAAC
>NW_017732357.1:5259-9199 GCF_001890085.2 Hipposideros armiger | reverse complement strand
TGCTTTGAAAATGGAGGATGGGGCCACAAATGAAGGGATGCAAGCAGTCTCTAGAAGTTAGAAAAGGCAATGGAATATATTCTTCCCTAGAGCCTAGGGAATAAATGCAATCCTGCAGACCCATTTAGACTTCTGCCCACCAGAACTATAAGGGAGGAAAGTTATAGTTAAGCAGAGATTAAAAGGCTGTTATGGATCCTTTTGCAGCTCATAAGTGTGATGATTGGATATTCACGTCCTTGTGTGAGATGTGCCTCCCTCAAACCTTGTTATGACATCAGCACATTACCCGTCTTATGTGAAAAAAAAAAGGCTGTTATGAAGCTGCCAATGTGGGACTGTGAAATCCTAGATTAAATAAATTGCAGTGTAAATAGCAAGAAACGTTAGGTATAAGGACAAATTATTGGACAGAATACAAAATATTTATTAGGACTAAAGAAAAAGAAACAATTTAAAACATATCTTCAGTTTGGGTTTTAGCATGAATAAGTAGTACTGCATCAGTAAAACCTAGAAATTGCAGCAAATAAATATGATTTGAGGTTTAAAGAGATGAATGTAGCTTCCTGAATAGATTCACAAGTAAGTGATGACACACTCACTTATATATGTCATGTCATATTAAGACCAAAAGTGATGTTCAATACAGTTTTAAGTGCTCACAAAGTGTTGAAATTGAAGGTGGTGTTGGAGCATTATGAACATTCACCCAAGGTTTATCTGTATTTTCCAGTCATCCTGTGCTCTTTATAAATGCCCAAGGCAATGAGCCTCTCATTTGACTTGCCTTCTATCGAGGAAGGAGGGCAATGTCAGTGATCCCAAAGAGCTCATAAAAAATTTTAAGGTTGCAAGGCAAATATCTACTGTACACCCATCCAGTCCACGGAGGCATAGGAATTGATTTATTCCTTAATGCTCAAATGAGTCTACAGTGCCATCCTAGCTATCACCCAAATGTGTATANATCCTACGGGATGAGGGAGGAGCAGAGACTGAAACACCTTGATGAATATTAAGATTCTGAGAAATAAGGTACTGGCATGATAATTCTACAAGTATCACAAGTTTTGTGGTAATATTAAACATAATGACAGCATGTCAAGATACTACATTCATACTACAATTTTCTGAAAATTGAAAAGCTTCTATCAGTCTAATAGTAGTGTGTATGTGTATATACTAACGCAGCCTCAATTTCCTTATTTTACTGAATTAGCCAGGTGTCCCAAAACATTACAGATACAATCTTAGCAAGGGCATATGTTTACAACTTAACATCAGACAATAAAATATTTTTTTAAGAAGTAAAATAGACACCAGTTAGGGTCTTTATCATGTAATGTAACCGGTAAAATTGTATACCTAATGGAACAAGGTGCTTCGGGAAGTATAGCAAATTACTTATTATGCTTTTTTAATGGAGTAGTTTTTTTCTATAGTCTCAACACAATTTGCATCTGCCTAATGGTACCTATAAAGATGCATTAGTGGTTAAGGGCACAAGATTTCAAGCGAGATGCCAGAAATCAAATTCCTATTTTATAATTGAATAGTTGTGTGACTTTGGACAAGTAACTGAAATATTCTATTGATATGTCCAAACTTAAGCATCAACTCTATATATAATCAGAGATGTATCATTTAAGTGCTCGTAGTCACATCTGGTACACTGTGAATACTCAATTAATGTTAGATGTAATACTTCAAACTATAGAGGACATGGGCTGAGCAAGAATTAAAGAGATGAATCTTAACTAGATTTTATGAAAACAGAGTATAAAGATCTTCTGTTGTATTTTGGGCTTTTTGCAAGAGAAGGAGTAATACAATATTTTAGGTTAGGCAAATGTTATAATTTGACTTGATGTTGGGAAAGAAATTTCAGTGAATTTATAGAGAAGTTTTGGATTAAAATAATTAAAAGACAATTATAACTAGTAATCAGAAATTTGATTACTTAGGTTGAAATTAATTTAAGCCGATGGCAATAAGGACTTGCCCTAGAAAGAAGAGCTGGAATGGCAAGGGTTTGTTATGCACCAGAATGAACAGGATTTGGTGACTAGATGTGAATAGAAGAGCCAAATATAATGACCTTAAGGTTTAGTAATTAGAAAAACAATAGTGCATTAACATAATTAGGAAGTGCATAAAAAAGGGGGAGGAGTTAAATGAAAGGAAATCAAGACTTAAGCTAAAATGTTGGCTCCTCTCATTTCCTTGGTTATATACCATCTAATGGCTGTCCAAATGCATATGAAACACTTTAAAATATGGAACAGAGGGAGGAGAAATGTAGGCAAAGCAAGTTAAGAAACTAAAACAATGAAGTATAATAATAGTTAAAGGATAAACATGGAGAAAACCGCATTGCATATGATGCATAGAATTGATTATTGAAGACCTTTAAAAAGTAGTTTCAGTTGTATGATAATGAAACATTTTAAAGGATAATTTTTTGATAATTATATTAATTTAAAAAATGTATAAAATATTTACATAAAATAAATCATAATTAGAGGAGAAGCAAGAAGATAAGGAAATAACATAACTACAACAGCAAAGGCAGGCCAATTTACATCTTGTGGTAATAGACAAAGGCAAGACAAAGCAGAAAAAAAAAAGAAGCACAATAGAGAAAATGTTCTTCAAATAGGGAAGGTCATACCCTATGTGAAGAGGTAAGACAACAATACAGATGAAATGGGGAGAAGGGCAAAGATACTGATCAATGTTGATACAGGAGAGATATTTGTGCTTCAAAGTGATCTTTTAAAAAAAATTTATAATATAGAGAATTTATTTATCTTACAAATGTTTCCAAATTAAATTTGAATTAATTTAAAAAAAATTCACGTTCTATAGGTTTATTAAGCTACAGTGTACGCTGAAACAAACAGAAGAGGGGTTTGTGTTGGGAGGATACTTTACCAGAAAATCTAGCATAAATTTAGCACAAAGCTTTGTTCTAATATTTCTACAACATAAAGTAAGAAGCAAATATATTACAGTACAAAATGTTCACTGTCTAATAAAAGGGCATCCTAATTTTTCAAGGGAAAATATTTGTTTATTTTGCTCATTAATATCTCAGAGTAATTCATTACATTAATTGTTCCATAAGAAACGTTGAACAAGATAGTTTTCATAAAATTCAATATCCTCATAATAAATAAAATTACCTTAGGATAGTTTTATGAAAAATAAAGTTATCTCTTCCAAATATGATAAGTATCTTACTGAGTCTACACCATGAGTCAAACGGCTCAAGTCATGGCTGATCAACTGCAGGCTAGACTACTGGAACATTGATTATCAGGATTTTATTTTATTTGCATGAAGCCTTGCTTTGACAGAGGACTATGTGAGTGTGTCTTGGAAAATTAGAGGAAATTGACAAGGCAGTAGAATATTACACTAGCTGGTCCACAGCTAGATTTATTTTTGTGGTGTTTAGAGTTCTCATACTTTTACACATTTTGTATCAACTTCATCAAACTTATACTGAGTGTGGTTTGTTTAAGACATGGTTTGTTTAAGACAGCAGTTGCTGGATAGATTGATGATTAAAACAAAATTCAGATAAATTTTCCACTATGAAAATCAGCTTATGAAAAATAGGATATGTCCTTAGAATCAAATTCAAGAAGTGGGGATTTAATATCACTTAATTCTAAAAATAATTCATTTGATATGTAAATTAGATCAGCAAATATAAAAGTGAGAATAGAGTTTCACACTCTAAATTAACCCCCTAAAGCCCTTGGACTATTTTATCTTTATTGAGGACTTCATCAATTGCCTACTAACCCTAATAATAAGGAAGCTAATGATCCTTCAGGACCTAATAATTTCTTAGTGAATTTTCTCCTAGTTTTATCTCTCCCTGTGGCACCCTTTATAAACTTAAATGCATTTGGTTGATTTTTGTAAT
>NW_017732357.1:2309-3454 GCF_001890085.2 Hipposideros armiger | reverse complement strand
AGGCTTCCTGGATATCTACTCATTGCTTCCACATAGCCCAAAGTAACTCCTGAATACTTTCCACATTACAGTAGTCCCCCTTATCCTAGGGTATATGCTCCAAAACCCCAAGGGGATGCCTGAAACTATAGATAGTACCTAACCCTATATATACTGTTTTTTCCTGTACATACACACTTTACACCCTCTGTTTGTCATACCCAATTTTCCAGAATCACTACTCTTGAGCTTTGGGGCCATATTAAGTAAAACAAGGGTGACTTGAAGACAAGCACCATGATATCATGACAGTTGGTGTGATAACCGAGATGGCTGCTAAGTGACTAATGGGTGGGTAGTGTGTACAGCATGGATACATTAGATACAGGAATCATTCACATCCCAGGTGGAGTGAAGCATGATGGCAAAAGGTTACATCATGCTATTCAAAATAGTCTGCAATTTAAAATTTATGAATTATTTATTTTTGGAATTTTCCATTTAATATTTTTGGACCATAGTTGACCACAGTTAACTAAAATCATGGAAAGCATAAACCTCAGATAAGGGGTGGGGGTGGGGGGGCTGCTTTACTTGGGACCTAGAAGACTGAAAAACAGACTCAGTCCTTCGAATCCTTATAGCAATGCTACTTTTGACTGTGCAGGGACTTAGATAGAATCACCTTTGGCACTGGCTTCCTCTTAGTATCTGAAAAAGGAATGAGACATTTGACTCTGCATTCACAACAGGAGCTGAGTTCAAACATCTGACCACAGGTCTTCCATACATCCATTCTAATATCTTATGCCCTACTCTCCCCATCTCCCCTTAACTTGAGTAAATATGGGCATAGGGGAATAAACTCCATGATAAAGGAATCATTAACTTAAAAGTTCATCCATATAAACTACAGAAACACCGTATTATGTGTGCCCTTCAGGCTTTGTTTTAGATGTGTAACTTACTAAAAAACTGGGAGCTAGTTATTACAAAGTCATAAATACATCAATTTATTATTCAAAAGACCATTCCTAGGTACATTAACATTTACTTTTAGCACCATCACCACATGAATTTTAAACAAAAATAAAAATTAAGAAAACATGTAAAAATTTATAAAGATCAACATTATAGAGGAATACACTTAAACATAATTTTGGTAA
>NW_017732357.1:0-1044 GCF_001890085.2 Hipposideros armiger | reverse complement strand
AGAGAGAGAGAGAGAGAGAGAGAGAGACATATCTACGCAGAAATGAAAATTAAATTTTTCTCTTTCAAAGAATTTTAAAGTGATATTGAAGCTTACCTTTACAAATATCAATATAAGTAAAGTTATAGTAAAAAGCAAACTACATAATTTTTTTATTATTTAGTGTTATATTAGCCCTAGCTTTTTTACATTATCTTAAGTTTAATTTTTTTTGTTATATACAATAGTTGGAACTCTTCTAATTTCCTCAGCCATCATTACAGTCAATTGAATATTAGTATTAAGTGCTTTACTATCATTACAAGTGATCCTTAACATAGTAACACTGTATATTTATTTATCTAAATTTTCAATAAGGTTTATTTTATCATGAAGACAGGCACTCTTTATATATCATGACATTTAGATACACATATAGAAACAATTTTATTAATGTTCTCTTTGGGGGCATCCAGGCAGAGCTAAAGATGGGATAAAATATGTTTGAATTTTAGGTTTATTCCACTGTGTCCTCTCTACCCATTCTCGACATGAAACAGTTGGAATGGGTATGAATGTGTTGACATGTCATTTTAGAAAAAATAAATTCCAAGTATAATGTCAGGGGGAATCTCAAGAAAAGATAGGACTTGTAATGATTCTTACAGTAGGATGAATGTATTGGAGGTAGGTGGACAAAAGAGGAAAGAACAATTCAGAGAGAGGAAATGTGTATATTCAAAAGAACATAAGTATGTCTACCACTGTAGAACAATTGTGTAATAACATTGCTGTAATAAAGTAAAAAATATATGGGGACATAAAATCAGAAAGTGTATTGATTTAAGTAGCTTGAATGATACTGTGTCCATCATTGTTCCTATTCACAAGGGAACTCCCCCCAAAGATTACTCTAATTGCTCCATGGTCTACAATCAATGTAGCTCTTCATGTATTCATATACACACAAGACAGTACTTGGGGAAAGTGTCTAAGATTGTTGAGATAGGGCCTAATATGATCACATGGTCATTATAAGAGAAGCCAGGAGGTTCAGAATTAGAG
>NW_017732356.1:556097-557156 GCF_001890085.2 Hipposideros armiger | reverse complement strand
TGGTTGTAGGTCCTTACTTTTCATCACTTTGAATATTTTGTTCCAATCCCTTCTGGCCTGCAATGTTTCTGTTGAGAAATCAGCTCATAGTCTTATGGGAGCTTCTTTGTGAGTAACTAGTTGTCTTTCTCTTGCTGCTTTTAGTATTCTCTCTTGGTCTTTAACCTTTGCCATTTTAATTATGATGTGTTTTGGTGTGGGCCTGTTTGAGTTCATCTTGTTTGGGACTCTGCTTTTCCTGGGCTTGTATGTCTATTTCCTTCACCTAGTTAGGAAAGTTTTTGGTCATCATTTCTTTGAATAGGTTCTTGATCCCTTGTTCCCTCTCTTTTCCTTCTGGTACTCATATGATGTGAATATTGTTATGCTTGGTGTTATCCCAGAGGTCCCTTAAACTATCTTCATTGTTTTTTATTCTTTTTTCTTTTTGTTGTTCTGATTGAGTGTATTCTCCTACCTTGTCTTCTAAATTGCTGATTAGATCCTCTGCTTCATTTAATCTGCTGTTGATTCATTCTAGTGTATTCTTCATTTCAGTTATTATTATTTTTTATTTTTGACTGGTTCTTTTTTATGGTTTCTATGTCTTTTTTTTTAATTTTTTTTTTTTAGCTGAGCGATCCTCCACCTGTTGGCAGCTCAGTGGCAACTCAGCTTGGGCTGGGAATCGAACCACTGTTGTTCAGAGCTTCTATATCCTTTTTTTTTTTTATGCTTGCTATCTCTTTGTTGAAATTCTCACTAAGTTCCTTAAACATTCTTTTTTTTTTTAAGTTTTTTCTTTTTTTTAAAAAAGTTTTTATTGGGAAACTGGGGGAGAGGAACAGTGTTAGGGAATTGGGGCAGGGGACCAGACAAGTTGTTGTTCTTCAATCTTCATTGTGGAGGGTGCCAGTTGCCATCTGGCTTCCTGTCGGCAGCTCATGGCCTCCAAGCTCAAGGTGCTGTGTTCAATCTTAGTTGTGGGTGGGCGTGGCTACCATCCAATGCAGGAGTTGAACCAGCAGCCTTGTTAAGGGCTCATACTCTATCCACTGAGTCATCCAGGTGGCAGTTCAG
>NW_017732356.1:551022-554982 GCF_001890085.2 Hipposideros armiger | reverse complement strand
GCTGTGGGGCTAACCAGGTAGTGCTCTGGTGTGGTCTGAAGCTGGTCGCTGAGTGTATTGTCTCTGGTATGTCTTGAGAGAGGCTCCTGTGCAGGCCAATTTCAGCCTTGCCTGTGGCCAGCCTGTTGCTACTTTGTAGGAACCACAAAGCTATAAGTGTTTGGTTAGTTACTGCCTGTGCTGGACCTGACAGCATGTAGGGGTGGCCTCACTGTGAACCGAGGCTGGCTGCCACCAGTTGTGTGCCTAGGGCAGCTTAGCAAAAGGCCCAGGGCCCCCTGGGCCTGTTGCTACCCGCCAGCTCTCCTTTAGGCTCAGCCATTGAAAGAACCTCTTTAGCTATGTGGACTGGATTGGTTGGCTTGGTGTTAAGAGTGTCCTCGGTGATTCAGCACTAGCTGGGCCAGTGGAGTCCCAGGGAGTCCTGAGACATGGCTGGTTTTTACAAAGTTCATGCAGATTAATTTCTTTCGTCAGTGCCTGGCCTTTGACCACTTCGCATAGTGCCCCGAGAACACTGTAGTGAGCCACTGGTCACCTTGGGGCAGTGCCTGGCCTATGAACACTTTGCAAAATGCTCTTAGAACACTGCAGCTAGCCACTGCCTGCCTTAGGCTTGCAAATCACTGAGAGCTGCCCAGGATGGCTGCAGTGCAGGCTTTGGGTCACTGTCCACCACCAAAAGCTCCCTAGGCTGTTGCAGGTGGTCCATTGCTGAAAAAAAGTCCATGGCTTGTGGAGCAGGGCTGGCTACCCGGGCACCAAGAGTGTCCTTGGCAATACAGCTCTAGGTGAGTGGGGAGGGTACCAGGGAGCTCAGGGGGTGTGGTCAGTGGTTTCTTCAAAGTCAATTCAGTCTCAGTTCCCTCACTGGTCTGGGCGCAGGACCCCCCTGTGAAATTGCTCGGAGAACACTGAGGTCAGCCACTGCCTGCCTCAGGCCTGCAGGTCCCCAAAAGCTGCCTAAGGGATGCTGCAGCACAGGTCTTGGGTCACCACCAACCACCAAATATTTTACGGCCACTGCGGACCGACTGCTGCTGCAAAAAGGCTTCCACAGTCTGTGGGATGGGGTCAGCAGCCCAGGAGTCAACAGTGTCCTGGGCAATGCAGCACAATCTGTGCAGGGGGAGAGGACCCAGGTTGTCAACAAGGCTGTGTGCACGTGTGGATTCCACCAGACCAATGTGGTCCTAGACCTGGCCCTTTGAAGGAGGGTTCAACACTGAAAAGATGGCACCTTCCTGTAGGCTACATGTGTGTCAGGCTCCATGCAGGGACAATGGCTCCTGTCCCTCCAGCTTGTGACCCCAAAGTCACACAACACAGTCTTTCTCTGCATATCCCTGGGCCTCCTGAGCTGCTGCCCCTTCACCAGAGACCAGGTGAGTGTTTGCAAGCAAGTGAATCTGTGTGCGGGCTCTTTAAGGCAGAGTCTGTGTTTCCAGCTCTCTTCTGTCTCACTGGGATGGGCAGACAGAGTCCTTGCTGATTTTCACTGCCAGATGTTTTGTGAACTCCTCTTCCTGGCACAGGACCCCTGGACTGGGGAGCCGAGTGTGGGGCTGGGACCCCTCCCTCTTCAGGTAGGACACCTGCCACCAAGGTGTGTCTCCTGGAGCTGAACTATTTGTGGGTTTGGGGTCAGCCTGTTTTGTGTTGCTGACCCTCCTACCAGTCTTGATGTGGCCTCTTCTATACATCTTCAGTTATATGGGTTCTGTTCAGCTACTGTTCAGATGGTTCTTGAGGTTTATTGTTCTATAATTTATTTGTAATTTTGGTGTGATCCTGGTATGCAGTAGGCACAGCATTTACCTAATCCTCTATCTTGGCTCACACTCCCACTGTGAATGGTTTGAAAGTGATCAGTCATCTTGGCTAATTCTGAATTCACTGGCACTATTACACAAATCAATCTATAATGAGGCTTTTTCACAACCTTTTGCATGTCTTCCTCCAATGGACACATTTAGAAAATAATTTAGTGTCAGTTGCAATTGAACATCTATACAGAAACTGTTTATATAGCTTAGAACACTCTGTTATAAGACAAATGCTATTTATGAGATTAATTAATTAATTACGTTCCATGTAGTAGCTGACACTTTTGTTTACAGACTCATAATAAGGGTTCACATGACAAATGGAGCTATTTGCTATGAAATATGCTGCAGTTTACTTTGTATAAATGATGCCTTCCCATATTCAGTTTTTTTATGCTAGTTATGCTTTAAAGTTTCTAAAATATACTTTAGAATGCACACATCTATATGAACATCTTTGTTTCTTTACATTTTATCTCTAAATTTTATAATTATTTTTATCCTTGTGATTTCTAGAGTCATTAATTTTAAAGTGATGGAAAGCAAATATTTATTATGATTATCCATTCTGAAACATTGTTTAGAAAAATTCTCTTATTTTTCAGTCATAAATCCTATTCGACACCATTCACCTAGTTCCTGCAGCACACAAATGTTGTAAAATTCTCCTGATGTATTAGTTAGAGAAATGAGTAGGATATTGTGGATAACTCCCATATGGAAATGAAATCTTTGATCTCTCCCTCCACAACCGTTCTTGTTCTCTGAAATGATTCTTCATGTAAAAGACCATTTTCATTTATAGATACTAAAGCCATTATTCAGGCTTATAACAATGGATCCTGACGACTTAGAGATGGATAAGCCTGATGAATACACTGTCGATTCTGATTGGGCACTCTTGCTGGTATCATTAGCACAGCAGTCACATCCACAGTACCACTGAAGTCACTCTTCCTGCAAGGATGTTGAAAATGGATGGCATGGAGCCCTTTTTGAGGGCATTTGCTATAACAAAATCTCATAAGTTGTGTCATCTTTACAGTGCTGTGCCACAATCATAATGGCTGATCTCTATTACTACAGAAAGTTCAACCAATTTTATCTGTAATACTAACAGGATATTTATTAATGCCACTGTTTTTTGACTACATAAATGTGTTAAGCGCTCCTGTCTTTAAATGATAAAGGACTAGGGGTTTCATTTTCAAAGAAAAATGCCCCCAGGAAAGTATGAGTGAACATCTCAAAACCGCAAGGATTACAAAACTAACAATTATGCTTAGAAAACTCCCCGTAGGAAATATGATGATTCTCTTTGTTCTGAGATTCTCCTGTTCTTGTTGTGGTGCTGTGATCTTCTGTGTTTGAAAGTCAAGATGAAGTAGACCTTCATCTTCTATTGAAAGGCCTGACCTTCAGTTTTCTATGATCTTTTGGTTAAAAGAAATAAAAGGACCTTTTCTTTGCAGTAAGATTGTATAACAGGCATTGACAACCTTTTAATTCCTCTGTCAAGCTAGGTGGGGCATGCTGGAGTAAGAAACGTCTCTGCTGAGTAACCCTTACCTGTGACCTGATATTTCAAGTGTCTCTTGTTCTGTCCTCTCCCCAGAGATAGAATCCCTATTGCCATCTCTATTTTCTGAGTAGAGATAGAATCTGATAGAGGAAAATGGAGAATAGACATGGATGGGAAGAGGTACCAAGAGTGTACAGGTCAAGTGGCCACTGGCACCAGGCTAGGGAGCCTTTCTTTTACTTACTATGATATTTTCCCTGGATTTGACAAACCTGGGTTGAGAGTTTGGGGCTCTTGACTATTATTTGTATTCCTTTTATTTTTCTTAATCTATTATTCTGTGGTAGTGTAAATCTCCTAGTTTAGTTCCCTGATAATGTCATTTTATGCTGCTAAAAAAGTTGTGGTTTGCCATCACTAATTTTATTTCTGAAACACATATTTTTTTCCCCCCTGTCATTTCACTGCTTACAAACTTTTGCCTACCCTAGAGAATAAGCATGTTAGGTCCCTAACATGAGACTTTTTATGATCTGGCCTTAACTTACCTTCTTAACCTCCTTCTGTCACATCTTCCAACATACCACAATGATCTGTAAACATACCTGGTTT
>NW_017732356.1:547081-548364 GCF_001890085.2 Hipposideros armiger | reverse complement strand
ATTTAAAGACTGTACTCAATGTGGTTCTGGCTCACTTTCTAAATGCAAGAGGCATTGACAACTTTGTAAGTGGTTAAATTTTAGTTGCTTATCTAAAGCAAACTTCCAGAACTTCTAAGTGAGATTTCCCTATCACACTCAGTAACTGCACAAAGATACATTTCATTTGGCTTATAGTGCTTTTTAAGCACTTTTCTTCATGAGAAAATATGTTTCAGAAAAAGCACAGTCCTCAATGCTATATTTCAAGAGGCAAAATTCAATATTTTAGGAGTTGAAAAGGCCTGATTTTGAACATGAAAGTTTACTAGGCTGTGATGACAATTTTTTTTTAATGTTGGTGGAATTTAACCTTTAACAGAATGATATGTCAGCTCTAAATTGTTTAAATGCCCTGACACTCAGACTTACACTAAAATACCAATTTTTGTCTTAATCTTTAAAAGGTTATTGAGATAGATTAAGCAAGTGCTTAAGGAAGCAAGTGCATCTGAGTCCATCTTTTCTACCTTATAATAGGATGATTTCTAGAGATTTTTGTCATTTAACAAGAGATCTGCAGATGCCTCTGTCTCAATGTCTCAAGGATATTTTTTTCTACAAAAAAGAAGCCCTAAAAGTTAATAGCTTTTCTAAAGTGGTAATATTTTAGCCACATCTTCAAATACAAACACAACATCATGTTCTCTCTGAAATGTACATTACTCTTTGTGAATCAATATATTTATATAATATATATGTGTGTGTATATATATATATATGTATATATATAGTCATTTGTTCATATTTCTGTGAAGGTTCTGTAGAAAATTAGAAGTGAATGTAGCTTCCTTTTAGGTGCTAAGGATTTCAAGATTGTTAAGAGAATTTATGGTTCAAGAGGTTTTTTATTTTTCCTCTGAATACCATCTATTCATGAAGTGCTTCCTATGGAGCTGTGTACTATTCTTAAAGGTTTACAGGAATAAACTTATTTAATCCTCTCTCCAGTCTTATGAGAAGCATACTACAATTATCTTCATTGCGCTATTGGGAAAATTGAGGTACAGAGGTTGAGTAATTTGCCCAATCTTATACTGCTTGTGCAGAAGAGCTGGGATTGGAACTCTTGTAGTCTCCCTAGGCAGTGCCACCTGTTCCACTGAGAACTACTAATTCTCTTTTCTCTGACTCTGTTCTGTGATGTGTTTCTGAGATAATCACAGCTACCTGTGATGAGGGGTCACTCCAAACTAGATATGCCATTGCTTATTCTGCCAAGTTATTGGGTGGAATCTTGTATA
>NW_017732356.1:540130-542536 GCF_001890085.2 Hipposideros armiger | reverse complement strand
AGGGGTATAGAAAGACTGAAGTTAATTAGGTATTTATTGTAAAACAGGAGTAAGTTTGGATGTCTCACCTGCTGGTGTAACACACTCCTATTATCAAGGGAGAAAAATGGAAACAAAACCCAATTAGACAGAGGGCTTCAGTTATAGCAAGATGGCACTGAATGTCTTTAGCTGTATAAAGTAGAAAGGGGAAACCTCCTTATATGCTTCTAGGGTTTTATAAGGTTTGTGGAATTGCTTTTTTATGGTTGATCCTTGTTGCCTATTTCCCAGGACCATCTTTCCTATTGATACTTGAGCAAAATTGAGAAGCCCCGAAGCTGAAATACCTCAGCCCTCAAGTTAGGGAGTTGTTCCCCACAAATGGTCAGAATTCTGGATGAAAATTATTGCTGTATAATATATTTACTTAGATGATGAAGAATTTTTAAAGGGTTAACCTGAGTGTCTTATACTTTTATCTTTGACTTAGTTTCTAATCTGAGATATTTTCAAGCAATTATAAGTGTGTGTCTTGGTTTTATAGCCCAATTTGTGTACTGATCTTTCACAATTTAAGATGTCAGGTTGAAACCCTTCACAGTGGCTACTGGGTCAAAAATCTGAGCTCTGAACAACTGAAGTCAGTATTCTCATGGGGAAAAGAAATGGAAATACACTTTAGTCAATGAAAACCCATTGCTTCCTAATGGTACGCTTGCCTTTTGTAGAGATGTCTGAAAATAACCTACTGGGCTTTGACTCCCACTGTAAGTTCAAACATGATGCTCATGGTATAAATTACAAGGCTTTTATTATGTCATTTTTATGAAGGCGAATGATTCATACTATGCTTTAAATTATAGTAATGACCCATTTGCTCAGAGGTGGAATTTCTGACAACCTCTACCCTTGGGAACTCAGCCCAAACTTAGAAGTAAGGAAAAACAGCCTTGAAAGCTGACATAGTGGTTACAAAAGCATTCATTTAATTCCTAGGGTCAGGGCTTTATTGACTTCCCTTTAACACAGAATTTTTAACAAGCTTGGTGATCTGGTCTCTTAGCTCATAATAGACAAGAAACTACAAACTGAGAAAGAGTCAGAGAAGAAACATTTGGAGGCGGCCATCCAAATAGCACTGACAACTCAGTCTAGCAGGAGAGGCAGAGACAGTGGAACTAAGAGGCACTTACAGAAATGAGTCGTCACCCTGGCCAATAAGGGTCCTACATTATTCAGAAAATGCACAATTATGTTTAGCATTCTCTGTTTAAGAAGTAAAGGAGTCATGTGTAGCAGTGTGATACTTTGATATTAAACTGTGTATTTTCCAATTCCTTCTACCTCTTCANTAAATATAACGACATCACAATAAGTCCTAGCAGTCAGTTGCTAGAATTTTCTTGTGTTGACAGACTTGAGAAGACTGGCTTATCCCTTTGGGTTGACTTAAGAAGGCAGAAAGCACTCTAGGGAATTGAATGTTGGGCAGTGTGAAACACAGGTAGACCTAATAATGAGCCGTGGAATAACTCAGAGGTTCACAGCACCAGGCAGCTTGCTCATACCCCTAGGGCTGGAGGGAGCTAAAACTAAGGCAGGCTCTGCCAAACCAGGGCTGTTGCTACAGGATCTGGAGTCATGAAGGTGTGGCCGCTCTAGGCGAAGCTTCCAAGGCAGAAAGAGAGGGAGAGAAATACCTGTCTTTTCCCTTCCTCCCACTTTCCAATCTAGCTCAAAGTCTGAGTGAGAGCAAACAGACAATGCTATTTGCACATTTATAAAAAATGTGCTTCAGGGAATAAGGAAATCTTTTGAGGAGGACATAGCATGTAGGCACTTGCGAGGTTAAGCTCCCCTATTTTTGCAGCCCAGCCTTGCCTGGGGACAAAACTGTAGAAACAGGTGGTGCTCTCTTCAGCACAGACCCCATGATTAACATTATAGGGATCCCCATCCTAATTCCTCCTAGAAAGTTGAGTTTTAGATGCTTGAAACACAGTCTTCTTGCGTAAAAGTTTGCGTCCTTTCCCTCTGTCTGTAGTGCCACTGGCTGAGTGGCACTAGGACCAGGTGACTAGAGCACTTATACTTGCAGTGATGAACCCATGGGTCCCTGGCTCTGTGTTTCCCATTCTAAAATAATTCCTAGTCATGTTCTCCATTCCTCATATG
Organism: Hipposideros armiger; assembly: GCF_001890085.2. NCBI lineage: Eukaryota > Metazoa > Chordata > Mammalia > Chiroptera > Hipposideridae > Hipposideros > Hipposideros armiger. The sequence continues at coordinate 540,379 of NW_017732356.1, read as the reverse complement.
GACCATGTGGACCCCTCCCTATTGCTGCTACTGCTGCTTCTTACAAATTCTCACTAGAGGCTGTAAGAGCCAATCTCCTTCTTTCCTGACCTGGGTCAGGACACAGAGCAGAACCTACTGGAACCAATTATATAACTAATTTTTCCTTGTTATTAAAGTGATACATGCTCTTTGAAAATAAATTAGAAAATGAGGAGAAGCCTAACTAATAACTCCTACCAAGTCCTGTAATGCTACCATTCTTAATAT
>NW_017732356.1:522394-536280 GCF_001890085.2 Hipposideros armiger | reverse complement strand
AACCAAGAAAAGTCTGATAGTTGAATAAGCAACAGAATACAATCTTACCTTTTCCTCTCATCTTAATAACCTTAAACTTTTAGCTATTTCCTCCTCTAAAAAGGGAAACCAGAACAGATAATCTTAACTTTATATTTTATATTTTGGTGTATAGCTTGTTAATTGTAACTCCTAAGAACAAAGATAAACTCTACGAATTTTCATTGTTAATTAGAAATTGTCTTTATTGAATGATGACAATATTTTGGAATAAAACCACACACACACACACACACACACACACACACACACACACACGCGCGCGCGCGCGCGCGCGCGCACGCACGCACACACGATGGTCTGACAATTAAGTTCGCGAACTCATCCTGGAAAAAATGCTGCATACCATTGCTGAATATCACTACGGTCACCTTCGAAATACTCCCCTTGAAAAGCTATGTACCGACGTCAGCGCCTAGTCCACCCTTCAAAGCAATTTTGGAACTCTTTCTGTAATGGCCATCAGAGCTGTCGTTTTATTACCCTTGATGTCCTGAATGTCATCAAAATGTCTTCCTTTCAATATTGTCTTTATCTTTGGGTAAAGAGAAAAGTCATTGGGGTTCAGATCAGGTGAGTATGGAGGGTGTTCCAATACAATTATTTATTTACTGGCTAAAAACTCCCTCACAGAGTGTACCATGTGAGCTGGTGCATGTTGTGATGTAAGAGCCATGAATTATTGGAGAAAAGTTGAGGTTGTCTAACTTTTCTATGCAGCCTTTTCAGCAATTCCAAATAGTCAAGTTGGTTAACTATTTGTCCAGTTGGTACAAATTCATAATGATTAATCCCTCTGATATTAAAAAAAGTTTAGCAGCATTGTTGCAACAAGTTCATGAACTTAATTGTCAGCCCTTGTATGTATCAAGGTAATATATGCTATTACAATATAATATATACAATGGACTATTATAATATATACAATACTAAAAAAATGTATTGGAGGCTGGAAATAGATAATAAAAAGAAGCAGAACTTTTGGAGATTGTGTTTATGCCACTAGTTTTATTTTAATTATTTTATGCCATTCTATCTCCCCTTGCTTGCTCTCTTCCCAAATTTCAGGGAGAATATACAATATGATGGTTAAGATTGATAGCTGATGTATTAGGCAAGTAAAGTGACCACTTTAAGGTTCAATTTCTTTATCCATAAATGAGGATAATGCAGTTTCCCTGTTGATAGTCTCAGGGTTAAAGGTAAAGTGCTTGGCACAGTGACCAAAACACTTTAAGTGCTAAATTATTAAAGAAATATTTAAAAAATGAATGACTTATGCATTGCCCTTAAGAAGCTCACAAGCTAGTTGAAGGAACACTTACCTATCTACCTTTATATCCATCTATCTCCATTGTTTTAAAAAGAATTTGAAATATATTAGAAATATAAATGTAGTACTATTACAGACAGAGAAAAAAGTGATTGATTTTGCCATGGGAGAAAAGGAATAGAGGAGGCTAAGCAAAGGAAGTGACATTTGCACCAGACATTTGAAAGATAATTCAGTTTTTTAAATTGAATTAGAAAGGCCTTTGTATACTCTTATCCAGAAAGATCAATACAATATAGATTATTAGGTGAAGACATTTGCATACTTGCAGACAGAGAGCAAAGACTCAACATAGTGGTAGAGATTATGTGGAAAGGCAGAAAAAAAATGGAATTCCATCCAGGGTAGTTAAGAGTGTATGAAATTGAGAAGTATGGGGGAAGGGTTGGCTCTGGATAAAAGGAAGTTGCTAAAAAAGAAGGTAAATAAAGGAAGAGTAAAATTTAGAGGAGAGAGAGAGAGAGAGGGAAATTGAGTGTTCATGGTCATGCAAAATATTTGTTATTGTTTTGATGTCCTGTAAGATGAAGGCTGATCCTTTGAGGACTTGAAGAAAGTAATAAATATTTAGAAAAGCCATTTTGGGAAGCCAGTGCAAAATCAGGGAAAAGCGTACAGCAATGACAATTTACTTGAGGTTATAAATCTCTTCCTGATAAGGATATACCTTAAACTGATAAATTACTCCATTTAGTTTTTACATCTCTCAGAAACATCACTGCTTGTGGCATTAATTTTTTTTTTTACACAAATACTTATTCAGCACTTACTATATGCTAGGCACTAAAATAATAATAGCTGACCTTTATTGTGTGCTTACTATATGCTAAGCAGTTTGTATCTGTTACTTAATCCTCCTAAAAACCTTTGAAGTAAGTATAATACTATTTTTTTTCATATTTCACATAAGTCAGGGAAGTCAAGTTCAGAAAGTTTTGAATTAGCAAAGTATGACTTGAATCCAGACAGTTCAGCTCCAGAGCCTATACCCTTACATTTGTTATGTGTCCCTGCCCAATGCACAGTGAACAAATCTGATATGACCCCTGCTTGTAGTATGAGTGAAACAAACAAATAAAACATGCACATAATGAAATAATTACACATTGTGGCAGATGCTGTAGAATGGAGATGAGTAGAGTGGTTGGTTAGCTAGAGATAATGGAGCAGGATGGGAGACAGGTGGGGACAGGGAATCTGCTTTAGAGAGGGTTGTCAGGGAAGTCTTGCCAAAGAGGAATAAGTTAAGGTGAGATCTGAGGGATGAGAAGGAAGCAGACAAGAGAAAAGCTGGGGACAGAACATTCTAGGCAGAAGGAAGAATACCTGAAGGATGGGGAAGAGGTTGGTGTTTTTAAGATCAGAAAGAAGAATGGAGCATAATGACAAAAGGTGTGAGAAGCATTAGATAAAAATGAAGAGATAGGTAGATGTCATATCAGTTGAAGCCTGGAAGGCCATGGTAAGAAGTTAATGTCCTAAGTGACTCTGAGGAATCATTTCAGGAATTTAAGAAGGGAAGTGACAATATCTGATTTACATTTTAAGTCAGTATCTCTGGCTGATTTCTGAAAAGAATGGATAGGAATGAGTTAAGNAAAAACTACCTGGAAATTTGAAGATACCATGTAAAGACAAAGAGATTACATTTTCCATTCCAACATTAGTGCATATTAGATTGGCTGTTGTGATACAAAAGGAAATTAATATTTTACTAGAAAGATAAAGAAATGTGATCAAGAAAATTGATTTGAGGAAATATTTAGTACTTGTTATAAAGTCACTTTTCTGATGATGAAAACACTTTATGAAGAGCAAATGAAAGAAAATGAGTGCTGTAGTGAAATAAGAACATAGACAAATCTGCATTGAAATTCTATTAACAAGATGAAGTGTGGTCCAGGTGTGTTACAGCTGCCAACAGTGCAATTTTTATTAGCTTTTGGAATGCTATTTGAACGCTTGCTAAACTGAAAACCCTCTAAAAGGAAATTAGTATGATCGGTAATATGTGGAAATTAACCCTGGAGGTAAAGCAGTTCATAGCCCTTAAACCAAGGGATTAGCCACTTGATTTATAAGTTAACCCCCATTTTTAATTTTAGTTAGGAGAAGTGTGTCCTGGAGATATTTTTATCATTTTATTTTGAAATAATTATGATTCACAGGAGATTTCAAATACAGGGAAGTCTCTTGCATTCTTCCCCCAGCTTCCCCATATATTAACATCTTGCACAATTACAGGAAAATATCTAACCTAAGAATTTGGAATTAGTACAATCTATAGAGCTTATTCAGGTCTCACCCATTATACCTATATGGGAGTTTTCTAGAAAATTTTTATTATGTTATTGTAATTCTTTAGACAGTCCAGATCTAGAGCTTTCAAACCTAAAAATCAAATCTTGTCTAAAGTGGCATAAAGCACAAACTGATGTTTGTTGTCCTAAAAGAAGCTGCTGTAACCTCTAATAGTCCACTGCCAATCATGACTCAGACTGGACTGCCAACAAGGGTTCCCTGTTTTAACCTTGAGCAGCAGCCAAAATTTTAATAGCATCCTTTTATTCATTAGACTAAGTTTACTTAAGAAGAATAAAGGACAAACAGTCATTGATAGCTTTCATGGAATGGTTTACATACTGTAGTGTTTAGTCATCCAGTTAAAATATTTGGGTTTTCACTTTTTTTAGGATGTGCTCAAATTATTTTTGCCGAGTGGTACAATGTTATCTATTTATAATTTGGTTGGAGTGTTTGTGTTATGACTGAAGACTTCCCATGACCTCATATAGCCTTTATTCTACTTGTTCCTAGTAACATCATCAGATGTGGTCAGCCTATGCACTGTAGGAAAGCAATAAATATTGTTGGAAATGAATTACTCTTTTGACTTCTCTGTTGGAAGCAGACACTTCATTTTTCTCTTTCCTTAAGTTTGCTGCATCCATTGAGGCTTCTCTGGCCCCTGACCTCCAGTACTGCGGGTCCCAGACACAGAAATGATTTCTCTGATGAACAAAGGAAAGAGCTGCTGTCTTGGTTCCTGTGCATACAAGCACCTTATTACCACAAAATTTCCAGCTAGTCACTGGTTTACTTATTTGAGGAACTTCCTGTTTCTTCACTGATTCATTAATTCTTTCTAGCTCTAATGCTAAATATGAGTATCTATGAGACTTTGGGTAAGTCACTTTACCCCTTTAGGGTTATTCTCTCATCTAAAAAGGTAAACTGGACCAGATAATCTTAACTTTATATTTTATAATATGGTGTTTAACATGTTAAGTATAACTCTTAAGAAGAAAACTAAATTCTAGAAATTTTCATTTATCAGAAATTGTCTTTATTGAAAGACTATATTTTAGAATAAACATGTATATTTATATATATTTTTTATGAAGAAATTTTTTTATAAAGTTTAATTCTCCACTTCTTCCTCCATCCTATTTTCCACCTTCTAGAAATGAGTAAAAAAAAATATTAAGTCATTTTATACCATTTACCTAGTAATCTCTGCATATACACAATATGTAACATGTAGTCCAATTTGTTTACAAAGAGCTGAATTTTGCATTAGGTGTTTTTCTTGTAGCTTGCTNGTCGCTTCACTGTCCCATGTTGGTATTATCATTGCGCTCTTCCCGGGTGAGGCAGTCGCTTGCTGGCCATTGGACGGCTGCTCACGGCGGCTCATGGCAGCTCACGCCAGCTGCCAGGCAGCTCACTGCAGCCCTCTGCAGCCCCACTACAGCCTACGCCGTCACCGGCAACTCATGGCAGCCCAGCTCCAGGTTGAGCTGTTGTTCACTATCTTAGCTGTAGAGGGTACAGCGTCACTGGCCTTCATGTGGGATCCGAACTGGGGCCCTGCTGCTCAGAGCTGGTGTCCCAAGCCAACTCTTAACCAATGTGCTAGTCAGCTGGCCCTGTACCACCTCTTCTTTATCTACACATCTGTTGGACACCCAGGTTGCCTCCATATCCTGGCTATTGTAAATAATGCTGCTATAAACATAAAGATGCACATGTCCAAGTAATGTTTTGAGATTTTTCAGATAAATACCCAAAAGTGGAATTATTGGGTCCTTCTTTGTCTCCTGTTACAGCCTTTGTTTTAAAGTCTACTTTGTCTCTTATAAGTATTGCTACACTACTTTTTAAAAAATTTCCATTTTTATGAAATATCTTTTCCATCCCTTTACCTTCAGTCTGTGTGTGTCTTTTGACCTGAATTGAGTCTGTTGTAGGCAGCATATTTAAGGGTCTGTTTTCTTATTCATTCACCACCCCCTCCCCCCATGTCTTCTGATTGGAGCATTTAATCCATTTACATTGACAGTAATTGTTGATAGACATGTAGTTATTGCCATTTTATCATCCACATTTTGATCTTTTATTTTCTTCCCCTTCTTCTTAAAGAAGTCCCCCTAACATTTCTTATAATACTGGTTTCATGTTGATGAACTTGTTCAGCTTTTTCTTGACTGGGAAACTCTTTATCTGTCCTTAGATTCTAAATGATGGCTTTGCTGGGTAGAGCAATCTTGGCTATAGGTCCTTGCTTTTCATCCCTTTGAGTACTATGTGCCAATTCCTTCTGGCTGCAAAGTTTCTGTTGAGAAATCAGCCGAGAGTCTTATGAGAGCTCCCTTGTAGGTAACTAATACCAGTCTTGAGGTGGCTTTTTCTGTATGTTCTTAGTTTTAGGACTTCTTTTCAGCTAGACTTCAGGCAATTCTTAATGATGCTTTTTCTGTAGTTTAGTTGCAATTTTGATTTAAGGAAAGGAGGCAAGCACACATTATTATTTCTACTCCACCATCTTGATTGGAAATTGCTTTCTTCCTCCTTATAAGGTGGGAAAGTGGTATTACTGATTCTAAGTTGATATTTGGACTTTGACCAAGAAAGGCAGACACTTTCCAAACTGTCAAACTTTTCAAACCCCTGAGGCCTGATATTTTCTCTACATTTTGGTATTGCATACTACATTTTCATTAATGAGAGTTTATTAGGAATGAATTATCTTGCAAGGTCTGTGGAAGGTCATTTTTGTGCTTATTTGTCAAGATGAGACATATATTTCTGCTGAGGGTATCATTGTTGGGTTAACATTAGGTCAGAAGGCTGTAGCTCATGTTTCTCTCAGCCATAACATCTTCTTGTTACTTTCTATATAGAGCGGCAAAATCCGATGAAGGGAAGAACTTCTTCCAAAGTCAATTAATTGGGAAAGGCAAATAGTTCAGAAGTCACAGAGGAGTTGCATGTTGTCCCTCTATTGACTAGAGCTGGAAACAAAGCTGCTTAATGTCACTTAAGAAGTTGTCATTGCAAGCAGGGCTTTGCTCCGTTTACTAAATGTATTGACTGCAGGATATAAATAAATCCCTTGCAAACAGATTTAAGTGCATTGCAATTACAAAAACAGACATCCATTTTTCTCTCTAATCTCAAAGAGAGGGAGTACAGGTGATGCTGCCATTTGCCTCAAGAAAGAAGCACACACAGCAACACCTCTGGGTCCCCATTTTCAGCAGNCCCAGCAGTATCTATTTGCTATACAGCAACCAGTGTATTAGATTACATCACTGCCCTGCTTAATACCCACAGATACTTTCCCTTCTCAGTTAGAATGAAATCCAAAGTCCTTCCCATGTCTTAAGGCCCTATATGATTTGGCTTTTGCCTATCTTTTTTATCTTACATCTACCATGTTTCTTGACCTTCTTTCTCCTTGAATAAACCAAACTTGTTTCATTTCATGTCTTCACACCTTCTTTCCTTTCTGTCTGGAATTCTCTTTTTCCTGTTCTTCACATAGCTATCTATTCCCAAGCTTTTAGTTACAGATCAAGTATTGCCTCATGAGGGAGACTTTCCTAGACTATCTAAAAATACTCCCTCTCTCCACATACCTCGCTGTTTATCTCATCGCTTTGCTTAATTTCATCATACCATTTATTTTTTGAAATCATTTTGTTGTTTTTTTGTTGTTGTTGTCTGAATTCTTCATTAGGCTACAAGGTCCTCAAATGTTGCTCCTCAAATCTATTTTGTGCATCACTTTATTCCTACTGGCTATAATAAATGACATATAATAGGTGCTTAGTAACTGTTTGTTAAAGGCATAACAAATTAATTTTACTAACAGCCAACTCACTCTTTTTGGCCATCTTGTCCATAGGAATATGATGAGTGAGTTTATCAAAATGTCTTGATTAAATCATTACATATATTATTGACCCTTTTTATAGATCTATTAGAACTTTTGCTAAAGAAGAAATGATTTTAATTGGACATGATCTTCATGAGTTCATTAGTCAAGTCATGAATGAAATTAAGGGGGGTTATAAACTTCCTGAAAGTGTATGCAAAATTTTGTTTATGTGCATATATATTTTTTTGGGGGGGAGGAAAGATATCTGCCCTTTATTTCAGTTATCCATCCCATATTTTGGGGGCAAACATATCCATAACTTGAATTAGATTTCTGAAAGGGTCTTTTATCATTATCATTCATGCAAAGTTACCAACCTCTGAGCTAGTGGTGCTCACACACATTCCTTTCATAATTGGCTTCTGCTGGGAATTTAAGTTTGTACTAAATATACCTTGCCCCTTTTGAAAATCAGAATCACATTTACTGTCTCCCGTGTTCTTGCAATTTCCACTTTTTCCACAGTTCTTTAAAGATTACCTAGAGCAGTTTGTCAACCTCAAGTGAGTCTGTTCAGTAACCTAAAATATAATTCTCAGGTCAAGAGACTTGAACTTATGTACAGCCTATAGATATTCCCTTACAAACTCTTCTCTCATTTTAAGTTTCAATTCCCAGGTAACAAATGTTTGCTCTACCCATTTTCATCTAAATATCTTTTCTCTTGACAGTGAATACAAAAGCAAACTAAGACTTGAGGAGTTCAGTTTTCTTTTTATCATCTATGGACAATACACCATCAACTTCAAGCAGCAGGTGTACTATTTTTTTATGGATGGGTTTTTTCTTTGGGGGAAATTTTATTTGTAGGTAGCACACTAAGAAGTCTATGAGTGAAGCTGACAATGAGACGGCAACAGACGCAATACAGTTGGGGGCCTATAGGAAAGACACCCTGGGGTAAAAGATAGAGGGATCTGTTGATGGGTTCTTGATATAGTTCACAGACCTGGGACAGAAAACAAGATATGGGGGGCCTCCAGCCATTCTGATACAAACACATTCACATGGCTGTTTTCAGCAAGTCACCATCAATTATCGCTACCTTTCAGATGGTAAATTACCCAGCAAACTAGGAAGAAAGCCTCCAAAGGTTTCAGAGAACTGTTCACCTTCCCCATTCTAGGTTCTTTTGTTTCTAAGGGTGCACATTTTGTGTTTTTGAGGTGATATATTTGTTTTTAATGACACAATCTTGCATCAGTGGACAAACACATGCATTTGATTATCTGATTTTTATTGTTTCCTATCTGTTCTCTTTTTCTTCAAGGCCCTTGAAGAAAAAGTAGCCCTGGAGTGAGGGGCAAGTTTCAGTGAGGAGGGTGGAAGAGTTTAAACTGGGCAATGGGAGGGATCGGAGCCAAAAGTGTGAGCTCATGGTCAGTGAGACATGGCAAAAAAATATTGACTTGAGAAATTTAATCATATACAGGAGCTTATGTGTTTATTCTCCCATCTTGTTTTAGAGCAACTAGTAATCTTAGCCACTAGTAGCAAGGAAAAACCCCAATACCCATGAGAAGAACAGGGGTCCACACATTTACACAAAGTTCCTCCAGACCAGGAATATAACATGCCAGGGGCATAACGGAGCAGCTCAGAAATGGCCCTTCCGCCTGTACTTATGAGATGGATCCAAAGCAGTTTGCCAGCTGGTTCCCTGTAGCTGTCTAGTTGGACAGTTGATCTGCGTAAGTGGAATGTTGAAAATGGCCTGGATATCTTGCAAGAGTGGGATTGAGTGAAGACCTGAACTATAATTTCCTTGCTTTCTCTCTCTCTGCCTCTCATTTTTAGATTTCAGATGGACCCTTTAAATATTCTGTGATCTACTCAGACTGACACATACTTCTTTATGTCAATTATGTACTGTCAAATAGCTGGTCAAATAAATGAGTTGTTGCAATCAATAAGTTGTGGCAACATAGTTTGGACAAATCAGCCACTCCACAGAAGGGTTTTCACTTTACCCTGGGGTGACACACTGTGACTGTGACCCCAGGTTTATATTACACATTTTACTTATTGCGTATAGTTATTTATATTGCCTACTTACTGCATACCCTTGTACTTCATAACCATACCTACCCAAGGCTCTTCAACATCAGAGTTCACCCTCCCTATTGTGATGAAAATCTTTTACAAAATGAATGCAATTTTAGTGCTTTCATCCCAGCATATTTCTGCCAAGTTAGTGCAGAATCAGTTCTCTATATGTAAGGAGACAAGTGTGCTACTGTGAGGAATAATTCTCAAATTATGCTAACTGTGGATAGAGTTAATGACTTTAAGCATAATTTAAAATATAACACCCTAAATTAAGTCATGAAGATAAACGCCTGGACTTACCATAAACAAACAACCATCCAGCCACATAACCAACCAGATAAACCAACCAACAAAGCCAAAGAAAGTGGGAAAGAAAGAAACTAGAGAAAGAAACAGAAAAAGATATTCATTTCACCCTTGAGTCTTTTCTTCTCAGCCTTGGTTTTATGGTTTGTATGTTTAGGAGTATTTGAAATACAATTAATTAAGAAAAGGCTTGTTTGGGAATCTAGTTACTTTGAGACCAGATAAGGCCATGGTGATAGCATATGTAAAAGTAAGAAAGATCAATGCTACAGTGGTTTGTGGAATGTTCATTGAATACATTGCATATATAGTCCTCTGGAAGGCAAGGAACATAGAAAGAGCAATTTTGGATTTTTCAGTTTATCTTATTTGAAAATATAGTAGTTTATACACACATACAAACTCTCTCACACACAAACTTACACACATACACACACACACACACACACACACTCACACACACTCTTACTCATTCTTCTGTTTCCACTTTGGAGGCTCTGATTGTCATAAGCACATTTTCCCCCAAAGATCTTGAAATGAATTTTATAGGAGTCTGCAGTGGAAAACATTAACACGCTTCAGAATACGATTGAATTTGGCACCTGTAATAAATTTCCAATGTCATTCTCTGAACCTGATAGACCTTGCTAGAATTTTAATAACATCTCCACATACCTGGAAATACAGCTAAAGTGTCTGTCACCTTTAGAAAATAATCATTCTGACATGCTTTATTCACTTACAACTAATTTGACACTTTTTCAGTTACATTTAAATTTGAGCTTCATTTAGTCCCTCATTTCACATAGCAAAGGCTAGGTAGTCATTACATAAGTTGTTTCCAGAGATAGAAAGACCCAGAGCAACAGAATTAGAATATGATGTGATCATGGTATTCTTGTTAAATCATCTGTGTTCAAAATATACTTGCAATTAATTACAAATGTCTGTAATGGGATTTTAGGCTAATGGAAATATCAATATTGACTGTATCACTATTCAACTGCATTTTTTTCCATTAAAGAAATTTCCATTTCTTTTGCTCATTAGGAAATATTTTATACTTGAAAACATGCAGTTTGCTGAAGAAATGAGAGAACTGAGTTGTTATTCAGATCTTGTGTTTGAAATCTTCAATTTAAAGTATTTCCCTTTCCATTTCAATTTGAGAAGGCACAGAAAGATTTAACATCTTGGAAGCATTAGGTAATTCATTTCAAAGCTAGAATGATTTGGCAATCTATTGAGGACACAGGTGGATCAAGAACTCAACTTTCTCCTTTTTATTGAAAGGGAATTTGGGGCTGAGAGAAACTCAGAAAAAAAGACAAAAGCTCAAGAATTGGCTAGCTTTTCACTTAGTGATGAGTTTACCATTGCCAAACTCTTGGGGACTAATGCTGCTTCATACTACCAGACCCCCAGTGCAGTCCTTGGTAGATCATTTGGATGATGTAGGGCTGAGTTCTACTTGGTAGGTAGCTCTGTGGCAGGGATTGTGACTGACATTCAATTTACAATGGTGGAAGCAAAGGATGATTTCAGCTTCCTCCAGGTAAAGCATGATGTGTTGAAAGGACTCAAAATGGGGTCTTGTTCACTCTCTGGTGCAGGCAGTCAAGCCTTTTGCTAAATAAGTGTGCAAGTTGTTAAATTAATTAAATAAGGAGGGCATTAGACTGAAGCCGTTCTAATATCTTAACAGTCTACATAAGCAAACAAAAAGTAAGCCTGCAAATGTCTCAAGGTTAAGAAATTAATACCTAAAGACAAGCAATAAGCTATAGCCAATTAAGTAAATTCCCTTGCTTTGTTTCTGTCTTTTCTCAATAAAAGTTTTCCCTAGCTCCTATAGATGGAATGCTTTCAACCATTTCGGATTTGGCACTACCCTACTTGGATTGATGTTTGCTTAAATAAACTTAAAAATTTTAATACACCTCAGTTTATCTCTTAAGAAAATGTATTATTTTTCAATGGCTTCACACAACCCATTCCAGAAAAGGGAAGTTGGCAGAAGGGAGAAAGGTGTGTGATTGAAGGATGCTTGATTTTATCCAATTGCTCTGCAGAGAATGCCAATCAGAGCATATGAGAGCATGCCATGGAAATGCTCTCTAGATTGAATGTTTATATGATGAAAAGTTCTCCAATAAGTAAGAAAATGATTCTTCCTCCCAGACACAGTATATTAGAAAGGAAGCTTAGAGGAAGACTGTTCATTATAAAGTGGTGCTTGTTAAACTAAATTTGTATAGGTCTTTGGATTTTTCAAAGTGCCTTAATTTTTCATGATCTCTTTTGTCCTCTAAAAGAGCCCTGTGAAGTAGTTCAGGCAGGTATTTTTCTCAGAGGCAAATGAGAACTCGGAAATACCAAGGAGGCCTTCTGAAGCTTGTTTACTCTGCTTCCCGAGAGGAGCAGTGAAAAGAGAAGGCTAAAATGTCCTCAGAGTAAACACAGTAGGGTTACCTCATTTATCTACTCAATTCAGATACTGGCTTTAGTGTCTTACTTCTACCGCTGCTCTCTCTACCACCTCACTCTTCCATGCCAATGCTCACACTTAAAACAAGATGGAATATGGAACAACTGGGCATCCACATGCAAAAACAAAATAAAACTAAAAACCTGAAACCTAGCCACATAAAATTTAACCAAAATGGATAATAGACCTAAGTATAAAATGCAAAACTATAAGACTTCTAGAAGAAGATATAGGAGAAAAATCTATGTGACCTTAGGATTGGATATGAGTTTTGATATAACACTAAAAACCCCTTCATGAAAGAAAAAAATTGATAAGTTGGACATTATTACAAAATTAAAACTTTACTCTGTGAAACACAGTTAAGAGAAAAAAAAATACAAGTCACTGTCTAGGAGAAATTATTTACAAATCACATATCTGATAAAAGACTTGTATCCAAAATATACAAAACTCCTAAAATTCAACAGTAAGAAAATAAAAATTGCAATTAAAAGTTGGCAAAAGATCTGAACAGATGCTGCACCACAGAAAATATACAGGTGGCAAATAACATTGTGAAAAGATTCTCAAAATTATTTGCGGGTTAGAAGAACAATGAGATAGCACTACACAGAGTCTATTAGAATGGGCAAAGCCCAAAAAACTGACAGTGTCCATTACTGGCAAAGGAGCTCTCATTCATTGCTGTCAGGAATACAAACTTGTATAGCCATTTTGGAATATGGTTTTTCAGTTCCTTACAAAGCCAAACATACTCTTGTCATGCTATCCAGCAATTGTGCTCCTAGGTATTTATCCAATTGATTTGAAAATTTATGTCCAAATAAAAACTTGCATGTGAGGTTTGTAGCAGCTTTATTCATAATCACCCAACACTAGCAACCAGGATGTTTTTCAATAGATGAATGAATAAACCAACTGTGATACATTCAAACTATAGAATAATCAGTGATAAAAAGGAAAGAACCATCAAGCTATGCAAAAACATGGATGAATCTTAACTGTATATTGCTAGGTAAAAGAAACCAGTCTGCAAAGGCTTTATATTGTATGATTCCATTTCTAGGACATGGTACAAAAGCACAACTTGGGAGCGGTTAGACAGATTAATGGTTGCCAGGAATTTGGGAAGGGAAGGAAATTAAGTGTGTCAAGCACAGAGAATTTTTTAGGGTGTTGAAAATATTCTGTATGGTACTGTCATGGTGGATGCACGGGATTATGCATTTCTCAAGACCCACAGAACTTTACAGCACAGAGTGAACTTTACTCTATGCCAATTACAAACATTATTTAAGAGTTCGGGGGATCCCATGATGGAATGCAAGGTGTGATAAAAAAAAAACCTAACTGTATTAAAAATATATGAAGTAACCTCAGTGATGGAGGTGGGAGGAAAAGCTGTTGACCTAAGTAACTTTGGAAAGGAGACAAAGACCAATGGG
>NW_017732356.1:518197-520144 GCF_001890085.2 Hipposideros armiger | reverse complement strand
TGATGACATAGCCTTTTTCTCCAGTAAGCAGAACACATAATTTAGTGACTTTCCCAGCAGTCTTGAAATTTAGCGATAAAGCTGAGATTGTAGAACTCGCGTAGATGATACAAATGGCTGTATTCAACACCTTTCTGTGTAAAGAGCTACATTTTAAAGGGTTGGAGTCATTTACCCGTATTGAAGAGGAATCTATTGAGGACATAAGCTTTGCACCACTGACTATTAAACCCTCGCATTCAGAGCAGCAGAAAATGAGACTACTACTATACGCTATTGGGACAGGAAATGTTTGGAGAACAAAAGAAAGAGAAGATAGAGGCCTACCTTCCTGGCAGAACTAAATCCTGCCGGTCTGTGCACATAGGAAAGCCTGCAGTTCTGGAAGTTCCTAATCAGGATTAGTGCCATTATATTATATTCCTTTATAGAGCTGAACAAATTAGCCCAAGCCCCAGGACTGAAATGAAATGAGTTCCAGCTAAAAGAAATTAGGCCATGGATAATGTAGGAGCATAATGGGTAGACCCTAGAGAGACCGTTGGAAACTGACAACTGAGAAACAGACTTGAAAGTTGTGAAACCTGCACCCAGCACGTCAAACCTTTCTTCCGTGGTTGGGCCTGGGCTCTCCTCTCTTAGGTAGATCCTTAATTTAGTGTTGTATTTTGAAACCGTTCCATTAATAGGTTCGCTTATATGTATGATTATGTATCTTTGTATATCATTACATTTTAAAACTATTTTATGATTTGGGGCTGGCCAAGTGGCGCGTTGGTTAAGAGTTGGCTTGGGACTCCAGCTCTGAGCAGCAGGGCCAGTGACGCTGTGCCCTCTACAGCTAAGATGGTGAACAACAGCTTGACTTGGAGCTGGGCTGCCGTGAGTCGCTGGCATCGGCTTAGGCTGCAGCCCCTGCCTCAGTGGGCTGCCGTAAGCTACCATGAGTGGCTGGCAGCTGGCATGAGCTGCCAATAGCCGCCGTGAGCAGCCGTCCAGTGGCCAGCGACCAATCTGCCTCACCCATGAAGAGTGCAATACAAATGATAATACCAACATGGGCCAGTGAAGTGATGTCTTCCACAACTAGACTGAAGAACAAAAGGACAGCAACTAACTTGTCTGTTCCCCTTCCCAAATTCCCCAATTCCCCAATAAAATTTTAAAAAAAGTTATGATTTGGATAGGAATTCTTTACATAATTTATAGTGACTTTATGGGGACTTCTGTTATTGAAAATTTCACAATAACCTTTGTTTTGAGTATAAAAACAATTTACTCTAGAGAAAAATCGAAGAGTAACAAAACAAGTGATAGTAATAACTAACATCAATATATTGGTTACTATGGTGCCAGCTGCTGTTTCTAAGGCTATGCATATTCTGTCTCATTTATTCTATGAGGTTCAAAATAGTTTTGAAGACCTTTAATCCAGTTTTTTATTTTTGGGGAGGCATAAAATAGGAGCCAAACAAATATTTAGTGAGTTGATCAAATAAGATCAACATTTTAACACATTGAGGACGGGGCATTTAAATATATAGATGCAAATCTACGTCACTGGTCCACAATGTGTTAAGACAGTTGCTGTATGCTTCTAAGCTTTTATTACAAAAATGGAATCATTCTGGAAAAGGAAGGAATAGGAAGTTATTATGTAATGGGGATGCAGTTTATGTCTAGTGCCATACTGTACAAAGTATTTGGAAGCTTACCTATTGTAAAAACCTAACACGTTTTTAATCTATTCCAAGGTCAATAAATGAACGTGATAGATGAGTATCTATAGTGATGATTCTCATTTGTATTTACTCTCACATACTTGAGGGTTTTGAGGCAGTTTTATAAGGAGCTTCCTTTAGGGATTGGTTTTCATATGGTCAGGAGAAGGTGGGTGGTGGATTTTAGGGCCACATCAATGATTCTGATACACTAAGAGACAGGACC
>NW_017732356.1:516279-517092 GCF_001890085.2 Hipposideros armiger | reverse complement strand
CAACCATTGCTGGCATTCTGTCATTAGAGAATACACGGCAACATCTGATATGTTGCAAGCTTTCAAGGTAGCCTGAACTTTAAAAAGTTGGTCCATTAGTTGTATCTATTGGATGTAATTTGCCTCCTAGTTCACTCTGTGTCAAGAGCTAAAACTGTGAACCTAACTTTCTTTTATTGGTGGGTAATAATTGAAAATAAAGATTTTATTTTCATGCTCACTTCTTAAAAGTCATAAAAACAATCAAATAGGAGTCCATTTATCGTCATGTGTCTTCTGACCTGTTTGTGCATCCCTAAGATAATGCTCATTTTGTTCCTTATGCTTAGGTTTTGTTTATGTGGGGTTTTTGTTAAACCAGGCTGTCTAATCACATTTGGGAGGGATACTTATTTTAAAGAGTATTGTAATTAGTTTAATTCTTATAAAATGAATTTCAAGAACTGACTGGACAATTAGAATTCCTCTTAGCAGATCACGTATTTAGTGTGAAAGTTAATCATACTGAATGTCACTTTTTGGAGGGGGTCAAACAGGGTATAATACTCTAAAGAAAACCTCTTAATTGATACAGATCCCTAAATTATAATGGTGGCTAATTGAATGTTTTAGTGAATGATTTTGAATGGGAATTATGCCAGAGTTGATATTTCTTATT
This sequence comes from Hipposideros armiger, assembly GCF_001890085.2. Classification (NCBI taxonomy): domain Eukaryota; kingdom Metazoa; phylum Chordata; class Mammalia; order Chiroptera; family Hipposideridae; genus Hipposideros; species Hipposideros armiger. The sequence continues at coordinate 516,434 of NW_017732356.1, read as the reverse complement.
AAGATATTTTCAGCTTGTATTGAAATGATTGGGATATGGTTTCCTTTTTAGTTAAATACTATTTTGAGATGTGTGGAGTAGCGAAAGATTTAAAAAATGTATCACTAGGTACTATACATCTAGTTACTCAGTTTTATTTTAAAAGTGGAAGCAGA
>NW_017732356.1:513657-514687 GCF_001890085.2 Hipposideros armiger | reverse complement strand
ACCCTTCCTTGTTCTAAAGAAACCAAAGGGCACTGGTTAGTATGATAAGATGGGGGAGTATGCTAACTTTTTGAATTTGGAAAGCAGACAGCTTTACTTGATAAGGTTGGAACAGCAGCACCATACATGAAATATAAACCAAAAATCTTATTGTTTTTGAATTTCCTATATTGCTTTTAATTTTGGTCCTGAGTTGATAGATATTGTTCTACAGAAGGTGATGAGTTTCTTTTACCTCTTCTCCATTAGAAAATTAGGTCAATAATGGATTCCTGAACTGCAGCATCACCACTTAGTAAAACATGGAGAGAATGATCAAATCAATAAACAGGTTTTCTAGGATCCTTTTTAAAAGTCTTCTGACACATTTGTTGATAAGCAGGAAAGGAATTTTATTTATAGTTTTAAAGATTTTTTTTGCCACTCATTAATTTCCAACTGATGTATGGTAATGTCCAGTTTTTAAAATATTGAAGATCTTAAATCATAAAATGTCTGCTGTTTAGCTGATTAGTTATACCATATACTTCTAAGAGAGAGAGAAGTTGCACAGTACAAAAGTTAATTCATTTGGGTTACTAGTTACCTACCAGTATGAGATCTTAGGAAGGAGGTAATTGGTTTTTAATGATGGATAAACTTGTGCTGGTGTTTTGGATCTTATGTTGAGCGTGTTCTGATGCTAATGTCTAATACAATTTTATATTTACAAACACTTTCTACCCAGAGGCAAGTATTAATTTAGTCCATATGGACTATAGACCCCACGAGATTGCAGCATACGTTACTCCTAAGTCAGTGTGTTTAGACTTTGAAGTATGTTAACTCATTTCTGCACATGTAACATGTTTATAAACCTCTTGATTTCTAGCAACATATAGAAAACACTTATTATTAAAAACACTTCAAGTTCTACTCTCTGCCAACTATTGCTGGCATTCTGTCATTAGAGAATACACGGCAACATCTGATATGTTGCAAGCTTTCAAGGTAGCCTGAACTTTAAAAAGTTGGTCCATTAGTTGTATCT
>NW_017732356.1:506624-509357 GCF_001890085.2 Hipposideros armiger | reverse complement strand
AGACATTTGGATAGTTTCCAGTATTTTGCCTAATATAACTAAAATTTCTTTGTATAATCAAGTACAAGTTTGTGTGGAAAAATGTTTTAATTTCTTCTGGGTAAATACCTAGGAGTAGGGTGTCTGGGTTATACATAAGGTGTGATAAAAAAAATAGGGTGAATGTTTAAATTTAAAAAAATGTATTACAGTAAAAGACACATTGCCATTAACCCCCTCAAAATACTCCCCCTCTCTATGAACGCACTCATCTCATCGTTCTTGCCACTTTCTGAAGCAGTTCTGGAAGTCCTCTTTCATGAGTGTATTTACTTCATCCTCCATCAGAACAATGCTCCATGTCACACGTCACTTCTGGTATGGCAGCTTCTATCAAATAAAAACATTACAGTGTGTCCTCATCCACCTGAATCACAGGGTCTGGCACTATGCAACTTCTGGCTCTTCTTTCTCCAAAGTCAAAATGACCATGAAATGTAGACGTTTTGAATAGATTCAGGACATCGAGGCAGCCATGACAGTGCAAGTAAAAATACTCACAAAAGAGGACTTCCAGAACTGCGTCAGGAAGTGGTAAGAACGATGGAATATGTGTGTTTAAAGCAAGGGGGATTAATGGTAATGTGTCTTTTACTGTAATACATTTTTAAAATTTAAACATTCAGTGTATTTTTTTATCACACCTCGTATATATGAATGTTAAACTTTATAAGACACTGCCAAACTGCTACCCAAAGTTGCTATACCATTTTGCATTCCCACCAGAAATATGTGAGCATTACAGTTGCTTCATGATTTTTCATAACCAACATTTGATTATTGTCAGTCTTTTGAATTTCAAAGTAGTGTTTACTGAGTGTTGAGTAGTATCTCATTGAAGTTTTAATTCGCATTTCTCTAATGACTATAGATGTTGAGTTTATTTTTCTATATTTATTGATCATATGCCTGTGTTCTATAATGAAGAGTCCATCAAAATCTTTTATTCATTTTTTTTTAAAAACTGGGTTTTTAAAAAAATTATATTCCGGTTACAAATCCTTTATCAAATATTTATTTTATAAATATATTCTTAAAGGCATGGCTTGCTTTCTTTGTTTAAGTTTCTGAAGAATGTCTTTTGAAGAGTGAAGTTTTAAATTTTGATGAAGCATAATATATTGATTTCTTCTTTGACAATTCTTGCTTTAGTGCCCTGAAATTTAGTTTGACTGATATAAATATGGCTACGTCAGCTTTTAAAAATCTCTGTTTGCAGGGAATATTATTTTCCATCCTTTCATTTTAAATTTTCTGTGTCTTTATATTTATGTTTAAAATGAGTTTCTTGTTGAGAACATGTANTTCTGAAGAATGTCTTTTGAAGAGTGAAGTTTTAAATTTTGATGAAGCATAATATATTGATTTCTTCTTTGACAATTCTTGCTTTAGTGCCCTGAAATTTAGTTTGACTGATATAAATATGGCTACTTCAGCTTTTAAAAATCTCTGTTTGCAGGGAATATTATTTTCCATCCTTTCATTTTAAATTTTCTGTGTCTTTATATTTATGTTTAAAATGAGTTTCTTGTTGAGAACATGTATTAGGGTCTTACTTTTTTTTTAAGTTTTTTTTTTTAATTGGGGAATTGGGGGGATGGGAACAGCGCTGGGGAATTGGAGGTAGGGGAACAGACAAGTTGCTGTCATTTTGTTCTTCAGTCTAGTTGTATAGGACGTTGCTTCACTGGCCCAAGTTGGCATCATCATTGCGCTCTTCCCAGGTGAAGCAGATCAGTCACCGGCTTCTGGATGGCTGCTCACTGCGGCTGCTGGCCGCTCACGCTGGTTGCTGGCTACTCACTGCCACATGGCACAGGGGCTGCAGCCTACACCGTTGCCGGCAACTCATGGCATCCTAGCTCCAGGTTGAGCTGTTGTTCAGCATCTTAACTGAGGAGAGCAGTGTCACTGGCCCTCATATGTGGGATCCGAACTGAGGCCCTCTGGCATCCCAAGCCAGCTCTTAACCATTGCGCCACTCGGCCGGCCCCTAGGGTCTTACTTTTTATTCAATCTTTCAATCTTTTAATTGGAGTGTGTAAATCATTTACATTTGATGCAATATCCATAAATGTGGATTTTAACTGTCTTGGTATTTGTTTCTTTATTTGTCTTAATTTTTAAATTTTTTTTCTTTTCCCTGACATTTTTTGGATTAATTTTGTTAATTATGCCATTTTCATTTCTACTCTTGGCTTAAAATCTATATCTTTTTATTTTATTTGTTTTCTATATTTTACAATAGATATCTTTAGCTTATCACAATCTATCTTCAAATAATATTATGCCATTTCACTTAGAAAATAAGAACCTTAAAACTATATGGCTCCATTTCTTTTCCTGTCCTTTGTTCTATTGTTGGCATGCATTTTACTTCTACATATGAAATAGATATCTGAGTACATTGTCATTATTTCTGCTTTGAACAGTCAATTATCATTGAAAGAGTTTTCAAATGAGAAATACATACTTTAGTGCTTACTGACATGTCATCATTTCTGTCACTTCAAATTGCCATCTAATGTCATTTTCCTCCTGCCTTAAGAACTTATTTCAATATTTATTGTAGTATTAGTCTGATGGCAGTCCATTATTTAAGTTAAGCATGTGTTTAAGTAAAAAAGTCTAGTTTGTGTTTATTTCTGAAAGATGTTTTGCTTGGTAGAAAATTCCAAGTGGACTTTTTTTTTT
>NW_017732356.1:503218-504174 GCF_001890085.2 Hipposideros armiger | reverse complement strand
GAAAAAAGCAGAGGTGATCATTGAGTCTGAATTTCTACTATCTTTGGAAAAAGGGACATAAACGATGGAGAAATCTATTTCCACTTATGACTGTAAAATTTGGAAGGCAATGTAAAAGATATATTGTCAAACAGACACATTCTGATCTCTTACCTTGGAAAAACAGAAAGCAGCCTGAGTCACAAAAGGAAGGAAAGCACACTGGTGTGACTCGCCGTGGCAGGAAAATCTATCAAATCTTTGGAAATAATAATTTAGTCTTGTAGGTAGTAAGTCCAGCTTTCTGTCCTTGGGAACGTTGTAGTACATGGAAGCAGGAAATGTAAAACATACCTCTTTTTATTATAATAGACCTTCACACTTCTCTTTATTAGTCTAACAAGTCTGATTTGTCTCTTAGCTCTCTTGCTTTTTCATCATCTCACTATTTTCTATCTTTGAAAATTATTTTTTTCTGCTTCTCTGACAAAGTTTGTCTACCTTATTCCAAAGTTAGTGTTAAGACCGTATCTCTTCTGGAAGCCTTTCTAGGGCATGTCACTCAGCTCTACTTCCCTTGACTTAAGGTCTCTGGATAAGAATAATTGATAAAAATAATTCTATACATAGTTTAAACTACTGAAGTAATTGTAGTCGACTACACACATAGGCATGAAATCTCAAAAAGTGTGCTTATAGTAGGCAGTAGTTCTTTGATAAAATAAATAACAATAGAAACAATGTAAGTTTTGTTCCTGGGATTGGAGAATAAATAAAAATCACGAAATTACTTAACCTGACATTCATGGTTCCATGGGATTTGATGTCAGCTTTTTCCAGGCTTCTTAAATTGCCTCCTTTACCAACACTACAGCTAAAGTTTACTTTGTGTTTTCACAACTTTTGCTCATATTCCTTTGAAGACCATTTTCACTTAACTTTTATCTTTCAAGGAGCAGCTCCAAAACAACCTTATT
>NW_017732356.1:499590-500584 GCF_001890085.2 Hipposideros armiger | reverse complement strand
ATGTTTATTGAGTGAGATCTCATTAAGCAAGAGAAATAATGTACAAAAACATCTAACAATTTCTTTCATTTTTTGAGTGTACATTAATTCCACAGTCTACCTGAAGCATTCATCTGCCTCCAAGAGATTAAGATGATAGCAGGAATGAAAAGAGAAGTGTTCATTGCCAGCTTTTGACAGTCAAAAAGAATTTTGCAGCATGGTAATTGGCTGGAATTCAAACATTTTTGAGAGAGAGAGAGAGAGAGAGAGAGAGAGAGAGAGAGAGAGAGGGTTTTCTAAATTCTTTTTTCTCATCCTTTAGGGTCACGTATGTTTGGATACTGGGTTCAGTGGTGGGCTGTCTGCCATGAGGTCTGTTCTGTCATGGGAACAAGAGGCATGTAGGGAGGAAAATGCATACTGGTAGCTAGCGCAACATGGCAGAAGTTCAGAGGGAGAAGCTGGGGCATCCAGAGTTGAGAAAAGCGAGCGGGCATGGCAGGATCCTGAGCAAGACCAGAAGGATGAAGTTACCAGCAGCTGTGAGGACCAGCATGCCAAGCAGCAATCCACGAAGTTGGAACCATCACCTTAGGGGGTCAGAGTATACCCCCACACCTCTCTTGCCTCTCTATCACATATACCTTGCCTATACCACACCCTGAAGCCTACTTAATAATTACCAGATGGGGACAGACATGTGAAACTGCACAGTTTTGCCTAAAAAGTCATAGCTTTGCCTAAAGGGGCATATTTGAGCATCACATTAGGTTGAGTTTATCAAAGTGGGCCTTTAGTGTGTTTGTTTGTATTTCTATTTTGTTTGTTTTATTCTTGGTATATCCGGCTATGGGGAATAGTGAGGAAAAGAAGATTATATAGAGTGAGATTAAGGAGCTGGATTTCTTTTCTACATTGAAGAGAAGTATGGACAAGCAGTCTGGTATTCTGCTAAACTCAGATTACAGTAGGAAAGAGGCATAATATGTGCCCTCATGCAGCTTACAGGTTA
>NW_017732356.1:489633-499184 GCF_001890085.2 Hipposideros armiger | reverse complement strand
ATATATGGGATCCGAACTGGGGCCCTCTGGCGTCCCAAGCCAGTTCTTAACCATTGCGCCACTTGGCCGGCCCAATACAACATCTTTTTAAACATATGTAGGAGTTTATGATTTTTTAACTCTCAGGACAAGCCAATGGTTTATTAAGGAATGTCAAAAAAAATTCAATATTTTATTTGTGTCCTACAATTTAAAGATTTATCAATTTATCCCTTTTCCTTCCCACATATTTGTATGTAAAAGTCTCACCATTTACCACTCTTAATCGCCTCCATTGGCAGTGAGTAGGCAGCTGTTTAACACATTTATAGGAGTTATAAATCCAGCTGTTTTCATTTTCCTTTACACAAGTTCCTATAGTAACCAGTGACATTCAGTGCTAAGTTAATGATTCAGATTGCACTAAAACTGCATTTGCTTTTATACAGATGAGTTTCAATTGCTTAGTACCTTGTAATTTCCTACCTTTTACATCTTTTCATTCCCTATCCATCCTGTTCCAATCCATCCCCCAACATGTTTCTTAGTTTGAAAATGTAGCAACCACAGTTTTTCTCAACATAATCACCTATTTCAGGCATAGTGTCAAAATTCAGCAAGCAGACGAGTGCATTTTAGACTCCAGATTCCAACAGGTTAAGCTGTAGAAATTCTTATAATCTGAGTGATACCTTAGTGTTTTAACATATCGTTTTAACTTGAACTACAGAAATTTAATTGAGCTCTGTTGTGAGCTAGATGCTATGTCTCATTTGAAAACTTCCTTATTTATTTTAGAGTATGATTTGACCTTCCTTAGTCATGATCTCTCACTTTTTCATAATAATAGCAAAATACCTTTTCCATTGAAGAATTTAAGTGTCAAAAATGTGATACACTTACGTATATCAATACAAAAATCACTAGCCTANGGAGAGGTAAACGGGTATTAAGTCAGGGCAGGCCGTGGAGGTCAGGGGAAGGATTTTGGGTTTCAGTCCGAGTGCAATGGGAGGGTTTTGTGCAGATGACTGAAGAGGGGAGATGATTAACGTTTTAAGAAGATGAGCAGGTGGATTGAGGGTTGGAGCCACGGAAGGAATGAGTGTCAAATTATTTGGGAGATTGTCAGTAATTTAGCATAACAGTTGCTTGCACAAAGATGATGACAGTGGGGAAGAGTAGCAGACACACTCAGGAAATGCTTTATTTTGCTCTGTTCTCGAACCCTAATTGCTGTTTTACCTTCTCTGGTAACTTTGTTCTCTCTCCATAGCTGTGCTCTATAAATGGCTGCTACTCTCTCTTTCTTTTTTTCTGGGGCACAATAGAGGTGGAAAGGCAAGGATTACCATAATTTTAAGTAAATTGCCTAGTTGAACATTAGACATCAAGGTTCTTAGAGGCCGTTGACCATTTGGTCATGAGGGCTCCTTTGCTGGTGCGCTTCCCTGAAGGCTGCACTCTGCTGACATTTCCAGGGGCTCCTCTTCGCCTTAGCAGCTCCCATCCTTGCCTCGGCTCTGATGGCTACCTCCGATGAATACAAAAAATGACCCATTACTGAACTTTCTTAAACTAAATATCTGTCTTTTCCCTGAGATGAAGGTCAAGGATCGCCTAAAACACAGAAACAAGCTGTTGCAGGAATTGAAAAGCATTTCCCTGCTAATGTTCCATCAAGTGGGAGCAGATATTACCTATCTAGCAGAATTGTTAGGATAAAAGGTTATGTGAGTGACAGCAGCTTACAGAGGAGGATGGAAAGCAAAGCGGAGCTGTGTTCTGGCCATGCACACAAGTGGCCTCATTCGGTGACTGTAGGTCAGGGAAAGAGTCCATGCATCTTGCACAGTTGTCTGCATTGGGTAGAGACACCTTTGTAACTGCCAGAACCCCAGAGGTGACCACGTTAGATTTGTGATCTTGAACTGGAATGAAAAAATTTGTACGTGGTTAGCTCTGCTATTCTTCCTATTAAGGACCCCTGACCAGTTTACCCATCAAGATGGCACCAGGGGCAGGATACACAGCTCATTCAACTCTGATGCTGACAAGACAATACATTCTCTTGCTGAGAAGCTACTGAACTATTGATGATGATACCTGGGAAACATGATGCTCTTTTATTACTTTCTGACTTTGCTTATCTATTTTTCTTGTCTAGAACGCCCTTCCCATGTATAAAATACACCAGCTCAGCTCAGCTCACCTTAAGCACTGCCCACTCTTTCCTGACTCTCTACTTCTCGTCATATCTGTTGCACTCTGTATTGAGCAATTTCTCCTATATTCTGAGTGCGTCTTCTAAATAGTCCCAGTATAGAACTTTTCACTTTATACTGTAAATCCTGCTTTGTAGTCCAGCTAAATTATAAACTCTCCAAAGGCAGTTTTTCCATTTTTGAATCCCCAGCCTTTCACATCATGCTTGATACATTTTGGGCACTCAAATATCACTGAATGAATAAAGTAAATACATATGCAGTTATAACTGGAATTCCTACAGTGGGTTTGACTATGACAGGTTCAGTTCATATGTGCAGTTTTTATTAACAAGGCCCTAGATAATCTGGTGTTTCCTTTCTGCTTTTTCTTCCCCCTTTTCTTTCTTTCTTTTTTTTTTTTAAACTTTTTTATTGTTTAATTTTTTTTATTGGGTAACAGTGTGTTTTTCCAGGACCCATCAGCTCCAAGTCAAGTCATTGTCCTTCAATCTAGTTGCGGGGTTGGGTGGTGGGGGGATGCAGCCTACCACCCCATGTGGAAACCCAACTGGCAACCTTGCTGCTAAGGGCATGCGCTCTAACCAACTGAGCCACCTGGCCGCACCCCCCCTTTCTTTCTAATCTTCTTTACTATTACTCTCCTTTCAGCTCACTCTGCTTAGACACAGTCTTCTCTGCTGCCCCTCAAGCGTCCCAGACAGGCTCCTGCCTTAGAGCCTTTGCAATCGCTGTTCTATGTCATGAATGTGCTTTCCTCACACATCCTAATGATTAGTTCCTCACCCCCTTCCAGACTCTGGTCATATGGCACCTTCTCAATGATTGCAGTCCTTTTCTCCTCCCTGTGCTACTGATCTCTTACCCTGTTTTATTTTCTTCTTTTTTCCATAGTGCTAATTGCCTTTTAATATATGAATATACCTCTGTGTGTTGTTTATTGTCTCTGTCTTCTTGCTAGAATGTCAACTTTTATGAAAGCTGTGATCATTGCCTGCTTTCTTCACTCATATGTTTCATCACTGATGTAGCCCTAATAGTATAGAATAGAATAGTGTTTAGAGCTTTGGAGACACTCAATGAATATTTGTTGAATAATGAATATGTTAATATTCAAATGTGCTTCTTGGGGAATTCCTTATTAAGCTATTATATTAATAGTCTCTTAGTCCATGTGGGCTGCTATAACAAAACGCTATAGACTAAATGGCTTATAAACAACAGAGCTTTATTTCTCACAGTTCTGGAAGCTGGGAAGATCATGGCATTGGCAGGTTTGGTGGTTGGTGAGGGCTCACTTCCAAGATGACACCTTTTTACTATGTCCTCACATTTTCACTTGTGAGAATCCATGAGTGGCCCATGGATAGCTGTAAAATATAGCAAGGAAGAAGTAGAAGAGAAGAGGTGGTGCTAAGAGCAAGGGTGTTAGTGCTTGTAAAACAAATCTAGGCTTTTTTCACAAGTTTGCTGAGGGTAAATCCTACCTAAAATACTTGCTCTCCTCATCATTTTCCTATGACTAGATTGCCTACAGTTTTAGTATTGTGTGTTGGACAGCACACCAAATAACAGCATAAAATTGAAAAACCCTGTTTATCAGCTTGATGAACTTAAGAGTACTATAAAATTTTTATTCTGGGGAAATGGACTCCACACAGTACAGAGGGCCTTAAGTAACAAGAAAATAGGATTCAGTGTTTTTGAGCAAGCTATTTAAATTATACATAGTTGAGATGAAGTATGTAATTTATAATATGTAGCACCTACTTTATAAAATAAGAAATGCAATTAACACCTATTTATTATGTTTATGTGTGTGTCTGTGTATCGTTCCCCCTTAGACTGACAGGGAGCATTAAAACTACCTCACTATATCAATTTTTCCTTGTTCTTCAGCCCATTTCTTGTCATTCTTTACCTTTATAAGAATTGAGCAAAGATTTAGTATTTAACATTTAGGAGTCTTTCCTTGTCACCTATAGTATTTCAAGCATATGACACAGAAAACCATATTGGAGGAGTGAAATTGACTAGTATTCATATCTCAGAGAAATGGAAGGAAATATATATCAAAATGTCTTTTAATAAGCTGCACCATGTGTTGATCTATGATGTTTTGACTTCCCAAGGAAAATTATGTCTTTATCTTACAGGTTTGAGAACTGTATTAATACTGTAGGTTTCAGATGCATGATACAGTACATCTCCCCTGGATTAACTTTGCTAATATGTCTTACTCAAGACTAAACAACAATCATGCCATGTGTTTTTCATCACCATTGCAGAGGTAAAGATTAATATGATGATGTTAAAGAAGAAAGCATTGTATCTAGGAGTGCTGAAAGATCCTATTTATTTTCTTGTGTTAATAAAAAGAAGCACTTTGGAGAAATTTATCTTTATACCCCAGGTCATAAGCTGATGACATAAAAACATGAAGAAACATTTTCCTCTGAGGTGCAGTGCTAAACATTTGGACAGGTACATTAAATACATTTTCTTTTCTCTCTTCTTAAATGTTGATTGTAGAGACCACATTTGCAAAGTGCATACAAAATCAGAATACAATATAGAAAATAAATTTAGTACCCCAATTTTCTCATTCCATAGAAGAGCTGAAGTTTGGGAGTTCTTTTTTTCATAGTCAGAGTTTATATTCGTGTTAGATGGTGGCTGTTCTGGTATCTATAATCTATTTATAATACTTCAGTAAGTAGTGTGATGTAAATATGCATTAGTTAGCTTTAATCCCCACTGGAGGGGCAGTCAGTTGCCCTAATCCAGAATTCACACTCCAGGGGTGGTCAGCTAGCATTTAATTAGCAAGGCCACACTCCAGAGGCACTATTACAAGTGCTTCAGCTTTCTTTATCTCTAGGACCAAAGATTAACTAATCAGCACATTAGCAATGAGTTTTCATTGGCAGGAGTAATGGATTGTTAATTAACATAACGGATGATATAAATGAGCTATGGGGCTGAAAGTAGTGGTTTAAAAATATTAGATTGGCTAAAATGGTTCAGAGACATCCCTCACCTTCCCTAAAAGGGAGATAAAATTGCAGTGAGATTTCGACCCTTCATCTTTAGGAATGGCACCTGAGGCGTACTGCTGAAAAGGTCTGGCATGCTGCCGTGACTTTGGAGGATCCTGATTGCCTGAACCCCACTGTCAGGTTAACCACATTCTGCCTCTGAAATATGTTCATACATGCCCCCTCTACCCAAGAGAAATTTTTGTACAATGTATGGTTAAAGCACTTAAAAGGTCAGAGAGCTGGGAGTTCATTAAGTTTATAGTACAGATTTTAAGATCATGTTATGCTTGCTTACTAATAAATGTGCATATGTCTATGTATGGAAGTATTTGTTTCCTTTATTATTGGGTTGTGAGTATAAAAATGGTGTCAAAGTCACCCATCTTTCACTTACAAATTTACCATTTACAAAATATACTGTTAGCATAGTTATTCATTTAATGAATACTTCAACAAATAATTATTAAACATCTACTATGTACCAGGCATTGTACTTTTTGCTGGGGATATAAAAATGGAAAAAATGAGGCTCTCATAAAGAGTTTTTGTTCAGTGGGAAATGCACAAACACACAGATACTTAGGGATAGGTGAACAGCGTTACCTGTGGAACATTATAGAGGGCACTTTGCCCAATTACAGGGAATCCAGGACTTCTGGGGAAAGTGACAATTAAGCTGGTCATACCGGACAGGTTGAATTTGTTTTGTTGAAGGAATGGGAATAAAATAGGTAGAAGAAAACATGATCCAAGGATTGGAGATAAAAAACAGCACAGTGTGCACACTGCAAAATTTCAAGAGATGAGGCTGCAGAGATGGGTGTGGACCTGGTCATGGAGGCCTGTGTGCTGTCCATGTTCGGAAGCCTGCACTTTAGCTTTGGACTCTGTGGAGCATCTAAAGAGTTTAAGCTATGGAATCACGTTAGATTTACATCTTAGTTAGTTACCCGACAGCTGTGTAAAAGGAGACTCATAGAAGAGTCCTGATTTAAAAAGCGATTGTAGTGACTGAGGCAAGAAATTATAGTAGGGGATGAATTTGAGAAATATTTATGAGAAAAATTTGTGATTTGGGGGTAGAGACAGAATGAGGAGAGTTGTTCAGGATTATCGCACAGAGTAACTGAAACCATGAGATGGTGAAGGTTTCCCAGATAGAAGTACTGAGTAAGATGAACAGTGGGTAAAAGAATAAGTATCAAAGACCCCTGCATTGAAGATGTGACAGAAGAGCAAGGGAAGAGGGAAAAGCATAGTAGAGAGTGACTAACAGGGCCTTAACATTTCCCCTAGCTTGGGAAACTTTAGGTAAGTTTCTTCCAGACTCTAAAAGCCTCATGACTTTCCTTTTCTTCCATTTACAGACACTTGCAATCGTACCTTTTTTTTTGGTCCCTGTGAGATGTAAATCTTCTCCTAGCTTCTTGCCCATTTTGCAACCAGAAAGGTCTTTCTCAAGGACCTGGGAGCCATCCCTTTGAACTGTAATTATTAAGAAGGATAACGCTTCTCTTTCCCAGTCTTTGTGGGAAGATAGGATCCTAACTTCCATAAACACCAATTAGCAAACACAGATGATATAATCATCTTGACCAACCTCCCCTCTAAAGTCCTCCAGTACTTTTCTGTGGGCTCATAGAAGCATATAAAACTCTTTCTGCCTTTTGTTTCAGTGGAATTGAGTTTAGTCTCTCTCCCCTGTTGCAGTAATCCTGAATTAGATCTTCCTTGCCTGTGTAACTCCACTTAGTGCAAGCCTTCTTTGAGAAGAGAACAACAACAACAAAACCAGGATATTCACAGAGACAGGGTGGAGTGGAGACTGATGAAATGATCAGCACTGTCAAAACAGCAGAGGAAGTCCAGAAAGAGACAGGCTGAGAAATATTAACAGATTTGACAATTAAGAGTTCCTGGGTGTCAGGCACCAAAGGGGTAAGACCCAAAACACTCATTTCCTGAAAAGCTGCAAAACAGGTAACTTCTAAACTTTATTAGCAAATGTCATGGGGGGCAACACTGATCTTTTACAACATGATGTCTCAAATTAGAAAGATTATCTAAAAATTGTAACTTGAATACCTTGTAATTTCTCTCGTAAAAAAAAGACTGTGTAAGTCTCTGTATCAATGCTAATAAATATGTAGCTTAATGATAAAAAGAAAAAGAAAAGAGTATTAGGGAATGGGTTAACTGCCAGGCACTTAGGGAGCATAGCATATGTTTTGTTGAGTGAATGCAATATTGAATTAGTGACTGGGAGGTGATGAAGTGGAAACAATGTGCAAATTTATTTATTTATTTATTTTGAGAAGGTTGGCTAAGACACAGGAAAAATTATCTGGGCAGTGTCTAGAGATGGATACACGGCTCAAGGAAGCATTTTTTTGTTGTTGTTTGCTTTTTTGTTTGTTTGTTTTTCCTGGTAAAAACTTGAGGGGAAAGACATAGAGAAGAAAAGAAGTTGCACATAAAGGAGTCTGAATGATGATACAGGGAGCAAAACACTGAAGGAGGAGAAGAAAGGGACAAGATTTAGGTAGGGAATTAGGCCTTGAGCAGGAAGAGGACTATTTGATCCTCCTAGAATAGAGTAAAAGAAACAAGTAAAAGAAACTAAGGAGGGCTCCAGTTGAAACTGATCCTTCATGGTACCCTTAATTTTCTTGACTAAACAAGGAGGTTGACAGCTGTGAGAGAAGATGTGGCCTTAGATGTTAATGTTTTCCTAGGTGGGGTATTTTTCAGTGATCACAAGATCCTGGGTGTAGCCTTGAGAGGAAGTGACTGAGATGAACCTAAGTGAGAATCTTTGGAGTAAACGCAGCTCAAAAATTGGTGGAGCCAGGATTTGAACCCAGGTATACAATCTTTCTCCAAAGCCTGGTCTCTTATCACTTTTTCATTTTGCCTTTATAAGCGGCAATGGGAGACTCTGCCATCAGCACTCTGGAATTTATACAGCCCCCTGGANTATACAATCTTTCTCCAAAGCCTGGTCTCTTATCACTTTTTCATTTTGCCTTTACAAGCGGCAATGGGAGACTCTGCCATCAGCACTCTGGAATTTATACAGCCCCCTGGAGAGTTGAGCACAGGTATGCAGACTATTCTTTGTAAAGGTTGACAACATAAGAGGGGTTACTTATAACAGAAAACGGATTCTGGAAAGGCTGAGGAAGAAGGGGTGGAGTGCCAACAGTGAAACATTGATTATAATCTAAGTGTCTTCCAGCAAGACATTGGTTATATGACCTATGGTACAATCCCATGTTAGGAAATTCTGCAGTCATGAAAATATAGAATGTTTAATGACACAGAAATGCTTAGGATGTATTCACTGAAAAAGTTGATCACAAAGCAAAATACTACGGCACCATTCTATAACAAAGAAATGTATACATATAAATGTTGTGCACATAACACAGTAACAATGACAGAAGAATAAAACTCAGTCAATGAAGAGAAGGGGTGGGGAATTACTGTAAAGAAACAATGAGCAGTTTTGCTGAATTATCTCGGTATCTCCTGGGAACAAGTGGTAAGGATCAACTAGGAATGGATGTTCTAATCTGTCTGCCTCTCAAGGACTCTACGGTTTTTCTTATTGCTGGTTTCTGTGCTCCTGTCCCCTCCACCCCTCTTTATCTGCTTATAGAACACATAAATATCAGTGGCAAATACCATTATCAGCATCAGTCTCCCTAAGTCTGAAATTTTTGAGACAGTATATGGAGAGAATGAAACTGATCTTCAGACAGTCAAGAATTGGCTTCCCTATCTAGCCAGCTATGACCAGGAACATGGGGTCAGGTGTTAAAGCGAGGCCCCTGATTCTTCCCCATGGCCTGGGGTGTGGGCAGGGGAAGTTTCCAGAGGCCATGATTCTGGATGAGGTGGGCAGTGAATGTCTCATATGTATAATCTGTGTATATTTAGATGTTGGTATTCCTATGGACGACTTTTATTCTTTCTGCTTTTAAAATATTTTCTAAGTTGTCTGCAATAAAGACAAGTTTTTTTCATAATCAACTTTTATCAAAAGAAAAATAAGGGAAGGATCTAGGAGGCAGTACAGAGCAGTACAGAAATGTGACCAAAAATGTTGGGGGTGTAGATAGCTTAGACATAACTGGCTTGAAGTATGTTTGATAAAATTTGTTTGTGAATAATAGACTGAGGATCCCAGGTGATGTCTGACTGAAAATCAGGGGGCTGATGAGGCTGTGCTGAGATTTCTGAAAACTAAACAGGGGCTCCACTTAGGGTGAGGGTTTGCAGGATTTTGAAGGAGGGCCCTCTT
>NW_017732356.1:487081-488773 GCF_001890085.2 Hipposideros armiger | reverse complement strand
TTTTAAAATTAAATAGATGCTTCTGCAAAATAAGGGAACAGATTTGAGGATCTGAGCATTTTTCATCAGGATCCCTGATGAAACACCATTTGGGGGCATAGATATTTCCATTAGAGTTACATCCTTTTGTCCACTCATTTCTGCTGTGGTGATTACACAGAATCAGCTGTGATGTTTCTGTGTGGGAAACATCACACAGGAGAGAAACGTTTGGAAGGGATAAAGTGGGAACTATCTTAATCAAGTGAACAGAATAACCTTGGGGCCGCACCTCAGTAAGAATTTGAGAAGGAATGCTGGAGCACTGGTGTGACTGGGAAGCAAATACTATTCACCATGTCACAAAGCATTTTTAAATCAGGATTTTTAAAGTTTATATTTTGTCTTTTGTACATTGCCATTTAAAGGAAGAATGAAAAGTTATTCTCTCATCTCAAAGAATCAGTGCAATGATCAAATTCTAGGTCATATTTTTGGGCGGGCAATGTTGGTCATTTGTGTAGGATACCTCTCTCCTTCATGATGAATACTCGTAGGAGCTCCTATGCAACATAATTTTATAAAATCACCTGGGTGGGCAGATCCCTCTCTGATCTATGTCCCATTTTTTGGATTTTATGTCTTCCACTTAGGTCTGTCAATCCGCTGCTTCAATATTAATTCACCATCAAGAAACATTTATTAAACATTTTTTAAAGTATATAGTTTGTACTTGGCACTCAGGATGCCAAAATGCATCTTTGGCTTCTGGGGCATATGAACCTAGCGTGGGGAATAGATATGATAAGGATGCTCACAATACTATGTGTAATTGCTAGGTAAAGACACAGTCCAAGTGCTATGGGAGCACAGAGGAGGGAGCAACTGATTTATTCCGGGAAAGTAAAGGAATTGTTGAAGAATCCTCTGTGTTGGCTCTTAAATTAGTTTATCATATTTCCTGATTTGCCTCGATAGTCTCTTGATGCTTGTTGTCCCAGGGTAATTATTGATAGCTTCCTCTTTCACCATCAAAAGTATCCTAGTATGCACCTCACATCCTTTAGGTCCCCCTACACTTAAATGATGAAATTCATGTTTGCATCCAGGTTACCAAAACGCACATATACACTAGTAAGCAGTGTGACTATTATCCTATATAGGGCTTGGGAATCCTGGGTTTCAGCAGAAAGTAATGTTTCAGAAAAGTGGCTCAGATGGCAGTGTAGAGAGTGGACTAGAGTATTCTTGAAGAAACTAGTTTAGGTGCTTATTGCAATTGTGCATAAGTCAGCAAAGGAAGTCCTGAATGCAGCAGTGATCCTGGGGATAGAAAAAAGGAAATCAAGCAAATAACAAATGAGATAAATATTCCCTTGTTAGTTATAAGATTACATTAATACATGTAGTTTATTGTGATTTCAAATGAATACTTTTGCTTTTCTAAATTATAATTAATATCATATATATACAACTATCACTTTGAATTCCTGTGGTTGTTTGAGACAGTTGTTGGAGTGTGGTTAGCTGACAATAAGCTTTGAAGTTTCCTTTTTTGGAAGACCAGCTTCAACTCAATACAACATCTTTTTTTTAAAAGATTTTTATTGGGGAATTGTGGGGATGGGAACAGTGCTGGGGAATTGGGGGAAGGGGAACAGACAAGTTGCTGTCGTTTTGTTCTTCAGTCTAGTTGTGGAGGACGTTGCTTCA
>NW_017732356.1:482338-485006 GCF_001890085.2 Hipposideros armiger | reverse complement strand
GCAGTCTTTGGTTTTCACCCTCCCTGTCTGAAACGCTCCTCTCCTGGTCCTGCAAGCCGAGCTCCTCATCACTCATTCTTATCACAAATGTCTTCTCCAAAATATCCCCGCCCCCACCTTTACCAGCCACTTTGATGAATATAAGCCTGTTACTTTTTTTCTTTATAATGTCTATCACTAGCCAAAATTATCTTATTTACTTGTTTATTGTTTGCCTTTTTCCAAAAAATTTCCGTGAAGGAAATGACCTTGACTGCTTTCTTCACACAGCTGTATCTCTCTAGTGTGCAGAACAATGCCTGACAAACGGTAGGGGCTCATTGAATATTTATTCAATGAATGAATGAATAAATACCTATTTTTACTGGGATAGTATAAGTGAAGCACTTGACACAGGATAGATGCTTAACTGATGGCATTTATTTGTATTAACTATACAAGTATTTGCTCTTGTAAGTTGTTAAGTGGTTTTTCCAGTGTAGAAATTAACTGTTATTTAGAAATAAATGATCTTTGTAAATAAACTCTCCACACATTAGCTTTCTTGCAGTATGCCATCTGTTTCTTTTTGGAATCCTGACTGATCTAGACTTTTTGTTCATCAGACAAAAGATTGCTTATTAATTTTAACATTCAGCATTGTTTTGTTCTAGTATAACTTTTGAGGAACCCCTCTCTCCAAATCCAGGTAGGAATAACTACTCTTTCCTTCGGTGTTTCCATGTTTTATATATATATTCACCACAACACTTACAAAACTTTATTATACCTTGGTGCTAAAGTAGCAATAATTTTTACTAGACCATGTTCTTGAGGAGACGGCTGGTGTCTTGTTTTAGTATTTATATTATAATATCCAATACAATGCTGGCTTCTTAGTGGCCACTCAATCATTAATGATTGAATAAATGACTCTGAAAAGTATCAAGTACCATATGTACTCCAGGCAGGAGTTTTTAGTTTTATCATGATTGCCCAAGCCTCAAATCCAGGCTCACAATGCTGACAGATTAGCATTTATTCTGAGCTGGTGATACTTGACATGACTGTGTGCTAAAGTATAGCTAAGGAGAGCAATTGAAATAGAACAGGTTAACTATGTGATTTCAAATTGTGGGATTAATACTCAGTGGGGCAGTTAATAGCAAGGAGGAGTGTGAGTAGAGAAACAACGCAACAAAAAGTTTGAGTAGATAATACTAAAAATTTCCATCTCAAGTGAATTTTACTAAATAACTACATACAGTTCTTTTAAAATAGTGAACAAAACTATGATTAACAAAATTTTGTGCTCAAGTATTGGTCTTCCTAGTTCAAAGTTAGGTTCTAGTGCCATTCAGAAGGTAAGATGTAAGCTTTGTCTTCTTCCTGAAATTGGTTCCTCCTTTTTTTTTTTTTTTTAGATTAGTTTTACAAGTGAAACATCAAAGGGCAAAGAACCATAATAGACTGTGTTTTATAAGGTAATATGTTAAGGGCGATTACAAATTATGTTCCAGTTTTATATTAAGTACTGTTACATATTCTATACAGAATTATATCTTTACTATACATAAGCAAGCTAGCAACAATTTAAATATACTCCAGATATGTAATTAATAACTTAATGGCCCTAACATTAGCATTAGCAGGAATATATATACATATATATATATATATATATTATATAAATAAATTTCTTCCTTGCTTTTGTAATGATATTAAAAGAGTAAATTAAAATTCACTTATATGGCAGAAGAATAAGAAGAAAGCAGCTCTATTACTTGTTTAAATGTCTCTTAAGACAAATTTACATAGCATATAATTCAAATAACCCCACTTAGCCATACCAAGTCTTCAATGAAAGTCTTGTTACTGCCTTCAAATCTTCTAGGCCTGGTGCATACTAATTTGTATAAATTATTTTATTCTTTGTTCAGGGAATGAAGACCACACCAAAGTCTAGTAACATCTAATGACTTTTTTAAATACTCGGTGAAGGCTTTATAGTTAGTATTTCATAGAACTCTGAGTGTCAGATCTGAGTCTCTGAGACCTTCAAAAGGCTAGTATATGAGAATAAGCCAGCCCCAGGTATGGGGAAGTAGGAAGTCACCTATGAGCTGTGTTTTGAGGAAAAGAAATAAAGGTGTATGTGCCAACACATATCTTCTCCATTAACGTTAGCTGATGTCCAAAATTTCTCATTAACATCACTTATTTTGAATTACAATAACCCTCCTAATAGACTCTTAATTTAAAAATTAAGATAGAATTCACATACCATACAATTTATTATTTTAAAGTGTGTATAATTCAGTGGTTTTTAATATATTTACAAACTTGTATAACTGTCAGCATGACCCAGAACAGGTTTGAGGCAAGTGTTATGGAGAATTCAGTTACATGGTAGAGCCAACAAAAGATAAATGAACAGGGTTAGACTAATTGCTAACTGTTACAGATGCTTACGTTAAGTATTGTGTGGTTTCATCACTTTCAATAGTAACATTCACCATCTCTGGGGAATTAGCACACAGTGGGGTAGGGAGTGGAAGCAGAAGATAAATATTTGGAATTTACAGATGAGTCCTCACTCAGGGTATTGTCTTTGAGTGCATGTGTATAGCACTTACGATGAGAAACATACTAGAAAAGAATGATTCATCCAAAACAGGGCACTTCTAAT
>NW_017732356.1:455332-481393 GCF_001890085.2 Hipposideros armiger | reverse complement strand
CATAGGATTTGAATTTCAAAGACATCCCCCATCTCACTGGTGAATAATAAATTTGCCCTTGAGTGTCTTAATGAAGCCCTGTTGAATTTTTCTCCTCCCTCAAATAGTATATCATCTGCTTCGACTAAGATTGCAAATTCCAGGCTGAAGTGAAGGTTTTTTCCTTTTTCACCCTCCGCCAAACTTAGAGGTGTCTCAGGAGGGAGGATTTTAATGAAAGCACCTTCCCAGCTTTAGCTCTTGTATCCAGCCCGACTTGTTATTGGCAAGTTGAAAAATTTTAAATCATGAAAGATTTACATGAATGATGTAAGGTTTGAAATGTTTTATGGCATGTTCATTCACACTAAATCAGCCATTGCCTTTTAGACTTTTCTTTCAAGACACTTATGCAAATCCAAAATGACAAGAATGGATTTAAAATGATTTTCAGTATCTGAAGATTAGCAAAAAATGACAGACTCATAAAGTACTGCACCGTTTCCAAGGGTGAACCCTCCCCAACATGGTAAGCTGGAACTGTCTGGAAAGAGAAGAGATACACACATTGAAACTCTTAATTTCACCTTTTTTGTTAAAGAAGTTCCATTTCTTTCTCTCAGGATGCCGTCACGTTTCTTCCATGGGCACTGGGAAGTAATGCCTTTATTGGCATACAAACTACTCTGCTCAAAGTTTTATCTTCTGTGTTCTCATGTTGTATTGAACAAAGCATAGAAGAGTTTTAAATATTATGCAAAAGCTTTCTGGCAAAGGTTTGAATAGTTATTTGATGAATTTGACAAATTCTCCATAGAAGTTGACTTTTCTCATAAAGGAGTAAAAAACAATTTTGGTATGTCCTTTCTAATCATTTAATAAATATGTGATTAATTGCCTATCAATCAGTAGAATTTGTTTACTCTTTCTCCTTCTTAATATTCAGACATTTGTTTTCATTTTCTCATTAACTGCCTCTATCAATAAAATCAAGGGGAGTGATGAAGACAAGTGTTGGTGTTTAGTCATTCAGTGATTTGACAGTCTGGTAGAGAATATAGAAAAGTGAATAAGTAATTATTGTAAAACACTGTAAGTGCTATGGAGAAGAATTACAGTTATGGTTGTTGTGGCAGATTGCATTTTCCAAAGATGGCAGCAACAGTAGTGTCCATTCTACATGCTCTTCTGCAGTGTGACTTTGACCTCCCCCATCAACAGGTGGAGTCTAATTCTCCTTCCTTTGATTTGGGTCTGGCCACAGTGACACTCTTGTATCCAGTAAAATGAGACAAAAGTAATGCTGCAGGGCTTAAGAGGCTGGGTCAGAAGAAGTGTGACAACTTCTGCCTTGGGTTCTTGGCACTCTCACTTTCTGGATGCACCCTCTTAGAATGACCCCTCTTTGAACCCAGCATCCTTTGACCTGGGCAATGAAGCTGCTCTGAACCTTGTGTCTCGGGATGTTTTTGCACTTTGAAATATGTTCCCTGGAGTTTTCTAAGGCCCCTCTGGTGCCTGGGACTGGTTAGAGCTGGCAGTGCTGCCTGGACAAGATACCTCAGGCTGGACTGAATCCAGTGTGGACCACACACCTGTTTCTCCATCCTCTGTGCTATATGTGGGTTTGACCAGAAAACCATAGGAATTGTGCCTGGCGAGCTCTGTGGCTGGGCCCAGTTTCTAAAGGGACAGCTTTATGAGCATCTCATTCATGGGGCCTGTGCTATATTTCTTGTTTAAGATCAAGTGAGATTGGGCTGTTAGGATGATGCTGAGTTTGAGTGACTCAATCTCACATTGGACACAAATGAGTCTAGGGCTCAGGGCTAGTGACAGTACATCACAGACTCCTTGGCTTGAGGTGCCATCCATGTTGTAACTGCAGTGCCATCTTTAGCCTACAGCACTGTGAGTTCTAAGCTGGGATGGATGAGCGATGGGTGTTTCTTACACCAATGAAACTCAATTTTTAGTCTGCCCATATCACCTAATAGAAAATTATGAGACAGATACACACTCCATGTGCACACACACACACACACACACACACACACACACACGGGAAGGGAAAAAAAAGCAACCCATTGTGAAATGATAAAGCAATAAGCAGAACAAGACAGAGGTTTCTATGACGTTGAATATTGAGTAAAATATAAGTAACTGAGTGAGAGAGCTGAGAGGGGAAGACATTGAACTTAGAAAAATGTTTGCATTTACTACTTTAATGTCAAGGGACAGCAAAATTTAAACTGTGGGCATAGACATGGATGGCTGAAGCATACTGGAGTGGAAGTCATGGGTTTACAATGAAGTGGGGGGACTCACAGCAGTGGCTTTACTTACATAAAAAAACATTTAAAATAAAAATAAAAATGAATTATGTATAACTAGATATTTATGCACAGTATGTTCTCAAACCTAGATGAAGAATGTTTCTTGTGTATCAATCTTTAAAGAAATTTAAGGGAAATGCCACTAAAGTTCAACAGGAAAAAAAAAAGCTTTAAAATGATTTTATTTGAGGATCAATAAATACAAATATATCAGTTATGTTTTAATTAATGATTGAAATAATAGTTCTGTTTGGAAGTAAAAATAATAGGAATGGTGCTTTATTCCCAGTGTGATTTGTACAGTTTGTATCCTGAATATTTACTTTTTACACCAATAAAGCTCCTTTCTGCTGACCTAACTTCCACCTCAAGGTCAGTGTAACATTTTAATTCATAAGACAATCACTATCTTTAGAAATTTTTAATAACTTAAAAAAACCTTAGCACTTTAAATTAGTTTTTGCAATCAGTGTCCCATTTTGTTATAATGGCTTTTTATTAAGAAACACAAAACAATCACTTCCAAACAGCAAGTTCTTTTGTTAGCTAATAATAAATAATTAAGAATAATCAATGAATACAAATTCCAGTCTTGCTAACGTCCAATTCCTCATTTTTCTCTTGGTTAATGTGGTGATAACAGTACCTATATATTCATGTGTTATAGAATTAAGAGAAACAACAATAAAAATAACATAATTTGGTTCCTTCACCTAAAAAGTACTCAGATATGTAACTTATTCCTCTCTTTTATGACCTAATGGCTGGTAATTCTGTGACTAACAGCTCAAAGATGGGAATAATTGGAAGTGATCTCTATACATTAGAGAAATGATCCATTGAAACCAAGATATACTATGGCAGGAAAATTCTGAGACAAAACAACTACAAAGTAAGTAAAGACTTTCTAAGCCCAAATATAGTAGAAAAATACTTAGGAATTGTCATGAGATCCAAATTACCAATGAGCCAGCCATGGGAACTTGTATCCAGAAAAACAAAGAGGATTTGATTAATTATGAAGAAAATGCTAATCCTTTAGACTTACAAATGAACACATTCTTTTGACTATTAAAAAATTTGGATTTGGTATCTGCATTTTAAATAGGATTTTTTTAAAAACTGGTGATCCGGACAAAAGATTAGAGGAGAAGGACTTACAAAATTTGTGATGAGATTTAAATTTAGGTTGACCATACATTTCAGTTATACTTGTTCCAATATAACTATTTGTGAATCATTATATTGTTATTTATTATATATATAATCATAATATAAAATCCCTACTTTATAACCATTTTTGGTTGAAAATGGTTATGAAAAGATGTGTAGCAGTTTTTTTGCATTTACCCTAGGATCTTAAAGAAGCTGAGAAAGGGATAAAATGTTTTTTCTCTAGCGCTATCAAGTCTTACCATATAGTAACACCCCTCAAAGGCTTCATATTTACCTTTAGAATAAGTTCAAAATGTATAATATGGATGACAGGGCAATTCAGGCCATTCCTGTCCCTGTGCTTGCTTATTGCCCAGGCTCATCATGCTGTATTTTTTCCCTCAATCTTAACTCCCCTTAACTAAACTTAAAAAATTTTTTCAAACTACACTCTCTCTTCTACAAGCCGGGGCCAACAAACATGTCCTTCTGGGATATTCTCCATCCTATGCCTCCTACCCCACCTTTCACTTTATTAACTTCTAGTCACCCCAGTGGCAGAAAGCAGTTCCTGGAACACTGACACCTCGCTTGGGTGTCATCCATCCTCGGCACTTTGCGCTTACTGCAGCCATGATGCTCATCTCAACACATTTCCATTCTCTGTTTACTGTATGCCTAATTAGACTGAACATTCCAGGGCCTACTCTATACTCAATGTGTTGCCTCATGCTTGGCTTATAATAAGGCTTTAATAAGTATATGATGAATTGGTCTGTTGAATTAAAAACAGTCTCTGGGATTAAGATTTTCTGTGTTTACACAAACAACTGTTCAGGTCAGAACAAAAATAAATTTGAGCGATAATATTGTCATTCTGAGTTGAGCAATCATAGAAGCTTCTGAGACTTGTCAAGTCTATCTGCATTTCCATTATGAACTTTGCCCCAGACAATGTTTTTCTTGCTTGTCTGTAAGCCTCTGGGGATGAGCATACCACATTCCTTTAGCAATGTGTTTGCATTGTTATAAGAATTCTTTGTAGTAAGGAATTTGTAAGACTTTAAGTATTTAAACATATAAGATCTTAGTTAATTCTTCATACATTTCAGATACTTTTTTTTCCCCTCAAGAGAGGCAGATGGTTTTCAACACAGCAATGCATTTGTTATTATTAGAAAATGCTACTCTTGTATGGAAAATGAATGTCACAGTAATGAAACATATTTGTTGGCACATACAGCAACATGGTGTTATTCTACGAGGAACTAAGTCTAATGAGCGTTGGTAAGTTTCTTCATATAAACATTTTTAAAAAGAATTGAATTTTGAACTTTTATAGTCTTAATATCTTTTCTTTTTAAAATATATATCAATTGTACTCTTACAAATTGGGTGAATATTTTCTAAGTTATTTGGATAAAGAGAGTTTATTTCAGGTATTTGGGGCTACTTTCATATGGTAAGTCTATTCTCACTACAGATATTTTCTTTAATTATAAAGAATTGCAAATCTTGTGAAGTCTTACTATGTGCTGACCTAAGTGTGTTTCATGAACTAACTCTTATAATTCTCACAAAAACCCTATGAAGTAACCACACTGTTATACCTATTTTACAAATAAGGAAAATAAATCCCAGGGGGCTAACCTACAAGAAGTTAACATAGCAGGTAAGTAATGGATCTGGAATTTGTGCTCAGGTAGACTGGTTTCAAAGTCTGAGTACTTAACCACTATGCATTAACATCAGGAGGTTAAATATCAATATTTCTATTAGTAGGCTAGTGAGAGGAATGTTTCATTTTGAAGTGGAACAAATCATCTGAATGTGACAGGTTAACCTATGAAATAGAACATGGCAAACTTCGTATAAATAATTCGAAATTCCATGGCATGGTGGACTGGCTTTACACTTTCAAGGGGGCAACCTACACACGAGGCTGGTGGACATTATAGATGAAGTCATAAGGAACAGTTCCAAACATGTCCGTTCAACCATTAACCCATTAATTTAATAAATATTTCTTAAACTCTTTATTGCAGAATATCTATACGTTCCAACACTAAACACGGTGAAATATACAATTTAAAAGATGACCCTTTTCCCATGGCCCCTATTAAAAAATGGCATTTTAAGCATGAACAAACATAAATGCTCTAGGCTATTGTTGAAATTGTGCCTTAAGATTAGGATGATAACATAGACAACAAGGCTTAATAGTTCCCCAAAAGTACAGCATATTGTATTCATGCCTCCCATGAAGTTTTTACCAGAGTTAAGAAGAGCTTCCCAGGTGATTTTTAAGCTCACTAGATTTTGAGAACCTTGAAGACATTAATCTTGAAGTTCTTTTTGTTATTATGTGTCATATTATACAATAGGGTTCTTAATTATTTTTATGGGGGCATCTATCCCTTTGGCAGTATACTGAAGCCTATTTGTAGATATATGTTCCCAAAGTACTCAGCCAAAGTTATGCGTTGAATTGTGTTCCCTCAAAATTCATAGTTTCAAGTCCTAACTCCCAGTACCTCAGAATGTGACCTTATTTGGAAATAGAGTTCTTAAGATGTCATTAGTTAAGATGAGGTCATACTGAAGTAGAGTGGCCTTCCAGTTCAACCTACCTGGAGTCCTTATAAAAAGGGACACACACATAGGGCGAACTCCATGTGAAGATGGGAGTTATGTTGCCACAAACTAAGGAACTACCTAGAGGGGCCTGGAACAGATTCTTCCCCAGTACTTTTAGAGGCAGCATGGCTCTGCTGACACCTTGATCTCAGAGTTCTAATTTCAAGAACAGTGGGATACTAAATTTCTGTTGTTTAAGACACTCAGTCGATGATAATTCGTTATGGCACCTCTAGCAAACTAATACAGTGGTGAAGGAAGATAAACTTTTCAAAAGTCTTGACTAGGCTTCTAGGTTATTATTGCATAGAAATAACAGATATGCATATATTAAGTTTTGGTTGCCCAGAAATATTCTGGAAATAGAGGGATAATTGGGAGTAGGTTAATTGTTAGAGAAACAATATGGTTTATTGAAAACGGGCTTTAGAATTAAAAAGACCTGGGTGCAAAATCCAACTCTGCTGGGTCATCTATAACACATTAATCTTGCTGAGCCTTGGTCTTCTCATCTGTCGAGTAATAATGATAGTAAGATGCCTACCTCATATAGTTGAGGAGATAAAAAGATAATATCTGAAAACAAAACACCTTAGACTGTGCTATGTACTATGGAAGTATTCAACAATTGAAAACTCTCGTTCATGCCTATTATTATTTTTATCCTTCAATTAGTGTTAAGCCTATAATAATTCTACAGAACGAGAGCAAAATTAGTTTTATTATTGCTTTTTCCTCCCTCCTACTAGATATGTAAATCTTGCAACCTACTTGATTTGATGGCTAGAAGAGAGTTATGGATGTATTTTTGAGCCATACCAGGCAATTGATTGGTAGATGGAATTTGTAGCTTTGTAAATATAGTGATTTAACTTTCAAATAAATACTTAATTTTTCTATAATCTGATGCAGCATGACTCATCCCAGAGAGCAGGTTCACCAAATCAAACATTTTCAGCCTAGAAAGGTCTCCCCTTAAAATCTTTTTCTTTGTGTCCCTGGATATTTTACTTTATAGCCTAATACAGTAAGACAACATTTAACTCAAGTACATTATTTTTTGGTAATGAAGGTAATGCTTTCTTATTTTAGAAATTTAGAAAATAAAGAAAAAAATAAAGAAAACAAAAATTACTCTTAACTACAATAGTCATAGATGTAAAAATCACTAACTTCGTGATGTATATTCATTATGTGTATGTGTCTTATGTATAATGCATATAATATATGTACATATATGTATATGTATGATTAAAAATGAATACATAAATATGGCTCAGTCTAAATTGCTTTTGTAATTTTTCTTAAAACCTTTTATATTCTGAACATGAATATGTTCATTATTTGTCAAGAATATGAGACTTAATAACCTAAAATATGTGTCCATAAGTTAGTAACAAATCCCATATTTTATACATTCACTCCTTTAAAGCATTAAAAACCATGGTGTGAATATTCTTGAATAGA
Organism: Hipposideros armiger; assembly: GCF_001890085.2. Classification (NCBI taxonomy): domain Eukaryota; kingdom Metazoa; phylum Chordata; class Mammalia; order Chiroptera; family Hipposideridae; genus Hipposideros; species Hipposideros armiger. The sequence goes on along the minus strand of NW_017732356.1, from coordinate 473,819 downwards.
ATTCTTTGCAAATGTCTCTGATTATTTTTGTAGAGTAAGTTCTGGAAAGTTTGAGTTATTTATAGACCACATGAACATTACTTTCAGGTGACTGATAGGTAAAAAATAAAATCCAAGGAATCTGGTTTGGGATGCATTTTCATACAGAGACTACTTTGACTAAATTCAGTGAAAAATAAAGTTGTAATTAAATAGCCAATAGATTTATGGCATATGAAAATCAACTATCAGGCTTCTTGTTTTAGTGTTTCATAGACAAGGCCTTTGATTTCCTGGACCTCAACCTGGGCAGAAAACCACCATTACATCATCATTGTCATCATCATCCTTATAATAGCTAACATATGTGAAATGCTGCAATAGATGATTTTTGTATTAATAAGTCCTTTCAGTAGCACTACATAGAAGGCATTACCATGTTCATAATGGGTAGGAAAATGCATTCTAAAAAATATTGTGTTTTCAACACCTCACAGCAAATGGCAGAACAAGTTGAAACAAGGCCAGGGCTGCCTAACTTCAGAGCACAGGCCCTGATTATGCCCTAAGACCTCTCCAAACTTGCAGGGATTCTCAGGATTCGCAACCTTACTCACAGCTTGGATCAACCATAATCTCTCTTAATTTGGCACCTCTTCCACCTTCCTTTATGTTTATCCCTCCTCAGAATTGTGTTTCCACTTTCAAAATGGTGCTGGCTTCCTGTTAAATACCTGAGACTCTGGTAGTATGGCATTGGAAAGTCTATACATCCCAGAAGGATAGATAATGGCAAATCCTTACCATTTCCCAAGCTCCTGATGCTTTCTGCAAAGACACTATATTCTGTACCTTTAACTCTGTAACTTTAGGACTTACCCAGACATCACGTAGTTGAAATTTATTTTAAAACATCATTGATGATACCTGGGGTGAATATAGGTTTTTATTTTTTGGTTTAGCATGAGGAGCATATATGGCTGTTAAAATCTTATAAATTTGACACCCAACCTTGGTATAATTCCCAGGGAGCAATGTCAAAAGGAAATATTCAAAATATCAGACATGTTGTACAAAAATAATCCCTTTACATCGACGAGAGGCAGACTAAGGAAAAAGACATGTATTTAAAGGAAAAGATTTACTTAATATTTTGAGTGTCTAATAGTATTATGAAAGACATGGATAAGTCTAAACAATGCTAAAATCACAAATAAAGTTGGTCAATTTGATTAAAAAATTTACAGAGTTTGGATTACTAGTTTTACTTTCAAGTATTTATTTTAGTATTGCTAGATTATATAAGTTCAGTTACTGAAAAATATGTTTTATCCTAGACTTAGAAAATAGACGGAAAGGCATAGAGTGCAAAAGTTTGCAATAGTTTTCAACAAATAGAAGCTATCCCTATTTATAAAGCTTATGTTCTTGTCAATCCATTAGTGTGCTTTTCTAAATTTATTAGGTATGCAATGTAAGATTTAAGCTTTATTTACAGGGGTTGTTTGTATCTCAAGAAAATAAAACCAGAAGGATTTCAATAGTTCCCATTGATGTATTTATCACAATATAAAGATAAAGGAGAGAGAGAGGGAGAGGGAGAGGGAGAATATAAATTACTTCCATCTTTTTGGGTTTTGTTGGTGAGAATGTTTGCAAACCAGAAAGACAATCCTTGGCTAAACTCTGGTTGTTCCCATTGTCTAGTAAAAAAACCTCAAATCTGCTTGAGTCGGACATTTTGTGTTATGGAACGGGGGAGTGATATTTGTCTTTGCTAAACCTAAGGTTCTATATAACATCCAAATATGTATGTTAAATATGGGGTTTGGAGCTGGAGAGAGTGGTTAGACCATTAAGATCAAGAGAGAAGAAAGAGCATCCATTACTATGCCTGGCATAGAAGTTGTTACCCAGTAAGTTCTTTCTTTCCCTTCCCCCTTAAGTAGTAAGAGAAGAGGGGGAAAATCCTGCAGAAGTTAGCAATCACTTCAGATGAAGAACAGAATTAAAGCTGACAAAAGAAATGAAATATGCTTTTTCTTATCTCTCTCCATCTCTCAAACCAACCATCAACAATTTACATCAAAAAGGAGCTGGTAGGGCCGGCCAAGTGGCTCAGTTGGTTAAGAGCACGAGCTCTGAGCAACAGGGTCACTGGTTCGATTGCCACATGGGCCAGTGAGCTGTGCCTGAGCTGAGCTGCTGCTGAGCCACCAACAGGTGGCAGGATGGCTTGGCTGGTGAGAACACATTCTCCAACCACAAAGTTGCTGGTTCGACTCCCTCATGGCATGGTGGGCTATGCCCACCAGCAACTAAGATTGAACATGGCACCTTGAGCTGAACAGCCGTGAGCTGCCGACGGGCAGCTGGATGGCGAATGGAATTGGGAGCTGAGCTAGCTCTGCCCTCCACAACTAAGATTGAAGGACAACAACTTGGCTGTTTCCCTTCCCCAATTCCCCAACACTGTTCCCCTTCCCCAATTCCTCAATAAAATCTTAAAAAAAAAAAAAAAGGACTGGTATCTGACATGCTTTGGTTAAGTAACAAAATTATCGTTATGTATAAGTGTCACTCAGGTTTTGCAAAAAATGCATATTAAAATGCATATTTTGATAAATTAACTTATTTTTACATGCTTACCAGAATTCCTATAGGGGTAGGCTCAAGGTGGTACTGGGAGTCAGTTCTCCAAGGGTCTGTCATAATTCTAAACATTTTGTGAGTAAAGCACTAACAGATCTTTATTCTAGACTGTCTCTTTAAAGATGTCTGCATAGTGAACATTCTTGAAAAACAGTCTCCCTCAAGAGCAGAGGGCAGGCATGCTTACTGCACACCATAGAAGATTCAGTTTCTCTAATTTCAGTTTCTCTCATAATGCAATTCACTGTCTGTGTAGGTATTCATCTGAGTCTTATCTGTATCACCTGCATTGGGACTTGGAGGAAAAGAGAACTGCTGTAAATATAATGATGGCTGTGCTGCTTGCTGTGCCATAAATAATAAAAGTCCTTTTTTTCTGACCCAGGGGTCTCATGTCCTCTGCCAGCATCCATGAAACTGATAAGCTAACTTGTTAGCTTGTGAGTACGGTGAATCCAGACCCTTCCAAGTTATTACAGATAGGTTTTCAGTAAACATTTGTTGAGTACCTGAAGAGTTTTTTTGATAAAATAAAATTAGAACTTGATTTATGTAAGGCTGAATTACAATTTTAAAAATGTATATACTGGATAAAGCAAAATGTATCTATACTATCTGGTTTCAGAATTGTCCCTCAGAATTGAAAAGGAAAAATCATTCTGAAACTTGTTAAAATGGTAAGGAATGCTTTAATTAAGCCTCTTGCAAAAGTAATATTGCAATAGAGAAAAGAGATTGGGCTCAGCTCCAAATACAGCAAAGACAGCTGGGTATTTATAGTCGATGAGCAGAGTGAGGGGGGTCAGTGAGTGAAAAATTACTAAGATGAGATATCAAAGATAGGAGAATACTTACTAAACTGACTTAATAGGATTCTTGATGAAGGCTAAACAAGGGCAAGAGATGAGAAATTTGATCAGATATCAAGGGTGGGGGAATTCTCACTAAACTGATATAGCAGGATTCTTACTTAGACTGAGGTTAGGCAGGTCAAAGAGCATTGGGGCCAAGGTTGAGGTCTAGTTGAAAAAAGAGTTTAGAGGAGACTAACTAAAGTTTGGTCAAGGAGAATCTTTGTCATAGTTCAAAGGTCATGTGTGAAAAACTGTTATTTGTGTAGGTGGGAGGCAGGAATAGGGTGGTGGGCACTGTATGGTTCCTCAATAGGAAAATATATCTGTATTACTTAACATCCCTTTGTTATGTACAGTTTCTGCTGATTTTATAGAAAGTAAATGTTCATCACAATTGTAGCTCAGATGACGCTTCAACCATGAAATCTTTCCAGATCAGCCAAGTCAGAAATATTTATTGTTTCTAGGGATACCTGCAGCATGCTGTTTGTGAATCTAAAGTTTAGAAACTCATAACTTATTGCTGTGTATTATAGCTTGCAGTATGTGACTCCTAATTTGTATTATGTAAATAAACCTTCATCATCCTTCTATGGTTCAAAATTTATTAGAATTTTAGTCATTGTCTCACTCATATTTATAATCTGAGCACCAGCCAGCAACAGTTCACACAATTCCCTAGTCAAAGTATCAAAACTCATTCTCTCTCTCTGCAAATATATGTATATATACATATGTATATATTTATATATGAATACACACACACACACTCTGTATACACACATACACACATGTTTAAACTTTTCTTTTTCAATGCACTACATATGTGAAAGCTAGAATGGATGATGACAATAATCATGTTTAATGTACCACTCGGCAAAAACTAGAAAGAGATTACAAAATTCTAAGAGGTATAATTTGAGTTACATGGTTTGCTTTTTGAGTCAACAACTAGTGGGTGAACTATATTTGATATTTCCAAAGCAACTGGGTGCAGTATTATGTGAATTAACCATAAAGGGAGTTTGATTCCAGTTTTTGCTATTTTAGCTTAGTTTAAAATGTGTGTTTGTTTTTCCTGTCCATAGTCTATCACAATTGATTTCTACTAAGTACCTTGAAGGTAGGGGCCATGTTTTTTTCACACCGGTATAACTCATGATGCACATCAAGTCACTTCCCAATAAATGTTTGGTTAATAAAAATTAAAGTCTTGGATTTCTTTTATGAATCATGAATGATACTTTTTATCTGGTTATAAAATAAATTACATATACACTGTACCAAATTTTGAGAGTAAAGATATAGAGTATACTCACAAAAGAATAAAAAGCATTCACAATTTCAATATCGAGATAAACACTTTTCATGCTATCATATGTATTTCAGAACTCTCATTACTACATATATTTTTAAAATGAAATAATTATGTGGCAGTTTTGTAATACAATTTGCATTTAGTTAAGAGTATGTTGTAAATACTTTCCTATGACATTAAATATTTATTAGTTTATCGGCTGTGTAGTAATATTCTACTTTAAGGATGTAGTACAGTTTCTTTAACCAATTATCTACTTGGGAAATTTAATTTATTTCTAATCTATTTGTTCTTGAAAATACTGTTTGGAAGAACATTATCACTGAAAACATTTGTGTATATCCATTGTCATGTCAGTTGTGACCCTAGCAATGCAATTTTTTTAATCAAATGTATGCATATCCAAAAAAATGATACTAATTTAAACTAGTTCTAGCAGTGATAACCTCTGACAATTGAGAAATTTTCAAAATTTTAAATGTATATGGACAAGCAATGATGAAAAATAGCATACATTACCAAATTATATTAGATTCACCTGCCAACTCCTTGTACAACTTTACAACACAAATTCATTTAGCTGTCTTATTTTGTCCACAAAAGATACAAACTGCCAAGGTTCACTCAAAAAGAAATAGATAATCTGAAGCCTTATTATAGGAATTGAATTTGTAGTTAAAACCCAGCTCACAAATAAAACTCCAGGACCAGATGGTTTCACTGATGAATCCTACCGAACATTTAAGAAAGAAATAAATACCACTCCTATTTGAACTCTTCCAGGAAACTGAGAAAAGGGGAATACTGATTTTTAACAAAAGTGCAAACATAATTCAGTGGAGAAAGGTTAGTATTTTCAACAAATAGTGCTGGAAAATTGTAAATCCGAATGCAAAAAATCAAAGCTAAATATAAACCTAAAACTATAAAACTCCTAAAAGAAATCACAAGAATAAACCTTCCTCACCCCAGATTAGGCAAACCAAAATCATGATCCATAAAAGAACAAACTGATATGCTGCACTTTATAAAACTTGTAACTTCTGCTCTTTGAACTGCATTGTTAAAGGAATAAGCAAGACTGGGAGAAAATATTTGTAAATATCCATATATCTGACAAAGAATTTGTATGCAGAATATATAAAGAACTCTGAAAACTCAATAATAAAACAAACACAATATGAAATGGGCAACGAAGAACATACACGTTGCATAATGAGTAATTCAATGGCTATTAGGCACATGAAGAGATGCTCAGCATCATTAGTCACGAAGCAAATGCAAATTGAACCCCAGTGAGCTACCATTAAACACTTATTAAATGGCTGAAATTAAAAAGACTGATCACACCAAGTGTTGGGGAGGATGTGTAGGAACTGTCACACACAGCTAGTGGGAATGTAAAATGGTGCAACCAATCTGGCAATTTGGTAATCGATCTTAAGAGTTTAAAAATATACCCACATATGATCCAATGATTTTACTCTAGCTTTTACCCCAAAGAACAGAAACGACACATCCATACACATACTTGTACATACATGAATATTCAGAGTAGCAGTATTTGTAATGGCCAAATAACTAGAAATAATTCAAATATCTACCAAAAAGAAAAAGTACATACTGTACAATTCCATTTATATACAATTCTAAAAAATGCAAACAGATCTATTGTGGTGAAAAGCACATCAGTGTTTGCCTGGGAAAGGGAGGAGGCAGGAATGGAGGATGGATTACAGAAGAGCATGAGGAAACTCTGGGGGGTGAAGGATATGTTCATTATCTTGATTGCAGAGATGGTTTTATGGATATATAAATATGTCAAAACCTTTCAGAGGGCGCACTTTAAGTATGTGCCAATTTTTGTCAACATGTCAATTATACCTCAACACAAAATGCTAAAAAAGAATTATGTCCCTTAGTTTTTATTTGAGTATTTCCTCTGGGGATTTATTTTAATTACTAGTCAGCAATTGTCATTTGTATGTGATCTTGTGCTGAGTAAATTGTGTAAGGTACTATCTATTATTTTAGCTTAAATCCTTTTCTAACAACTAACACTAAACTGAAATAGCTCTAAAATAAACAAAATTGAAGACAGCTGGCAATCTGGTCTAATGAATAAAATGATTTGAGGACACGCTTATCTCTTAGATGTCTCATTGCTATTTGTATTTTAAATTTACATTTCTTTCTTTTGGAATTTAAAGGTGTTTTAAATGTGAACATGTCCAAGACACATGTTTGTAAATCATTATGATCACATGTGTTGTGCAGTTATGCTTGGAGTATTCTTGTGCTCGGTGAAACTGTACTACATGGGAGTGGGCAGGATGTCTCAAGGTACCTGCTGGGAAAATACAAAAAATATTTGTTGTCTGTTCACAGCATCCAGAGACGGATAGAGTTTTTCTCATGAGGGGTGATTTACAACCTGACAAATCTAGGACGATCTCTTCATTTGTGCACATAACCAGGATGAGGCACTGATCTGCCTTCTGCTGTCTGTCATTTCTGACATAAAAAAGAAGAGGATAGAAGTCTAAATCCTCTGTGCCAGGTTAGTCAGCGAGGTTCTTACAATGTGCATCTCTTGATTATCTTTGAGACACCAGCTCAGGTTCTTCTATTCTACTCCACCCTGAGGGTTGAGGAAAATGTGAATTTTTTTCTGTCATATTAATGTTATTTAAATCAAATGTTGACATAACCATGCAGAGTGTGAATCTTCTTTTGACAAACTGGGGTTTCAGCTTCTGCGAGCTTGAGTGAATACCCACGATTTGCTAGGCATATGGGGAAATAAAAATCTTTAGATTTGCACATTGTAGAAATGCCTGAGGAATACTTTCCTGAGCATGTTATTTTTCTCATTTAGACAATAGACTGATGGTGACAATAGTGTTTCTGTGTGACAATGAGGCTGAAAAGACAATACAGAACTACCTGTCACCTGTACACTGTGTACACCTGATATTTGTCATTTGCTTTGTTCTGGTAGCTGCAATTTGAGTATCTTGTTCCAGTTTATCCCAAGCTGTGGCTAAGAAATTTCCTTTGGAAGTGGTTGTCATCTTGATTCGTCTCTCACAGTTTTTCACAGTTGTGCCAAGTTGCAATCAATGGCTCATAGAAAGCCTTGCTGCAACCTCTCTTGTTTGTGATGACCTCACTTTGGTTCACTTACACAATAGCTCTTAGACTATTCTGCTGCTGTTTTTCTTTGAAATGCTCTATCTCATCTTAAGATAGCTATATGGTATGATCTGCAGTCTTCACTACTGGAATGGGCTACTTTCCAGAAACACAGTACAACTCATCTTATCTTTCCACAGAAAGTGGTATCAAGAAAATGCTCAGCATCCTGAAAATGTTGTCTGTGGTAGGTCCAGGTCTCACAGCTAGATAAGAAGGTGAACGATGTGGTGATTCACAACTAAATTGGTTCTGAAGCTGGTTGTTTGGACTATGACATTAGACTACCAAAGTAGATGCCAGCTTTGTGATTTCAGTCTGAGCCTGCACACCATATTTAATTATTCATTTTTTTTTCAATGAATATTTCTTAATTACTTATTTGAATCAGGTTCTAGGGTTTCAGTGGAGAATAAGTCAAAAATATTATTTATCATGGGGTTATCATCTAGCAGTTTTAGTCTGCACAATATCTTGTACATATAAGTTATGAGTTGAATTGTATTGCCCCAAAGAAATATATTGGAATGTTAACCCTCAGGACCTCAGAATGTGACCTTATTTGAAAACAGGATCATTGCAAATGTAACTAGTTGAGATGAGATCACATGGGATTAGGATGGGCTTCTAACCCAATATAGCTGTTGTTCTTATAAAAAGAAGACCATGTGAAGACAAAGAAACATAGGGAGAATGCCTGTGATAATAAAGCAGAGATTAGAGTTATGCAGCTGCTTCCCAAGGAACACCAAAGATTGCCAGACAACCACCAGAAGCTGGAAAGAGGCAAAGAATGATGACCCCACAGGTTCAGGAAGACCATGACCCCACTGACACCTTGATTTCAGACTAGTAGCTTCCAGAACTGTAAGACAATACATTTCTATTAAGCAACCCAGTTTGCGGTACTTGGTTATGGCAGCCCCAGGAACTGATAAAATAGGGGTTCAATATTTTTATTGGATTAATTTATTGCCTGTATGGAGATATTGTTTCTCTGAAGTTGTCAATTTGCTTCGGTCACCTACTCATATGAAAATTTGATAAAAAGACATGTAAACTCTCCAGAAGAAAAACTCAATGATGGAGCCTAAACTCTAGAATTTGGAAATCTTCCAAGGTCTCTGATTCAACCTTTCTTTTAACGCAGTACTTCCCTCCATCTCATAAGCTATATCATGTTCCCTACCAGAGTACTAAAAAAATTAGGGTCACTGTCTTACTGGGAGGTACATTCCACTTAAGATTTTTTATTTATATTTTTAAGTTGTGGTTAATACGTACAACATATGATTTACTATTTTAACCATTTTAAGTGTATAGTAAAGTAGCATTAAGTAAATTCACATTGTTGTGGGACTAATTTCAAAAAAGTTTGCAAGAGCTTTTTTTCATTTTGCAAAACTTCAGTTCTAGTCCTACTAAACTCCCCATTTCCCATTCAAAAGCTCTGCTAGAAAGTTTTTTTCCCCCTAGTGATTCTAGGAGATAGAATTATCTCTTCAGCTACTGACCTGAGCTCATTCTAATTTTCTTTGGAGTTGACTTTTTTGCCATAATGCCTTTTCTGTGTGAAAATCCTATCAATTATTATTATTACTGTTGTTATTTGCCTTCTAGGAACTCAGTCTATAAAATCTCCACATTTAACCAGGCAGCAAAGCCTTCTGACCTATGTCTCACAGTCCTTGGATTTTTAATTACTTTTTTGGGGTCCATTTCTGCAACAATTACTTTGGTCTAATTCACTCACTCACTACTCCTCATGTCCTTCAATTTCTGTAAATCTCTTTCAACCTCTCAGATTTATCATCTAGCTTAATATAGTTGTCAGGATAGTGTTTCAAACACATGTTATATCACATTTCTTCTCTAGGACTTGTGTGTTAGTCCTCCATTTCCTATGCTGGTCAGTCCAGTTCTTCAGGCTTCCAGACAAGGTCTTTTATTAATCCCTCTCTATACCCATCTAAATCATGTATGGACTCACCTCAGTAGGCCCCTCTTTCTGCCTTCTTCAGTCTTAGGAGGTATAGTGTTTTCCATCACCTTCTTTCAAACAGGCAGAACTGTGATTGAATTTTGTCACTTCAAGTATGTGACCTGGGCCAACATTTTTAGTTTCCTAGAACTTAGGATTTCCTTATCTGTAAAGTGGAGCTAATAATAATAATAGAATCTACCTTACTATATTTTTAGGAGAATTAAATGAGAAAAAGCAAGAAAAATGTTCGGTAAAGCATTTCATAGTAAAAAAATCAATACATTGTGTTTTTATCCATGTTGTTATTATTTCTGTACTTTTGACAAGATGACCATTTTATGTATATGTCTTATTTCTCTAGTTAGAAGATTTTTAGATGCAAGAACCATGTTTTAAACTTAGTTTGAACTCTCCATAACCACTGGTACAATGCTGTCCACAGAGCATTAAATTAAATCCTATAGTTAACAAATACATGAAGATAGTTTTCTTAAAATAAGGAGAGTTAGACCAAGAGATTGAGTGGAAGGCTGGCAGACGCCATGTTTGAAATATCATTCTCTTTCATCCTTACTGAGATGTATGCAGATCTGTATCATAAAGAGGAACATTTTATGCCTCATTAGGGCACCATAGCAGCATTGAAGCTGATTTGACACCAGTGTGCTTGGGGCATCTGTGCAGCAGCTACAGAATGGCTAATGATGGGTACGTGCATTTGCCCACATGTCTTTCTTTGGTCAGAGGTGGAAATAAAATTCTTCATGAAGGTGTAGTTTTGAAAAAGTTAACTTTCTAGAATCACTGCGATGTATGCTACAGAAAATGGCATTGAACTTTTCCTTTGGAGCAAGAGCTGTGATGTTCTCTGGAGTATGTGTTTTGCAATGTATTAATCATTACATCTTATGGCATTGTCACAAAAAGTTCTACATTAGTCACAATCTTATCATAATTTAATGTTTATGTGATATCATTTCAAATGTAATTATACTTCAAGACAAATTTTGCTTTGATACAGAAACCAAAGTAGTATCATAAATAGTCACATATGGAGAGTACAAAGTCATTATTAATGACCATGAGCACTCCTTTTTGAATTGCCTTAATATTTAGCATGCCATTGGTATATTATGCTAAATATTAAGGAAATATTTAATTTCCTTGATTAAATATGTGAATTTAACTTCACAGGCACCATAGTGAAGTTTGTTTATATTACCTAGATTCTGTTTTTTCTTCTATGCATACTTTCATTGCTTACTATGTACGCTCTTACCATGATCCAACTTTTAAAGGAATTCATTATTTAGCAAATATTTACCGAGTATCTCCTACACAACAGGCACTATATGAGAAGCAAGGGAGATGATGTTAAATAGAAAAGATACAATTATGGTCTTTTTTTAGAGCTTACATAATTAATTAATTACAAATAAAATTAAGGATGACTTTAATTTTATCAAAGAAACAAGGTGGGTTACACATGATGCCAAAAATCCCAGTTAAGTCTAAAAATAGTTAATGTAATTGGCATCATCTAACAGCACTAACTCAGTATGCCTTTTAGAAATTTCTATTCAAATTTACAAGACAGGTGAATTACAATGCCATTTTTGTGGCAAAAAAGAGTAATTACTTTCCTTGTTTATCACACAAATTAAGGTATATTGCTTCAAAATACTTCTATGTTTTCAGAATGCTTTGGTTTATTTCCATTGAACTATGAATTATGCCTCAATATCTGTGGTTTTATGAATTAAAACAAAAATAAGGATTGCTGACTTAAAATGATTTTGTAGATATAAAAGCATTATTTTTAAATGCCTCATCTTGTTTCCTTGCATTATTCCACTTCTCTTCGAAAGCTTGAAAAAAATGCCTGTACAGTTGATATGACTTTATAAAGCCAGATTTTTATGTGTTCATTATATGTCATGTAGAACATAAGGCCTTTTTTTTTTTTTTGGTAGTGATTGACAATGTCAATATTTTTCCCATAAATAAAGATAAGAGCACATTATTTAATTTATAGAGCTTAATTTTCATTAAATGTAAATTGACTACTAAATAGTTAAATCTCTTAAGGACTATGTAAGAATTAGTTGAGAATTGACTTATGGATGTTATTCTCTGATAGGTAAATAATGAATGAGAAAATAATGAATGAGATTTACTATATATTTAGGTCTTCTTTCAAATCTTCCAGAATATTATACCATGTTATGTAATCTAAAATTACTGGGTGAAGGGTTATCTCAAATATAATTATGATTTTGTTCAGCAGGTTGGGCTGTCTTCTAACATTGTTTTCCTTCATACTATAATACTTTTAGTCACTTCTATAATGTAATGTAGGGATTTTTATTGGGAGATATGTCCAGGAGATGGTCAGAAAGTTTATGTGCAAATATGAGGTAGTCTTGGGATGTAATATTTATTACACATCTGGCAACAGGGTACTATTATGTGACAAAAGATAGTGTAAAATATTAGCCAATTTACTGGGAGAGATGGGCTATATTTTAGGCACTGGTTTAAGAAGAAATATGTGATTAAATTCCTAAGAATGACAATACAAAATAATTTAATTCAGGGAAAACTTGCAGGCCTTTGCTTATGCTATTATTATTATTATTATTATTATTATTATTATTCAGCTTGAATATTCTTCAATTTGTGCTCCTAATCATTCAAATTCCTCATATTTTTTATGAAATCACACAACCACTCTAAAAGTCTTTTCCCTCTCTTTCAGCACTCAGCATACATTATGATCTTTTTGCTTATTGTTGTTGAATAAATATTGCTGAGTATAAATATTTGGAAAAGCCTGTTCTATTATTTTTTTCTCAATGCACTGTCATAAAGCAACACAGACAGTTCTCTTTTATATTAACTGTGTGCCTATCATCGATTACTTTGAAATTGAAAAAGTTTTACAATTCTCTCTTTTTGACAACTTATTTTGCCTTGAAAGCTTTTGTAAATTCTTGATTTCTGGAATTATTCTTATGAAGAATGCCTGTGGAGTGAGGCAATTTATAGACATCATTATCTGCTCTCTGTTGCCTGGGTTGTTGAAGACGATAAAATTCAGAACTGATGGTCAGTTATACAATAGATCCACATTCTGAAGAGCTTCAGAATGTTCCTGTGATGTTTCTACTTTGGGATTGAAAGGGAATGAACATTCATGTTTATGTCCTTATGTCTTTGGAAGCTAAATTATAGAGTGCTCCTGTGCAATGAAGTCCTTTAAGCAAGAAACACAAATCTTTAAAAGAGCTCTAAACTAAAATATTTAAAATGTTCTCAATCTATAGTGTTCAAGTAAATAAAGATGCATTTTTAAATAGCTTCTAGCTGGACTTGATTTAAGGCAAAATTGGTATTGAATTATTAGAAACAGTATTCAGCAAAAGATAAAAGTCTTTCTGGGCTGGCCGAGTGGTGCGTTGGTTAGGAGTTGGCTTGGGACGCCAGTTCTGAGCAGCAGGGCCCTGGTTTGAATCCTACATGAGGGTCAGTGATCCTGTGCCCTCTACAGCTAATGTGGTGAACAACAGCTCGACCTGGAGCTGGGCTGCTGTGAATCGCCAGCGACGGGCATAGTCTGCAGTGAGGCTGGCCGGCAGCGGACGCGAGCTTTCGTGAGCTGCCGTGAGCCACAGTGAGCTGCCATCCAATGGCTGGTGAGTGACTGCCTCACCCGGGAAGAGCGCAATGATAATAACAACATGGGACAGTGAAGCGATGTCCTCCACAACTAGACTGAAGAGCAAAAAGACAGCAACTTATCTGTTCCCCTCCCTCAATTCCCCAGTAAAATCTTTAAATATAAATAAATAAATAAAAATCTTTCTATATAGACAAAAATAATCAATTGTTGACATTGCATATTTTAGCTACTTGTGACATTTGGTCACTTAAACTCCATCTTTGTAAGTTATGAGAGGCTTAAGCTAATAACTCCAAACATATCTTTCACTCTAAAATGATCACATTCCTGGATTTTTTTGAATGGTGTATATTTCTGTAAACAAAGTAGAAAGTAATGAAATGATTATATAACTTAAATATTTACCATTATTAAGTGAAGCCAATTAAACTAAGCTTCTATAAATCTTTTAATAAGCTATTGGTTCATGATTTTGAATATTTTTTATTAAAAAATTCAGTGAAGCATGAGGTACAATATGCACAGGACAGAGAATGAGATTTCTATCTTTTCATCTTAACTTTGCAAAGACTTTACAAGTGCCACTTATATAGAACCAACTAGGTCATGCCTTTCAGAGGCCAGTATTCTTTTACATTGGACTGAGCATCGCATCAAAGACTGCAGTATTAATGTTCTTTATACGATCACCTTCCTTCTCTGGCTTCCCATTCTACTTTGTTCTCTTCTTATAGATTTTACTGCCCTTGCCTTGTATCAAGCATATTTTTGTATGTGTCAAAAGTCTGCTAGATTGAAGACTTCTTGGGGATGCAAATTTCATTGATTATATTTTCCACAGTCTTAAAATTGACTTGGCATATAGTCCTTTAGTAAATATTTGTTGAACTAAACTCAACTGCTTTTGTCTATTGTCCCCCAGAGATTAGATGGACACCTTTTGGACATGCATAAGATTACCTGACCTGTGAGATCAAACCAGACTCAGAATGGCATTTCCAAAAAGAAGTGTGGTCTGGCGTGGGGTCCTGGGATGACTAGAATAGTCTAACACTGCTTGTCAGTCTAGGGTTTCAGTTGAGAGGTGGCCATAGCCTGTGGCCTTGAGACTTGCTGACATCAAGGATTTTCAAAGCTCATCTTATCCATGGTATTTTGTGTATTATAGGATACTATCCAAATCTTTTTATATTCTTTCACTAAGTCACTGAGTTTTGGCACTTTGGTTGCAGGATGATTTTTAATTTAAGAATTTAGGCATCTCAGTAGGGAAGTTGAGGAATGTGTAAAAGTAATATTACTCTTTAATCCATGTCAGAAAATGAATGAAAATGAAATGTATAACTAAAATTATAGCTCAATCCAGGGAATCAGCTTAGTAGATATATCTGGCCCAGATCCTAAATTAAAATCTTATTAACAGATCTACAAGTTCTTGGTTTGGCCAAAGAATAAGGTGATAATTTAATTTACATGTGCTATTAAACTTAAAGGATGGTCAGATGATTAGAATAAAGAATTAGAATGTTTGGGCAGTTGCTGCTACTTCTTAGAATGCATGTACTCTGATACCAAGCCAAGTGCCTGCAAATTAATGTGACTGCAGTTGTAAGCACAATTTAATTGCCTTTGAGTACTAAGGAAACCTTGAACTTCTCTGTGTTCTCCACATCATTTAATGACAGATATCTTTATGACTATTTTGTCTGCCTAGAAAAGAGGGATAAATCAGAGCTACAATTGTGATGAAAGGCAACTCAACAGCTAAATTGGGTTAAAGGAAAGCACAAAGAAATCAAAGGTGCAAATTAAATTTCCCTAATGATAAAAAATTTGCATGATATCAAACAGTGAGATACCCTATTAGCTAGTAAATAATCTCATTGCTGTGTACTTTAGTGTATCTTTCTCATATTTTATGATAATTATTTGTTGCCTGGGAACATTTGTTAAGAAAAGCATTCAATACTCACCAACACAAATGTTACAAGATACACTTTTCTGATTAAATTTTAGGATGAATCAAATACATTAGATTTGTGCTGTGTCTACAAAATTTTGCTGATATGATTGCTTTAGATTTATGGCAATCACAAGAATGTTAAAACATTCAGACAGACAGGGGTAACAATAATATAATTAGTTAAAATGTCAGACAGGGGTAATAATAATATAATTAGTATATTTTGATGCAATAATTAATGGCATGTGTTATTAATGAAAGCATCCATAAGTACTACTTTTAGGAAACTTTGATGTATGTAAATATTAAATATTAATAGTTCTTGAACCAGATGACCAAGGTATTCATTAAGCAACCTTTCTAATTATTCTTTTCTGTATTTTTGTGCTTGTTTATTCCTTAGAAAGGATAGATGCTCAATACTGGAATATTTTTCAAAGCAAAGATGAAAATTCAATTTTTATCCCTCAATTTGTTCTTTTTTTAAAGATTTTTATTGGGGAATTGGGGGAGGGGAACAGACAAGTTGCTGTCCTTTTGTTCTTCAGTCTAGTTGTGGAGGGTGTTGCTTCACTGGCCCATGTTGGGACCATCATTGCACTCTTCCTGGGTGAGGCAGATTGGTCTCTTGCCGCTGGACGGCTGCTCACGGCAGCTTGGCCACTCATGCCGGCTGCCGGCCGGCCGCTCACGGTAACTTTACAGCAGCCCACTGCAACTTCACTGCAGCCTACGCTGTCGCCATTGACTCCCAGCAGCCCAGCTCCAGGTCGAGCTGTTGTTCACCATCTTAGCTGTAGAGGGCAGTGTCACTTGTCCTAATGTGGGATACAAACTGGGGCCCTGCTGCTTAGAGCTGGTGTCTCAAGCCAGCTCTTAACCAACGCGCCACTCGGCCGGCCCCCCTCAATTTGTTCTTAAAAGATTTTTTTAAAAGGTCAATTTTAGATTTGGTTTAAATGGCTAATAGGAGTTTGTTGCTTAACAGAAGGACACAAGTTACAAATACAATGCTCCAAACTATGTTCTAGTTTAGAAAAATAATAACCATAATAAAAAATTGTTCAAAGAACAATTATCAATAATTAAAAATAATGTAATATTTAGTCAATATTGTTAAATTAATAGTAAATTTTATGTCTCAGACACTATGCTTAGATGAAATATTTATTTATCTTCTTAATTCTATGAGCTGTGAGGTAGTTTCTATTATTATCCCCAATTCACAAATGATCAGACCAGGAGTGTGTGTGTGTATTTATGAATGTATGCATATAAGTGTATACAAGGTGTGCTGAAAAGATATGGTGAATGTTTAAATTAAAATAATTATCACAGTGGGCTGGCCCACTGTGAGTAGCACGTTGGTTAGGAGTTGACTTGGGACGCCAGCTCTGAACAGCAGGGCCCCGGTTCAAATCCCACATGAGGGCCAGTGACACTGCGCCCTCTACAGCTAAGATGGTGAACAACAGCTCCCTGGAGCTGGGCTGCCATTAGTGGCTGGCGACGTTGTAGGCTGCGTGGGGCTGGCCGGCAGCGAGCGTGAGCTTCCGTGAGCTGCTGTGAGTGGCCGTCCAATGGACAGCGAGTGATCTGCCTCTCCCAGGAAGAGCACAATGATAATACCAACATGGGCCAATGAAGCAACGTCCTCCACAACTAGACTGAAGAACAAAAGGACAACAACTTGTCTGTTCCCCTTCCACAATTACCCAGTAAAATCTTAAAAAAAAAATTATTGCAGTAAAAGACACATTGCTTATTAATCCCCCTAACTTCGAACACACTTATCCCATCATTCTTGCCATTTTCTGAAGCAATTCTGGGAGTCCTCTTCAGTTTCTTTACTTCATCTTCTATCATGACAATGCTCTGTGTCACACATAGCTCTTGTATATGGCAATTTCTGTCAAATAAAAGCATTATTGTATACCCCATCCACCTTATTCACCAGATCTGGCATCATGCCACTTCTGGCTTTTCCCCAAAGTCAAAATGACCACAAAAGGTAAACGTTCTGAGATGATTCAGGACATTGAGGCAGCCATGATAGCGCAGCTAAAGATACTCATGAAAGAGGACTTCCGGAGCTGCTTCAGAAAGTGGCAAGAACGGTGAGATAAGTGTTTTCAAAGCGAGGGGGAGTATTTCAGGGGTATTAATGGTGATGTGTCTTTTACTGTAGTAAATTTTTAAAAATTTAAACATTAACCATATTGTTTGATCACACCTCATTCATATATATATATGCATGCACACAATGAAATAATCACACTTACATAGCTTAAAATCTGAAATATCCACATATCAGTATATTAAACAAACCAGTAGGAATAGATCACCATTTTAGCTGCCTAACATTCTAATTGTATTGGCAGATATGCAGATTGCATATTTTTTTCTATCGTTAATGATGCTATAATAAAGAGGTACATTCATATTTATTCAGTTGTCTGTTTTACTATTTTAGTGAAATTGCTAGGTCAGAGAGTTTCATTCATTTAAATTTTGACATTCTGTGAAATTGCTGTCCAGAAAGATTTTATCAATGTACACACAAATCAGTACTGTATATGAGTCCTCATTTTATCCACTCCCTTATCAGCACTTAGTATTACCAATCTTACTGTTTAGAGCTGATTGATAAAAATTGGTAGGGTATGTATCATTACTTGTTTTCATTATAGTCATTCAAGATTTTTTTTTTTTTAAGATTTTTATTGGGGATTGGGGGGATGGGAACAGCGCTGGGGAATTGGGGGAAGGGGAATAGACAAGTTGCTGTCGTTTTGTTCTTCAGTCCAGTGTGGAGACGTTGCTTCACTGGCCCAAGTTGGCACCATCATTCCTGGGCGAG
>NW_017732356.1:445695-451552 GCF_001890085.2 Hipposideros armiger | reverse complement strand
CAATGATGGTGCCAGCTTGGGCCAGTGAAGCAACATCCTCCACAACTAGACTGAAGAACAAAACAACAGCAACTTGTCTGTTCCCCTTCCCCTGACTCCCCAGCGCTGTCCCCTCCCCCAATTCCCCAATAAAATAAAATAAAAAAAAGAAATTGCACACTGTGATATATAGATGATGTATTACACAATAGTACACTTGAAACCTATGTAACTTTACTAACCAATGTCACCCCAATAAATTTTAATTAAAAAGAAGAAATCAGCATAAAGTAGGTAGAAGAAATAAAATGAAGCGCATTTCAAGTGTGAATGGACTGTAACAAATCACCACAAACCACGAGCATAAAGAAACAGAAATATATTCTCTCTCAGTCCTGGAGGCCAGGAGGCTGAGTTCCTGGTCAGCAGGGCTGTGTTCCCTCCAGTGACTCTAGGGGAGAACTGATTCCTCACCTCTTCCAGTGTCTCGTGGCTATCGGCATTCCTTGGTTGGTAGCCGCCATCACTCCCCATCACTGCAGTCTCCCTCTGTGTTCACATCACCTTGTCTTTCGTGTGCATGCGCTGTCTCCCTGTGCTTCTCTTTTATAAAGACTCTTGTGCTTACTTTCAGACTCCTCCTGGGTAATCCAGGGCAACCTCGTCAACTCGAAATCCTTACCTTCATTACCTCTGCAGAGACCTTTAACCAAATAAGGCAAGACTTACAGATTCCTGGGACTAGGATTTGATATCTTTGGCCATATTTTCAACCTACTACCGGGATTTAGGAAGAGAGAGCTATAGGCCTTGTGGGGGAAGTAGGAACGCATCAATCTGAACAGCATAGATAAACAATTGCTGTTAGAATTGAAAAAAGGGGGACTCCGGTTTGGGGAGAAAGCTTCATGAAATTAGGATCTGAGATGCGTTAGGAAGGCTGTAAAGGATTTTGTGGAGAAAAGGGCAGCAGAGCCCCAGAGCTGGGAATGTCTAAGGTGAATTTTGGGACAATGAGGAAGTCTATTAGGCAGGATCTGGCAAATATTCCTCAGCACAGTCTATATTCATTTACTGTTACATGATTAATATCAAATAATTATTTTTTTGAAAGTGGCTGTGCATGAATTATTAAATGTGAGGCAGCATTCTCAAAAATAAAATAAAATAAAATAAAAAACCTCTGTTCTCTGGCAGATGTCAGAGTAGCAGTTCAGAAATTCCAAATGTTCTTCCATATGTATACTGAGAAGGCCATTTGTCTCCCTGCATTAGAGCTCAAACCTGTGCTATCAGTAAGGAGCCTCTGAGACCCCCCAAGAGTGGAATGTGGCCCTAAGATATAAACTACCTTTAGGAAAATTGAGGTAACATCTAGGGATTTGAGAACTAGAGCCTCTGCTCTTGAAAGATTATCAATCTTTACTGATGCTGCTTCACTATAAATATAAATCCTCATTTACCCGAATTCTTTGAGCAATGCTTTCAGCTCAGTTCTATGTCTCACAGCAGCTGATCACTTGGGGCTTAGTGACTGATAAGTTTCTTTTTGCAAAAGATGTATTTATTCTGCTGGGAAATATCATCATTTTTCTTCATTCTCTGTGACATTTTGTCCATTATATTCTGAGTTTGCCCATGGGACAAAAATAAATAGCTCAGTCTTCTTAAAAACAAAGTGAGAATTGAATAAATTAGGAAGCTGCTTGGTGTGCCTGCTGCTGATGGAAGAATGTCTTTCTTCAAATTATTCAGTTCCCCTTTATTCCTAAAGGAGACTAGTTATTTGTTTTGGTTCATGGAACTAGCTCTTGGCATCATGCATACAACCAGAATAATTACAAGTAATAGTTGGGCTGAACTATTTCCGAGTAAAGAGATTACTGAAAATCTGGTTTATTCTCTGTTTTGTAAGGTTAAAAACAACAGCTCTATACCAGACAAATTACATTCATAACTTGGCACTTTAACATTTAACAATCCTACTCTAGTATAAATTAATTGTGTGTTTGTGTTTCTGAGAAAAGTGTCTCATTGTAGAGGTCTTTTTTTTTAAGATTTTTTAAATTTTTTATTGGGGAATTGGGGGGATGGGAAGAGTGCTGGGGAATTTCGGGAAGGGGAACAGACAAGTTGCTGTTGTTTTGTTCTTCAGTTTAGTTGTGGAGGACGTTGCTTCACTGGCCCATGTTGGGACCATCATTGCNCGGCGACTCACAGCAGCCCAGCTCCAGGTTGAGCTGTTGTTCAGCATCTTAGCTGTAGAGGGCAGTGTCACTGGCCCTCATATGTAGGATCCGAACCGGGGCCCTCTGGCGTCCCAAGCCAGTTTTTAACCATCGCGCCGCTCGGCCCGCCCTCAAGATTTTTAATATTCATTTGTTAAATGCTTTGAAAAGAATAGAATTGCCTCCTACTCTAAGGAAGAGTTTTATCTATCTATCTATCTATCTATCTATCTATCTATCTATCTATCTATCTATCTATCTATCAATCTATCATCTATCTATCATCTATTTAGCTATGTATCTATCATTTATCTATCTATCTATCTATCTATCTTCTTTCTATCTATCTGTCATCTATCATCATGTATTATCTATGTATATCAATCTAGACTCAGGGAGTTTCTCCCCCTCCTCCCCACCCACCCAATGGGGTATAGTCACTTGCTGTCATTAAATTGTCTCAGAATGACCGGTAAAGGCCCTTTTATGCTGGCTCTTGTGTTCTGTTGATATTTTTCACCGTTTTTAAAGCTCATTTTTACTTTTTGATACAGCAAGATTTGGAATAATGAAGGAATTAAAAAAACAACAACACCATTTGGCAATTGCCAATAATGACTGTTTTAGGCAGAATCATTAATGAATGCTAAACTGGTAGGTAAAAATGTGATGAGAAACAGGATGCTTACATAGTCTCAAAATATCTCCCATAAATACTTATAATTACAAAGGGCAAATGAATAATTTTGGTGGAGAAACCTGATGACTTTTTCTTAACTAAATAAAGTTAACATCAGCAGTAATAGGGCAAATATGCATGTTCACGTATCTCCTGATATGATGCACTGAGAAGCACACACATACACACTTGGTGATACTCTTTCCCCAGGGGAAAAAGTGCATCTAATCATGAGGAAACACCACACAAATCCTAACTGAGAGATATTATACTGATCTGTATTCTTGAAAAGTATCAAGTTCCTGAAAGACATATAAAGACTGAGGACTCTTCTGGACTTCACCTAAAAAACATGACAACTAAATGCCACATTTGATCCTGAATTAGATCCTGGATTAGAAAAAAAAATGTGTTTCTTTTGCTATAAAAGACCTAAGTGGATATTGGTAAAATTGGAGTATAGCTTCGAGATTAGATTGCAGTTCATTTTCTAATTGATAATTGTAACCATGAGTATGTAAAAGAATGTCTTTATTTTTAGGAAATGTATATTGAATCATTTAAGGATGAGGCACCTTGTGTCTTCAACTTACTCTGCAATTGAGAAGGTAAATGTTAAAATATAAAAATTTGGTGACTTTGGTAAGGTGTAAGAGAATTCTTTGTACTATTTTTGTAAATTTTCTGTAAGTTAAATTATTTCAACACAAGAATTTAAAAAAATAGCTGATTGCCTTTGTATCCTATCAATTTTTATTGATATATATTGTTTGGCATTTTGATTCCTAGCTAACCCTTGATGATGAATATAAACATGGCCAGAGATCTATAGCCTAATATAGATTCACTTATCATATGGCAAAGTAACTAAAATGTATTTTGTGTGTTTTGATTTCCCCACATGAGTCGTATTATTCTAATCTTATTTAGGTTATTTTTAAAATCTTAAAACATATGATATTACCTGTGTAGCAGCAGATACTAATTTTTACTTGCATGTCATTCAGATAAAATTTAATGTCTTCTGGAACTAACAATGACATTGCAGCTTTGACTCAGGCCATGAAACTTAAGATGAAGCTGCTGTCTTGAGTTTCTTCCAGCACTTTTAATAATTAACTTTTTAGGTGAGGTTCAGGATAAACCTACCTTATACTCTATTTCACAAGAAAGGGAGCTTTATTGAAGTAACACCGTAGAGAATTTTAAGCTATAATAATAGTTTTCAAAGATGAGGCCATATTTTTAAAGTCTATGGGCAGTCTTAATGCAGAATATATCAACTATCCCATGAACCAGCTTGGGTTTAGAAGTGAGACAGGTGCAAGTTGGCACTGACCCTCAATGAAGACCACAGAATACTGGAAATAAAAATAAAGTCCACAGTACTTAGACAATATGGGGCAGCACTGGGAAAATGAATGTGTATACAGTGCTAATGGAAGGAAAAAGGACAGGAAGGTGTATTCCAAAAAGCAGAACTAAATTAGCAATTTTAAGAAGACAAGGATGAAGTAAATTATGCAACAAAAATTCCAATTAAATATAATTTATAGGGAAATTAAAATAGCTCCCCATTTAGCAAAGATCAGCTGTAAAAAATATCTCATGAAGCCAAGGTAGGCTGATGCTGTGGGATACATTCTAATTGTCTTCTGAATCCTTCTTTGGGTGCTTTAATTAACCTTTGTAACCCGATCCTTAGCCTAATCCTGAACCATAGCTGATCTGCTACAGAATTATGATCCTCTTTAGCAGCGGGTCACTGAATTGAATGATGCAAGTTTGCTAATTCCTGGCCTTTTCTCCTTTCTGGGAGTGCGGAGCACAGTGAACCATGAAGGAATTTGGTGATCCTGGAGTGCCACACACTTTAGTTTTTACTTCTCTCCCTGAATAATTTCCTTTCCCCAGGTAAAATAATGCACATCCTTTGTGAATATCTATCAGAAAAACTCAGTCTGTGTAAACTTATCATTATTTTGACGAAAACTTTTTAGAAAGGATTACATGGAATATTTGCGAGGCATTTTAAGATCATGTCAACTGATGCTGTGTGAAAGCTCCATGCTATTGTTGGAACCAGTTAAGCCTTCTTAGCCTCGCTCCGGCTTCACAGATTATATAGTGCTTGAGGAAGCACTAATCAGAGAGAGCGGTTCATCTCTGAGTGACAGGGGCATTTGGGGGAGCCCAATGGGCAGACATTTGGAATCACACTTTAGATTACTTTCAGAGAATAAAATTATACATATTATAAAATCAGGTAAGATAAATCGCAAGTTTACAAATTTCCATTTTATTTTCCCTTCTGCACGTACCTTTGACTATTAGATAGGAATGTAAGTATGGCTGATGGGTGGCTTCATGATAGTAATATGGGAAACCTGGTGGCTATATAGTTTCTATCTTGTTGCTAAGTAACAGGATTGCTGTCTGTGTCTGGTTATGGCTGTTACATGGCCAGAGTGCATTTCCCAGCTTCCCGTCCATGTGACTGGACTGTGAGCAGAAACGTGTTCCACTGCAAGGCCTGGTCCTCCATGTTCTTTCCCTTTTAGTTTGATGTTGACATCAGTTGAAGATACAGAGTCAGGTACAGATTTCTGTCATCAGGGAGTTCCACAATAAATGAGTAGAGCAAATCTCTACTGCCTGGAACTACTCTGGAATATGGATGTGAGTTAGGAATACGTTCTTGTGTATCAAGCTACCGAAACGTGGGGGTTTATTTATTTTAGCAGCTAGCATTACCTTAACTACTATAGAAGTGGTAATTAATATCACAAAGAAGTACAGCTGAATTTAAAAGTGAACAGGGGAAGAATGTAAGAGTATGGTAAAAAAAATAATGAAAATATTAATAAATAAATATACAAGGCAAGTAATGATGTTAAATAAGAAGTTGCACAATGTGGGCCGGCCGAGTGGCACGTTGGTTAAGAGCTGGCTTGGGACACCAGAGGGCCCT
>NW_017732356.1:410028-442845 GCF_001890085.2 Hipposideros armiger | reverse complement strand
GAGTCCCAAGCCCGTTCTTAACCATCACGCCACTCGGCCGGCCCTCATTGTAGAGGTCTTCAACATTTTTCTGCTTTATTGTCGCAGGGCATGGGGGGAATAGTAATTCTCAGGAAACCGGCTCTCAGCTGCCTGTCAAAATGGAGGGTTCTTTCAAGCAGCAATTTCACAGTGAAACCTTTTTGGTCTATAAGGATCAGAGTACTCTTACAGGAAGTGGAATGGAGAGTACTCTTCAAAGCACCTTCTAGTCTTTCTTATTCCTCCTTAGCTTTTGAAGAATGTTAAGGACACTGCTGCTTCTTTGAATTTTCCCCAGGGGCATTTCTGACCCTGAGACTTGGGTCTCACCTGGGTTTGATCACCCAGATGGTAAAGAAGTTGGTCAGAGAGAGAAAACTAATATTCCAGACCCCCCTCTGACTCTAATTTATTTGTACTAGGACACTTCCTGATGTCCCAGCCTGCTACTCAGCAGTCTTAGGCATGAGCTGAAGAAATAGATAAAATCGGATAGCTACAGATTTAAGTGAAACAGATTTTGGGTTGTAAATAATGCCAGAAAGGGTTAGAAATAGAATTAGCATAAGATAGAAAATGCTGGAAGACGGATGGCCAAGTATGATAATTCAAGTCCCCATGTTTGCTCTGCTAATGTGAGGGTTGCATAAAAATGTCAAGAAGTTTTGACACGTGGTTTCCTGTCATGATGCCAAATTTATATATGTGCTTAAGTATTACTTGCTAGTAATACTATGTTCTACTTGAATCATAACATGAGTATGTATAGTTTCCTAGGTTAAAAACTCTGGCATTTTTTTTTTTATGGAAAATTTTCAGTATTGATTAATTTCTATCCTGACCTATATTCCATTGGCTAACAGAAACTTCATCCTATTCAGTTCCATGTAACATACTCAATTAGGGTTTTCTAAATTAATTCCAGATTTCCTAGGCCAATTCTCTCATCCCCCTCTGTAACAGGCAGAATTCTAAGACCCACACTTCCTGCCCTCAAGGCTTCACATGCTTTCTCTGTTATTCAATAAAGCACTAATCTAGGTGCTATTGTAGATGAATTTGGAAGGTATAATTAAGGTCCCAAAGGAGTTGACTGTAAGAAAGGGAAATTATCTGGGTCAGTCTGACCTAATTGCATGAGCACTTTTCATCTGGGTCTAGAGGTCAGAGACAGAGAAGTCAGAGAGCTTTGGAGATTGAGAAGGCTTTGATGTGAGGATCCATGGATCACATTGAAGGCAGAAGGAGGCACATGGCAAGAAATACAACCATCTCTAAGAGCTGAGAGGGGCCTGTTTGGCCCTAGGGAGCCAACAGCAGTGCCTGGCTGACAGCTAGCCAGGAATCAGGCCCTCAGTCCTCTAGGTACAAGGAACTGAAGTCCTCCAACAGCTTCAAAGAACTTGGAAGCAGATTTCCCTGAGCCTCCAGATGAGGATTCAGCCTGGCAGATGCCTTCATTTCAGCCTTGCAATAACCGAGCAGAGAACTCAGTGTGGTGCTCCAGAATTTAGCCCACAGAATTGCGAACTAATAGGTGCTCAGTCTCCTAAATTTAGGTACTGTGCTACACCGCAATAGTTAATACATCCTCTTTTCTTTGAGGTTGCATGTAAGTTCTAATAGGCCAACATAGCGTCAAGGCCTTGGTCCAGAGAAAGTTTGGGAAATAACACCAGGTACTCAGCTGCAATCAGCCCCAGTTAGAAACCCACTGTTGCATGGTTATTTACTCCCTGCTCCTTTGTCCAGGCAGCAGGCCTCCATACCAGCCTCGGCTGTCCACCCTCAGTCCTGCCTGTTCTCCAGTAATCAGCCCGGGCTGGGATTCCCCTCTGTTCTCTTCCCTGTCCTCTCTGGGCTGAGCCTGCAGGATCTCTGTGAGGCTGCCCCCAGGATGGGATTCCTGGAGTCCTGCAGGCATTTCCAGTCCATTGTTCCTCACCTTCTCATGTGGGATTTCTCTACAAAGCAGGAATTATTCCTGGGGTTTAGTGGGGACAAAATTGTTTTCTGTGCTTTCAAAACTTCAGATTTATCTGAGATTGTCATCCTCAGCTCTCCGTTTCCCTAATCCCCACACCAGATGTTGGACTCAGGAGAGGGTCAAGGTATCAGTTCCCTTCTTTAGAGATCAGCACTAATATCTAACTCTATGGCTTTCATCCTCAACACTTTCCAGGAAAATTCTATAGCCCTTTGTTTGAAAAAAAAAAGAAACCAACCTATACAGCTATAATTCTTCCAGTTTTGCTTGTGTCCATACTTGGGTTTTAGTATACTAATTTGAAAGCTAATAATTTGACTCACTAACTCTTGTTTTTTTTTGTGACAACTCCATCTTAATACAATGAGTGCTGCATATGGGTGATGGGACATAAAAGGACTATGGGGAAGAAACAAATGAATTAATGCATTAAATATTTCTTCACCATACACAATTTTTTAAAGTAAATTAAGAAAGAGCTACTTAAAGAGAATGTGAGTATCTAGTTCTCAGTTAAAATTAGTACTCTAGAATAATGACTGAGGAACTAAAATTATTCTCTCTAGGACAGGGTATTTAAAACAAAGTTGTTTTAGAAAGATAAATAATTAGTTTAATTAGCATCTTATTACATAATATTTTTAAAATGTTAAGATAAATATTTTATTAAGATTATTCAAATCTTAATCCCACATTCAGTTTTTGAACGGATAATTATAAAGATGAAGCTGTGGAAAGTTCTTCTGGGGAAATTGGCCTGAATTTTCAGATTTTTGACATGTTACTCTTAACACATCAGATTCTATATTTTTTCTCACCTGAAAGACCATTTTTCTTAAATAGTAAATATAGTTTAACAAAATAATTCAAGGATTTGTAGAACAATAAAATACTAGAACTATAAGGGGACTTAGTGATAGTTTTAAATTTCAACCATTAATGACACACTGTGTATATCTAACTTATGTTTATAAAGGGCATTTATTAAATTCCAGCTTGCAGTGTAAGTCAGCAGGGCTTTAAACCATATTTAGGTCAAAGATTTAAAAGTGACCTATCACCCAGGTAGTAAGGAAGTTGGTTGGGGAGAAAATGTTTTAGATTTTGGCTTTTAAAAATTTGTCTTTAAGAAATCAAACTAGTTTAATGAAGAATTTTAGATTTTATAATTTTACCTTGTCTCCATGATTATTTTGATTTTACATAAAGAAAAACTGAAATTCATAATGCTCTGATTTGTCTGTGTTATATCTATGATTAGGGTTTTCAGTTCAATGCCTTTTTCATACAAAGTGCCTTGCTTTTGTGCTAATCAATTAATGGGATGATTTCAGTGTCTTGGGGTCATTATCTCCACAGGAAAAGACATTACAAGCTGAGGGTGATCAGGGTAGCTGTGCTTCTCATAAGGCTGCCATTGCATCAGACTTATTTACTTATTTTTACTATGTGGACTATGATAAATTAAGTGGAATGAACAAATGAGCCAAGTGTATATTAACAATGCTGTTAAATTATTTTTGGCTCATTTTGCCTGGGATTTAATTCTGTTTTCACATTAAACCATTATTCATTTGAAAACGCCCCCCAGTACTTATGGTGATGCCTCATTCATTACAATAATTTCTTTGAGTTTATCACATAGAAATTGTACTTACATTATTATGGCTTTTCTTGAGATGGTTATTAACCTTCTGGACTAATGCTGAAAATGCCTTGCCACTTTAAATAGATTAGACAATGTTTTTATACGTTTAATAAGTTGTCCTACGGGATCGTAAAATAGTATGGAAGTAAAACCCTATATGCTTTAAAAACTTATAATCACAACAAAAATCTATTGTATTTTTATCTATTTTTCATGATATAAGGTATAGATTCTACTGGTATTTTTATTTTAAATAGAAGTTTAGCTACCTTTAGATAACCAAAGTAATTAAACTTCCCTTTCTTGATCCTTTTTCCTTGACTCTCATTAGATACAGAAGCTCTTGGGTGACAATACTGGTATTACAAGTGTATTGCAAGTTATGCTGGGTAAACACATTCAGAGTTTAAATGTTATGTTTGGCATGTGGAATGGTTCAATCATATTCATCTTAAAATAAAGCATGCTCATATATATATATATATATATATATATATATATGGTGTGATCAAAAGATAGGTGAATATTTAAATGAAAGAATTTTATTACAGTAAAAGACACATTGCCAGTAATCCTGCTCAAAATACTCCCCCTCACTTTGAGCACATTTAACCCATTATTTTTGCTACTTTCTGAAGCAGTTCTGGAAGTCCTCTTTCATGAGTGTCTTTACTTCATCCTCCATCAGGACAATGCTCTGTGTCACATATCGCTTCTGGTATACAGCAATTTCTGTCAAATAAAAACATTATGGTGTGTCCTCGTCCACCAGATCTGGAACCGTGCGACTTCTGGCTCTTCCCTAAAGTCAAAATGACCATGAAAGGTAAACATTTTAAATCGATTCAGGACGTGGAAGCTGTTATAACAGCTCAACTAAAGACAAGAAAGAGGACTTCCAGAACTGCTTCAGAAAGTGGCAAGAATGATGGGATAAGTGTGTTTGAAACAAAGGGGAGTATTTTGAGGGAGATTAATGACAATGTGTCTTTTACTATAATAATTTTTTTTATTTAAACATTCATCATATTTTTTTTTATCAGACCTTGTATAGTCTTTCAATAATTCTTTCTATCTATGGATACATGAAGCCAATTCCCATCTGGCTTGAAAACCAATGTCCTTGCATAATTTGTTGTTTGGTTTTATTAGATTTATGAGTATATCCATGATTTACATACAATTACGTTTGATGTGTAATTCCCTGGTGCCCAGTGGACACACTACTATTTCTCATGGTTGGCTCAAGGAGAGTTTTCAGTGCACAATTATGCTGTTTCCACTTTGCTGGTACAGGAGTTCAGATAAAGTGATGGATTAGAAGTATACAGTTTGTATTTGATAATGTACAATGTCCTTGCTGACACAAGGGAAACTGACACATTTAATAATAAAATGTTTTGTTAATTCCCCAAATAGTCGGAAAAACTAATCTTTAAAATGTAGTATTGATAAGAGAAGGGCTGAATATGTGGAAATGATTTCTGCTTAAGGGCATGGTGGGTAAAGCTGAGAGGAGAAAATGGGTTAAGGAAAACTGTCCTGGAATGTGGTTAAAAACTGGGCCTGATTATTGTACTTTCCTAGGTTAATGCTCTTTTGAGGATAAGTGCTCCTCAGAAGAGACTCATGAAAAGGCAACACACATTTTCATTCCTGTTTGCAAAAGTTCCTGGGTCTCCAGATGCCTGGCTGAAACCTGCTTAGAATGAATTTTGTAAGCTGCTTTCCATTTTATTCTGGGAAATAATGGGAACAGTCCATATAAGAAAAGCAGTTTACCTAATGAAGTAGAAATATTTCAGTAAAGGTTTAAAACAGCTTTATTGAGGTATAACTGACACACAATAGAGTGTGCATGTTTAAAGGGTACAATTTTGAGCCGTTATACATCTAGAAATAATTCATTTATCAGATGTACGATTTGCAAATGTTTTCTCACATTTGTGCCTGTCTTCTCACTTTTTTAACAGTATCTTTCAGAGAGCACACATTTAATTTTTATGAAGTCCAATTTATCCATTTTTCTTTTATGGATTGTGCTTTTGGTGCTTCGTCTAGAAAACTTTGCCCGTCCCAAGGTCATAAAGATGTTTCTCCTATATTTTTTTTCTAAGCTTTTTATAGTTGTAGACTTTACATTTTTGTTCATGACCCATTTTGAGTTAATTTTTGTGTAAGATGCGAGGTATAAAGTTTTTTTTATATATATATATATAGACAACTAATTTTTCCATCACTGATTGTTGAAAAGGCTGTCTTTTCTTTACTGAATTGTCTTTGTAACTGTTGAAAATCAGTTGTCCCTATCTATGTGTGGGTATATTTTTAAATTCTCCATTCTGTTCCACTGAGTTACTTTTCTCTCATTACAATAATACCACACTGTCTTGATTACTCTACCTTTATAAGAAGCCTTGAAATGAGGTCAAGGCTAGTTCTCCAACTTTGTTCTTTTCCAAATTGTTTTGACTATTCTAGGTTCTTTGCATTTCCATGAGATTATAGAATCAGTTTCTCAATTTCTACCAAAAGCCCACTGTGATTTGGATTGAGATTGTATTAAATCTATAAATTGATTTGATAGAATTGACATTTTTGTTTTAAACTTAAGATAATTGGGGTGACAACTTAGTAAAGTTAGTAAAGTTACATAGGTTTGAGGTGTACAGTTCTGTAATACATCAGCTGTATATCACATTGTGCAGTATTGAGTCATGAACATGATGTATCTCTCCGCTTATTTAGTCTTCAATTTTTCTCAGCACTCTTTTGTAGTGTTTAGACCTTGCAATATTTTGTCAGATATATACCTGAGGATGTTATATATTTGTGATTATTGTAAATGGTATTATCTTATAAAGGTTTAATTTCCAACTGCTTGTTGTTACTATATGGAAATGAAATTGAGTTTTGCATGTAGATTTGGATCCTGTAACCTTGCTATCAATTTTTTTTGATAGATTACATTGAGTTTTCTATATATTTAAATAATTTTATACTAATAGTTTCATCTATCACTATGCTTGACATTTAGTGGCCATGAACACTTAGCAGGTGCTTTATCTAAGGTCACCTGTGAAGAATTTAACAAATCTATAACAATTAACATTTAGATGCCTAACAGAAAATGCATGATGTTATAAGAATTATGGCTGGGACCCAAATGTAGTTAACAATCAAATAACCATCTTTTGCCAGAGACCATGACTAACTTGAAATTTTAAACAGCTCCTTATATATTGTTAATGCTCAATAAATATTAAATATTAGTACAGTTAGGTTGGGTGAAACTTTTCTTCCCAGTATTGATTTACCTTCATATAACATTTATCTTCTAAAGAAACAGAATAATGCATGCAGGCAATCACAGTGTCTCTCGTTTAGATCATTGTTTCCTGTTCTTTGTCCCGTGAAACATTATAAAGAGTTTTAATTAGGATTAGCAACAGTATTCTGCCTTTATCAAAATGCATTTAGGGAAGGTATTTGGGTGATTTTCTCCTGAATAATTTTAAGTATTAAAACTTGGTTCTTTTAGGATGTTTACAGAGAACTAATCACAGCCAATAAATCACTTTTAGAAGAAATCTGATTAAAGACACATTTATATTGAAAGCATTCATTCTCTGCCTATTTGAAGATGTGAAAATGCAAAATAACTAATTCTAACGTGCATAGAACCTTTCAGGTAAATAGTTTCTTTTCATCTCTTTTAGGGAGCCAGCTTTGTAATAGAAAAAAATTATTTTAATTATTAGGCAGTTAGATAAGGATTTCTTTGCAAAAACATTCTTATCTCCTAAATCTGGATTAGAGAGCAGTCCTGGTGCTGTCACAGCTCTGTTTTTCTCTTTTTATGGCCTTGTTCATTCCGTGTTGGGATTGCTTGTTTACTTGTTAGTAATCTCTCTGGACTGTCAGCTCTGTGTGGTCAAAGATCTCATCTCTTCTTCCTGCTTCTGAGCGCAGCATAGAAGAAGGAAGGCATTCAAAAAATGCTATTACTGAATGAATTAATTGCATTAAAACATCCTGGTTTTTTTTTTTTTTAAATCTAGTTTTAAGTAACTAGATTCTGTGGTGTCAAATCAGTAAGTCATTTAGAATTGTAGTGACCTAACCTTTATACATTTAAACATTATATAAGTATTCTAGATTTAGTGGATAAACCAAGTAGAATCTTTTTTTTAATTAAGTTTTTTTATGGCCAGGAAATTAAATATTTTCAACATCATGTGATGCTAATACTCAAAATAGAATATTAAGAACACTTTGCAAAAAAAAAAAGGAATGCTTTGCTCTCCTAAACCACTATCAATAGTTAGCATATTGCAAAATCGTTATTGTAGCATTTTTCTATTATGCTTTTTATAAAGTATGCAAATATCAATAATAAATGCATTTTCAAAGGAAAGGAAAGTACAGTTGACCCTTGAACAAAATGAGGATTGGGGCACTGCCCCATGCACAGTCCAAAATCTGGGTATAACTTTTAAGCCTCCCAAAACTTAACTACTAATATATTGCCTACTGTTGACCGGAATCCTTACCGATAACATAATCAGTCGATTAACACCTATTTTGTATATGTGTTATATACTATATTTTTATAATAAAGTAAGCTAGAGTAAAGAAAATGTTATTCAGAAAACCACAATAAAGAGAAAATACATTTACAATATTTATTGAAAAGAATTCACATATAAGCAGACTCCTATAGTTCAAACACCTGTTATTTAAGGGTCAACTGTGTAGATAAATTTGCAGCTCGCTATACTTGTTTGTTTATAATTCTAGTTAAAATTAAATAGAAATGAAGTTTGATACTAATTATTAAAATGTGGTTTATCCCTATTTGTATTTGTTGCTACTCACACAACCCTTCTTTCTGATTATAGAGTTCAAGGTAATGAGAAACAAAGGGTAAATACCCTTTTCCTTCGATTATTTAATATGTAGACCATCCAGTTCTTCTGCTTCAATTACAAAAGGTTTCTAAACTTTCCAGACATGGAACATTTTTGCCTGTTCTAATTTATAAATTATGAAGCTATGCTTTAGTATCAAGCACAGAATTATAAATTTCAAAGATAATTTAGTGTTAACTCCAACCCCTTTAATTTGAAGAAGGAAACTTTGAGCCAGAATAACATATTATGTTTGGAAGTTCTATAATAATAGATAAAAATAATTTCTTATCTGTAGGGATTTACAATTTACTTAAATCTGCTCAGCAAAATCCTCTTACATGAATGAAAGCAATAAAAAATAAATAAATAAAAGGAGAAAATCCCGTTTGCGTGAGGCAAGCTCATATGAGATATAACTAAATCTCAATTGGATGCATATTTATTTGAATATTTGAATTTATTTTATCCTGAGATGCCAAAGAAACAATGAATACTTTACTCTAAATCATAACAACATGGGACAGAAATAGGCTGCCAGAAAGTTTGGGGCTATTACTTGGGTTAGGTTTCATATGACAGAGAAATGGGGAGAAAGGGCTTAAAGAGAGATTGCATGTGTTAGTTTGGGCTTCTTCGGAGCAGAGCCTGAGACAAGGATTTTGGTGCTGAGATTATTTAGACAGTGATTCCAGAAGCAGTATTTAGGGATCAGGGAGGGAGAGAAACGATGGAGGGAAAACCAATGTACAGGTGTGTTATCAAAGTTGCTGTGGTGAGTAATGAACGTTAGATTCCCATGGGACCTCTGAAGCGTGTATGCCTCTCAGAATTTTCCACTTGAAAAACAGGAGGCTGAACATTCATCTACAGGGCTCTATATCTTACTGGTTTAAGTTGCCTCAGGGGTCTTAACTTCCTCATCCTTCCAAGCAGCACTTGTGAAGATTAGCAGGCTCCTAAAGCACCTTGGAAGGAGTTGAGACTGAAAGCAGAAAGATATACAGTTCTCACTTGAGACTGAATGCTGATGGCATGAGGGGAGACTGAGCCCACACAGAAGTGCCCACCAGAGTGACAGCTGAAGTCAGAAGTGGATGGGTGTGAGGCACCAGCAGCATCTGGTCTAAAATGAGATTATTACTTTATGTAGCCTAGAGTTCTGATACAAAAAGTTCAGTGTAGAGAGAGGTAGGGAAGAGCCAAGATGGGAAGCAGAAACTGGATTTGTAGTTTCTGAGCAATATTTTCGAAATCACTTGGTGGCTGTCTCACCTTGTGTTTTGGAATTTCTCTTTTCAGAGTGAGCAGATCGCCAAAGTGGAGGTTGGAATGGTTTACAGTGATGCCCATGGGACAGTTTAGTTTACGTAAGAAAAGTAGAATTTGAGTCTAAAAAGTATGTGGAAATAATGTAGAACATGGACTCTAGGGAAAACAAAAACAACAACAAAAAAAGAAAATACCAGAGATGTTATAAAAGAATTCAAAGACAACAGAAAAATAAAAGAAATTAAAAATGAGATGGGTGAGCTAAGAAAAAAAAATGAAGATAAAAATAAAGCCATTCCTAAAATTAAAACCATATTGAAAGCAATAAAAAATAGAATACATGATGAAAAAGGAGCCATTGATAATTTATAATGCTAATAAAAGCTAATATTTACTTACTATATACCAGAAACTCTTCTAAGGGTCTTATTCTGTAGGTTCATCCAATACTTAGAAGACTTCTGTTAGTTAGTATTACCATTATCTATATTCTATAGATGGAGAGACTGATGCATCTCTTTATTAGGAGCCAAGAATATACAAAATTACATATGTGTAAAATCTTTTCAGCTTTGTACCCTCACTGCTAGACAATGTGGATGCAAGAACATGTTTGAGGAAATTATACGACAAAACCATGAAACAATTAGCCATTAAGATTAGAGAGTGGAGATACGTTTGCATAATTGTTGTCTCTGAATAGGAGAGTGAAATAAATAAAAAAGCAATAAAACTCTCCATATATGAAAGAACTGAATTTAAAAATTGTAAGCTGAACATGATGACCATGTTCTAAGAAAAAGTAAAATTACCAACCCTGAGGGATAGCATAGTATAAATATTAATATTCACGATTAAATAAAGAGTACTATATCATCTATCATAGAAAGTAGTTACCTTCAAGAGGAAAAAAATCAGGCCAAATTCAGATTCTCTGTAGCAGCATGCAATGTCAGGAGACAGTGGAGTATGTTGGCAGAATTCTGAGTTTAAAACAATGTGACCCAAAAATGTAATAACTAGCTAACTTTTTTTTTTTTTAAGATTTTTTTGGGGAATTGAGGGAGGGGAACAGTATTGGGGAATCGGGGAGAGGGGACAGACAAGTTGCTGTCCTTTTGTTCTTCAGTCTAGTTTTGGAGGAGGTCACTTCACTGGCCCATGTTGGTATTATCATTGCACTCTTCCCGGGTAAGGCAGTCAGTCGCTCGCCAGCCATTGGATGGCCGCTCATGGCAGCTCACGCCAGCTCATGAAAGCTCATGCCGGCTGCCGGCCAGCCCCACTGCAACCTACGTCGCCTGCGACTCACAGCAGCCCAGCTCCAAGTTGAGTTGTTTTTCACCATCTTAGCTGTAGAGGGCACAGCGTCACTGGCCCTAATGTGGGATCCAAACCGGGGCCCTGCTGCTCAGAGCTGGCGTCTCAAGCCCGTTCTTAACCAACGCGCCACTCGGTCAGCCCACTAGCTAACTTTTTATCCATGAATGAAGGCAACAAAGAAACAATTCTTAAACAAATAAGGACTTTGTGACTATAGTACTCATGAGAGACCATAGAAGGAGAACATCTTAGTTATGAATTCTGTGAACCAACTTGTTATCAGTTAGCGTTTGCTACGAAGCAAATCACTTCCAAACTTAGTGACTTAAAACCATATTCCTTTATATAGCTCATAATTCTGTATGTAGGTTGAGCAGCTTTTCTAGTTTGGGCAACTTGATCAATCTCTCTGGGCTCTCATGCATTTGCTTTAGCTGCATGTGCCCTGGCAGCTGGATGATAATAGGATGGCCTCACTGAAATATCTGATGGTTGGTAGGTTTTTTGCCAGGGTCAAAAGGGTGACTGGGTCACATGGCTCTCATCATCCACAAGACTACCCCACATTTTCTTTTTTGCAGGTGTGACTATCAGGGGTCCCAAAGCAAAAGTACCCCCCCACACATATCCTGCCTGCCTTTGGCAACCACCAATCTGTGCTCTGTAAGTTCCATGTTTTGTTTTGCATTTCACATATAAGTAAGATGATACAATATTTGTCTTTGTCTGATGTATTTCACCTAGCATGCTTTCAAGCTCTATCCATGTTGTTGCAAATGGTAATATTGCCTTATAATTTATGGCTGAATAATACATATGTATATCACAGTTTCTTTATCCATTCATCAGTGGACACTTTGGTTGCTTCCATGTCTTGACTAATGAACATATAGGCTTGCATATATTTTTTTGGGTTGGGGTTTTCTGCATTTTTGATAAATACACAGAAGAAAGATTGATGGATCCTATGGAAGTTCTATTTTAAGTTTTTTGAGACACCTCCACTTTTGCACAGCGGCTGCACCAGTTTACAGCTTCACCAACAGTGCGTATTTCCCTTTTCTCCATATCCTTGCCAACACTTGTTTGTGGATTTATTGATGATAGATGTTTTTACAGATGTGAGGTGATATCTCCGTGTAGTTTTGATTTGTATTATTTTTGATTTGTAATAATTCCCTGGTGATTAGTAATGTTGAGCATCTTTTGTTGTACCTGCTGGTCATTTACACATCTTCTTTGGAAAAATGTCTATTCAGATCCTCTGCCCATTTTTAAATCAGGTTTGTTTGTTTATTTTTTTTTCTATTTAGTTGAATTCTTTATATATTTTGGATATTAAGTTCTTATCAGATAAATAATTCAAATATATTTTCTCCTATTTGGTAAGTTTACTTTTCATTTGTTGATTTTTTGTGTGTGTGTTACAGAAGCTTTTAAGTTTGATATAGCTCTACTTGTTTATTTTTGCTTTTGTTGCCTTTGTTTTTAGTGTCAAAATCAAAATATCATCACCAACTGAAGTCAAGCAAATTACTGCATAGGAATTTTATGGTGCCAGGTCTTACATTCAAGTCTGTAATCTATTTTGAGTTAATTTTTGTGTATGGTATAAGTTAGTGGTCCAGTTTCATTCTTTTGCATGTGGCTGTCAGTTTTCCCAACACCATTTACTGAAGAGACAATCCTTTCCCTATTGTATTCTTGGTTCTTTTGTCATAAATTAATTGACTCTATATACATCGGGTTTTTTTGAAGGTTCCCTATTCTGTTCCATTTATTTACATGTTCATTTTTATACAATACTATACTGTTTAGGTTACTATATCTTTGTAATATAGTTTGAAATCAGGAAGCATGATGCATTCAGTTTGTTCTTTATTTTTAAGATTGCTTGGTCTATCCAGGGTCTTTTGTGTTTCCATACAAATTTTAGAATTGTTTGTTCTATATGTGTGAAAAACGCCATTAGAATTTTGATAGGGATTGCATTGAAAACAGTGACTGGAATTTCAGAACAGAAATTATTTTATCATCAGGATACAGGCATGAAACGTTTAATTCCAGTAATATCACTTACCCCTTCTGACATATCAAGCACAAGAAGTTCTGGTATACACACTTGAAATGGAAGGTTACTAAATTCTGACTAAGGATTTCTTTTGTCCTTTTGCACTTGGATTGTGTGCAAGCGAAACAGTATTTCTAGTCTTATCCTTGAAGGAGAAAAGCCTATAGGAACAGCAATTTATCACCCAAGTGTAGTCTTAATGGTTTTCTCCGGAAGTGGTTTTGTTCTAATCAGCCCTGAAAATTCTGGAAAGAAGTACATTTACTGGTCTCCCGGGATCTGATTTTGTATCCTGCCAACATATTAGTCAATACGTATTAGTCAGGAGCCAGCTTAAACCACTGTGGTTGATAGTATTACTAAGCCCACTTACAGTGAATGAGAATAAAAGATTCATTCTCTTTTATAGTCAGGGTTTTGATAATAAGCATTTAAAGACATTCCTTTAATTACTGAGGTGGCGGATCAAGTCCATTTTACCCCGACCCCTGCGAGCGTAACATCTGTTAAATTTATCACCTCTTCCCCAGTATGACTGTGCAGTGTTGATTAACTAAGCATGTGGCCCTTTCAATTTGGTGACTCAGGAGAGCCCATATATCACTTAGCACATCAGAAAGCATGTTCAATTGCTTTTGCCTTCATTTATTACCCTACAGGACAGAAACGGCTCTTAGCTTTCCAGATTAAAACGCTGTGACTGTGCTTTAAGTTTAATTGTATACATTGCTAGTTAATAGCAAACACTTCCCTTGGGCATAAACTTTTAAATCTCATTTAGATTAGCTTTGTGTTATGATAGAGACTCCAGCTTGGAAGTAAGAGCGGTCACCACATCTTTGGTCTCTAGTCATACTCATATATAATGCATCCCAGAAATTCACAGAAAAAGCAAATTAAAAGTAATTTTTTAGAGCTACAACCCCAAATAAATAATCCTCAGGAAATATCTAATTTGGATTATAAATAATGTAGTTCTGATAACTTGTGCATAAAGAAAACAGGCTTATCTACCTGGAACATTTGGGCAACATGAAACTGGAATAAAGAATTCTGGAAAACATGTGATTAATTGCAAATATGATTTTTTAAATTGGTGACTTTCCCTTAATGAACAGTAAAAAAGAACAGGTAGATATAGGCCTGGAGGGAAAAATATTTGCAGTGTTAAATGAATTTAAGCCATTTTAATTATTTTTTAAATCATCGAGTGTTCTCAAACCTTAACAAAAGTATAATTCAAAGAACATTTTTATTTATTATCAATAGTTGAGAGTTTGAATGAAATTTTGACATTTTTTTTAGACATTTAAAAACATTTATTTATTATTCAGGTAACATTGGTTAATGACATTATATGTTTCATGTGTACATTATAATTCAATATCTATTTACACTATAGTGTGTTTACCACCCAAAGTCTAGCTTCCATTCTGGTACCATATATTTGTCCCCCTTTACCTATTTTGCCCCCAACCCACCACCTTTCTCCTCTGGTAACTACCAATCTGTTGTCTGTAACCATGAGTTTGTTTTTGTTTTGATTTGTTTGTTCATTTGTTGTTTTTTTTTTAAATATTCCTCATGTGAGTGAAAGCACATGTTTTTTGTCCTTTTTTATCTGACTTATTTCACTTAGCATAATACCAACAATCCATGTTGTTGCAAATGGCAATATTTCATCTTTCTTATGGCAGAGTAGTATTTTATTATATACAGAGGGTGCCAACAAAATGTATACACATTTTAAGAAAGGAAAAACTATTAAAATTGTAATACTCAATATATACCAATAACAAAAGATGAATACAAGTCACATTTGACTTCTGCAGTTACAAGAGATGCTCCTAGTGGTTGCCATCAGCGTCCAGGCACTTCTGATTACAGCAAACTACTGTATGAGCGATGTTGACCAAAGTGTCTGTTTGTGTACATTTCTTTGGCACCCCTGATATATGTACCACATCTTTACCCATTAATCTGTCAATGGACACACTTAGGTTGTTTCCATATCTTGGCTATTGTAAATAATATTCCATTGAACATGGGGGTGCATACATATTTTTGGATTTCTTCAGATAAATATGTAGAAGAGAAATTGCTAGATCATATAGCAGTTCTTTTCTTAATTTTTTAAGAAACCTCCATACTGTTTTCCAAAGTGGCTGCACCAATTTACATTCCCACCATCAGGGTATGAGGGTTCACTTTTCTCCACATTCACCAACACTTGTTATTTCTCCTCTATTTGATAATAGCCATTCTAACAGGTGAGGAGCGGT
Organism: Hipposideros armiger; assembly: GCF_001890085.2. NCBI lineage: Eukaryota > Metazoa > Chordata > Mammalia > Chiroptera > Hipposideridae > Hipposideros > Hipposideros armiger. The sequence goes on along the minus strand of NW_017732356.1, from coordinate 427,331 downwards.
ATCTCATTTTGGTATTGATTTGAATTTGCCTGATGATTAGTGATGTTGAACATCTTTTCATGTGTCTATTGGCCATCTATATGGGTTCCTTGGAAAAATGTCTATTCAGATTTTCTGCCCTGTTTTTCTGTTGTTGTTGAGTTGTATGAATTTTTATATATTTTGGATATTAACCACTTATCGGAAATATCATTTACAAATATCTTCTCCCATTCAGCTATTTTCCTTTTTGTTTTATTGATGATTTCCTTTGCTGTGCAGAAGGTTTTAATTTGATGTAGTCCCATTTTTTCATTTTTGGTTTTGTTTCCCTTGTCTTTGGAGTCAAATTCACAAAAAAACATCACTAAGACCAATGCCCAGAAGTTTAGTACCTAGGTTTTCTTCTATGTATTTTATTGTTTCAGGTCTTACATTCAAGTCTTTAATCTGATTTGTGTTAATTTTTGTATATGGTGTAAGATTATGGTATAGTTTCATTTTTTTTTTTTTGCATGTGGCTATCCAGTTGTCCCAACACCATTTACTGAAGAAACTTTCCTTTCAGCATTGTATATTCTTGGTTCCTTTGTCATAAATTAGTTGTCCATATATGTGTGGGTTTATTTCTAGGTTCTCAATTCTGTTCCATTGGTCTGATTGTCTGTTTTTCTGCCAATAGCATACTCTTTTGATTACTATAGCTTTAGAGTATAGTTTGAAACTGGGTAGTGTGATAACTCCAGCTTTATTCTTTTCCCTCAGTATCGCTTTTGCTATCAGTAGTCTTTAGTGTTTCTATATAAATTTTAGGATTTAAAAAATATATTTCTGTGAAAAAATGCCATAGGGAATTTAATAGAAATTGCATTGAATCTGTTTAAATCTGTTTTAAACTGAATCTGTTTTATCTGATTGCTTTAGATAATTTGGAAATTTTAACAATTCTAATTCTTCCAATCAATCCATGAGCACAGAATATCTTTTTATATTTTTGTGCCATCTTCTATTTCTTTCAGTGTCTTTTAGGTTTCAGTGTGCAGGGTTATCATTTCCTTTGTTAAGTCTATTTATATGTATTTTATTCTATTTTTTGTGATTGTAAGTGAGATTGTTTTCTTCATTTCTCTTTGTCATAGTTTATTGTTAGTATATAGAAACACAACAGATTTTTGTACATTGATTTTGTATCTTGCAACTTTACGGTACTTGTTTTATTCTTTCTAACCGTTTGGTGGAGTCTTTAGGGTTTTCTATATATAAAATCATGTCATCTACAAAAAGTGAAAGTTTTACTTCTTCCTTTTCAGTTTGGATCCCTTTTTTGTTCTTTTTTGTGCTAGGACTCCCAGTACAATGTTGAATAAAAGTCATAAAAGTGGCATCTTTGTCTTATCCCTGATCTTAGAGGAAAAACTTTTAGTTTTTCACTATTGAGTCTGATGTTAGCTGTGGGCTTGTCATCTGTGGCCTTTATTATGTTGAGGTACATTTCCTCTATATCTAGATTGTTGAATTTTTAAATTTTTATCATTAAAAAAAGTTGAATTTTGTAAAATGCTTTTTCTGCATCTATTGAAAATGATCATATGATTTTTATCCTTCATTTGTTAATGTGGAGTAGCTCATTGATTAACAGATGTTGAACCACACTTGCATCCCTGGAATAAATTTCACTTGATCATGGTGTATGATCCTTTTAATGTATTCTTGCATTTCATTTTCTAATATTTTCCTGTAGATTTTTGTATCAATGTTCTTTGGAGATACTGGTCTGTAATTTCCTTATTTGTGTGTTGTCCTTGCCTCATTTTGACATCAAGGTAATGTTGGCCTCATAAAATGATTTAGGAAGCATTAACTCCTCTTCAATTTTTGGGAAGAGTTTGAGAAAACCAGATATTCTTTTAATATTTGTGAAAATTAGCCAGTGAAGCCATCTGATTCTGGACTTCTGTGTTCTGGGAGGTGTTTGATTACTATTTAAATTCCTTCCTAATGATTGGCCTGTTCAGACTTTCTCTTTCTTCATGATTCAGTCTAGGACAATTGTATGATTCTAAGAATTTATCTATTTCTTTTAAGGTTTCCAATTTGGTGGCATATAGCCTTTCACTGTGTTCTTTTTTGATACATAGTATTTCTGTGGTATCCATTGTAACTACTCTGCTTTTGTTTCTCATTTTGTTAAGTTTGAGTTACTCTCTTTTCTCCTAAGTGAGTCTGGCTAATGATTTGTCAATTTTATTTATATTTTCAAAGAACCAGCTATTTGTTTCATTGACTTTTCTATTATCTTTTAGTCTCTATTTCATTTATTTCCACTGAATTTTATCATTTTCTTCCTTCTACTGACTTTGGGCTTTGTTCTTCTTTTTCTAGTTCCATAGGTGTAAGTTGAGATTGTTTATTTGAAATTTTTATTGTTTCTTGAGGTAGGTCTGTAAGGCTATGTGGTTGGTTCTCTCTTAGTACTGCTTTTGTTGCATCCAAAGATTATGGGATGTTATATTTTCCTTTTTATTTGACTCTCTGTATTTTTTTATTTCTTCTTCTTTTTTTTTTTTTCATTTACCCAATAGTTGTTTGGAAGCATGTTGTTTAATCTCCCCATATTTGTGAATTTTCTAGCTTTCTTCTTGTGGTTGATTTTTGGTTTCATATTGTTGTAAAAAGATGCTTGATATGAATCCAATCTTCTTAAATTTACTGAGACTTGTTTTGTGTCCCAACATATGGTCTAATCCCTGTAATGTTTCCTGCACATGTGAGAAGAATGTATAGTCTGTTGTTTTGGGATGGAATGTTCCGGATATATCTATTAAGTTCATCTGGTCTAATGTGTCATTTAAGGCTGATGTTTCCTTATAGATATTCTGCCTGGATGATTACCCATTGGTATAAGTGGGTTGTTAAATTCTCCTATTATTGTGTTGCAGTCTATTTCTGCCTTTAGGTCTATTAATAACTGCTTTATATATTTTGGTGCTCCTCAGTTAGGTGCATATATACTAATAAATGCTATGTCTCCTTGATGGATTTCCCCTTTATCATTATATAGTGTCCATCTTTGTCTCTTGTTACCATTTTTGGCTTGAAGTTTATTTTGTCTAAGTATGGCTACACCTGCTTTCTTTTGGATACCATTTATTTGGAGTATCATCTTCCACCACTTCACTTTGAGCTTATGTTTGTCTTTGGAGGTGAGTTGGATCTCCTGAAGACAGCATATAGTTGGGTCTTATTTTTAATCCATTCAGCAACTCTGTGCTTATTGATTGGTGAGTTCAGTACATTTACACTTAGAGTGATTATTGATACATGAGGAGTTAGTACTGCTATTTATTTCTTTTGTTTTCTGATTTTTCTGTATCTTCACTGTTTCTTTTCACTTGTATTTCTGTCTGCTATTTTAGTTTGGTGGTTTTATATACTGTTCTTCTCCATTTCCTCTTTTTTTTTTTTAAGATTTTTATTGGGGAATTGGGGGATGGGAACAGACAAGTTGCTGTCCTTTTGGTCTTCAGTCTAGTTGTGGAGGAAGTTGCTTCACTTGTCCAAGTTGGCATCATCATTGCGTTCTTCCCGGGCGAGGCAGATCAGTCGTCGGCTTCTGGACGGCCACTCACGGCAGCTGCTGGCCACTCATGCTGGCTGCTGGCTACACACGGTAGCCCATGGCAACCCACTTGCAGCAGGGGCTGCAGCCTATGACGTCGCCAGCGACTGACGGCAGCCCAGCTCCAGGTTGAGCTGTTGTTCAGCATCTTAGCTGTAGAGGGCAGTGTCACTGGCCCTCATATGTGGGATCCGAACCGGGGTTCTCTGGCATCCCAAGCCAGTTCTTAACCATCGCACCACTCGGCTGGCCCCTCCATTTCCTCTTTTTAATGTTTTGGATCTTAGTTCTGGATTTTTGCTTTGTAGTTACCATTAGGTTTGTATAAAATATCTAAAAGATAAAGTAGTCCTTTTTCTTCTGAAAGCATCTTATCTTCATTTGACTATACAAGTTCTGTCCTTTTACTCTCCCCTTTTTGTTTTTGTTGTCACATTATCTGTTTGTTACCAAATTGAAGTAGCTGGTTATTTTTAATGCCTGCCCCCACTCCCCATTTAACCTTTATCTTATAGTTAAGTGTATAACACTCTATTCTAAAATAGAGTCACAATTTTCTTCTCCTTTCTGTCATCTTATTCAAAGTTTCATATACTTTTGTCTTTGTGTTTCAGGGAGAAGACCTCTTTTCAACATTTCTTGTACTGCAGGTCTTGTGATGGTGAATTCCCTTAGTTTTGTGTGGGAAAGTCTTTATTTCTCCTTCATATTGAAAGGATAACTTTGCAGGATTTAGAGTATTCTTGGCTGGTGGTTTTTATTTTTTTAATATTTTGAATATATCTTTAAACTCTCTCCAGGCCTAGAGGGTTTCTGCTGAGAAATATGATGAAAGCCTAATAGATTTTTCTTTATAGATTACTGTCTTTTTTTCCCCCTGGCTGCATTAAGAATTTTTTCTTTATCATTGAATTTGACAGTTGTAAAATGAATCTTGTAGAAGGTCTTTTTGCTTTGAGATAATTATGTGTTTTGTTAGCTTCTAGTGTTTGTATGTCCAGTTTGTTCCCCAGGTTTGGGAAGTTTTCACATATCATTTCTTGGAATATGTTCTCTATTCCCTTCTTCCTCTCTTCTCCTTCCAGGATTTCACATTATCTTTATTTTGCCCTTTCTAATGGAGTCAGTTCTCATAGAGTTCTTTCATTTTAAAAAATCTAGTTCTCTCTTCTTTTACACCTGAATCATTTCTAGATTTCTATCTTCAAGTTTGCTAAAATCCTTGTCCTTATGGTCTGCTCTATTTCCAAAACTTTTTAATGCATTCTTCATTTCATCTATTGAGTTATTCAGCTCAGGAATTTCTGTTTAGGCTCTTTTCAATCTCTTTGATAAAATGCTCCTGTTCATTAATTTTACTTCTGAGCTTATTGAACTGCCTTTCTGAGTTTTCTTGTATGTTGTTGAGTTTCTCCATGACTGCTATTTTGAATTCTCTATCATTTAGATCACAATCTTCCATGACTTTGAGTTTGGTTTTTGGGGAATTGTTTTCTTTTGTGATACCATGTTACCTTGGTTGTTATTGGTGCTTGACTTTTTGTTCCTCTGCTGGTGTTTTTGAAGTAGTGAACACTTTAGGTATCATTTTGATTTTAACAATTTAGCAGGTTGATAATTAGAGGTCTTTCACTTTTTTTCCAGTAGATGGTGCTATAGCACAAGTTTTTGTTTTCTCTTACCTGTGCTATTTGCACCTCCCAGATTGCTGGTGCCCTGTTGCCATTGAGGTCCTTGTGGTGGGGAAATGCTGCTGTCATTGTGGAAGTTGCTGCCTGGGTGACCAGGAAAATGGATGCCCTGCTGTATCTGGGTCACCTGGGTGTTGAGGCATCAATATTGTGGTGGGAAATGGGGCAGGTATGGGGGGTTTGGGGTGCTGTCTGGTTTCCTATGACTGCTGGCACTGCTGTACGGTGTCCACGAGGCCAGAGATGCATGACTGCTGCTGCTACTAGTCTGTCCCACAACCGAGAGAGGGAGCTGGATTCTTGGGTTCTGATGCTGATGCTGCTTTTCTTAGGCTGTTGTGTGGGGACAGCAACCCAACTCTTTTGTTGTTATCATGTTCGCTGGCTGCTGGCACTGTCCGTATGCTTCCCCCTCCACCCCTCATTCTGTCTCCCCTATGAATTCCAATATACCATCAGATGTACCAGTGTGGTATCTCTCAGGCATTTCAGTGTGCTGAGCAGAGGAATCTCTGTTGGGTTATAAATGTTCAAATAGTTGTAGTACGTGGGGAGAGATTAGGGGGTTATCTCACTCTGTCATGCTGCTGATGTCACTCCAAAACATTATTTTTTTTAATTATCAAGAGTTATTTGTGTTAAGGAGATATATATATATATATATACACACACACACACACACACACACACACACACACACACACACATATATTTTTAAAGATTTTTAATTGAGGAATTGGGGGATGGGAACAGTGCTGGGGAATTCAGGGAAGGGGAACAGACAAGTTGCTGTTGTTTTGTTTTTCAGTCTAGTTGTGGAGGACGTTGCTTCACTGGCCCAAGTTGGGACCATCATTGCGCTCTTCCCAGGTGAGGCAGATCAGTCGCCAGCTTCTGGATGGCCGCTCACTGCGGCAGATGGCCGCTCACGCTGGCTGCTGGCTACACACGGTAGCCCACGGCAACCCACTGCCACAGGGGCTGCAGCCCACACCATAGCCAGTGACTCACGGCAGCCCAGCTCCAGGCTGAGCTGTTGTTCAGCATCTTAGCTGTGGAGGGCAGTGTCACTGGCCCTCATATGTGGTAGCCTAACCGGGGCCCTCTGGTGTCCCAAGCCAGTTCTTAACCATTGCGCCACTTGGCCGGCGCAAGGAAATATTTTTTATTTTACGTATTTTTAAAAATTTCCTCTGTTACAAAGAGAGCTCGTCCAGGGTTTGGGGGGAGACTTCTAACAATCAAATCTGTACCATAAGGTAGTATAGATCTAGAGATTTCCAGGCATATATTTAAGATGTACATGTGCCATTAATTAATACAGTGTACTATACAGTAAAAATAGGGGAGAAAAATAAATACAGAAGAAATAGTACTTAAAATACAAGTTAAGCAATCACATATTGGGAATAAATAGACTGTACTCATATCTGCAGATAAAATGAACATGATAGTGACCTACAAAAGAAATTATTATTATTTTTTATTGTCAAAAAAATTTTTGGTAGAGTGATGGTATTCGATTAACTAATTGTATTATCTACTTAAATTTTTGATTTAGTGACTCCCTCCCTTTTTTTTTCAGCTCATTTATTTATGTGAAATACGGGTATAAGATGTCTCTTTTTCTATCTAACAATTTCTTTTTAAAGATTCACTTTGATCATTTTTGCACTACTATTGCCATATATTTTAATAGTTCCACATCCATTGTAAAGCAAGGCTATGTTAGATGACAATTTTGAATGCTAGCTAATATAATAATTCATCTAAAATAGTTATAGAACACTTACTATGTGTTGTGTACCATTCCAGACTCTGGGGATATAGTGCAGAACTAAAGCAATAATATCCCTTTCCTCATGGAGTTTGTATTCTAGTGTAGAAGACAGACAATATGAAAATGAACGCATAAATATATAATAGACTAGGAAGCTGAACAGCATAAGAGGATCTGGAAAAATAGGAGATGGTTGTGAAGTACGGTGTGGACGGTGTTGTGAACAGCGAAGACCTCTCGAAGGGTGGTGCTTGAGTAGAGCCTGAATGTACTAAGGCTAGGTCAGGCGAAAGTTGGTGTGTAGGTAGGAAATCGGTGGGAGTTGAGGAAGAGCCTCTGAATCACAGTGACAAAAGGGCAAAAGCTGTGAGTGGAGAGTGTTCCTGGCTTGTTGGAGAAACCACAAAGAAGAAAGTAGGACAAGAGCAGACAGTAAACAGAAGAGCGGTAAGATTAAGATTAGGGATTTGAGCATGGGTCGGGGTTCTGAAGAAAACAGTAAAAACTAATTTTATTCTAAATGCAGTTGGGGTCAGTTTGAGCAGGAGAGTGAAATGATCAGATTTGCATTTTAAACACACGAGTCTAGGTGCAGTGTGAAAAATAGAGTGTAGGTGGAGCAAGGGTGGAAGAGGCAAAATCAGTTGGGAGATTGTTGCAGTAATCCAGGACATAAGAGCTAGTGTTTGGGCCAGAGTGATAGCAGTAGTAAAAAATAATAGGATTCGGACTTATATTTTGATATATTTTGATTGTGGAGTTGATAGAATTTGTTGATAGAGATGGTGGTGGATAAGTAGATGAGGGAAAAACAAGAGCGAAGCATGACTCCACAGTTTTAGAGCAGTACAACAGAGTGGATTTTGCTCCCCAGTTTCTGAAATGGAGACACCTCAGGAACAGAGTATTTATTCAATGGTTCTGATTCAGACTTGTTAAGATTGAGTTGTCCATTTGATAGTCAAACGAGATGTGAACATGGTTGCATTTATAAAATGACCAATTAAGGAACAGACCAATGCCAGATATACATTTTCAGTTCATCAGTGTACAGATATTATCAAAAGCCATAGGGCTGGGTGGTTCAGATATGGTGTAATTTCAGAGGAGAAGAGTAGAGTGTGGTGGACAAAACTACAAAATTGAGAAGAGGAATGGAAACAATCAATGAAATGTAGGACTGGCCAGTGAGATTAAAAAAAAAAAATCAAGTTTAATAGTTATAACCTGAAGTTAAATGATTAATACTAGGTGGATTAATCATCTTTTCCTGGAGTAATCTCTTTCTGAGACACAGGAAAAAAATACTTTGCCCACAGGAGCAGAGGTGTACCTGGACCTTGTGAACTGGGCTCATGGAGAGACATGGAGAGGGATGGTGTTTGTTTCTCCACTTTGCTGTGAAAATAATGAATTCTTTCTCCTGAATGTGCCTGAATCATTCATTAAAAAGGCATGAGTATGAATAGTAGCATCACACTTTTTGATAGAAGGAAGCCCTACTCAAATTTAGGCTGCTGAATAAAGTGTAGACTCAGGGAGGCCCACTAGGAGGCCATTGCCATGTCCCAGGTCAGAGATGATTGTGGCTTGGGCTAGGGCAACAGTGAAATTCTAAAAGAGCTGGAACCCAGCTGTATTAGCCAACTTGGACCAGTGTGATTTATTCTAATGCCAATTGGATTTAGTAGTTTCAGCAGCTAAAGAAGTTCTTTTAACATAGGACTTAATAAAATATTATTTATTGAGAAGAGTTTAGTTATTCTTTGGAGCATATTGCCTTATGCCATAAAAAGTTATTTTAAAAATACTTATCCACAGTGCAGTATAATGGTATATTTTCTATATTATGGGTCCAGTTTGGCTCTATTCCTTTTGTGTAGGAAACTGGAGATACCCTTCTTCAGGACAGGCTCTCGAAACATTATGTCATTGATATGGTCTAGGCATCCTCTTCTCTTGTCATCTGATTCTGTATTTCTCCAGGCTGCTTCAGTGACCCATGACAGTCAGTGTTACATTTATTCATGCCTTGTAGACTTCTTTACATCACTGTGGGTGCAAAGAGTTCTGCATCTTTTAAAATTGTTCAAACTTCAGTCTTCAGACTATTTTAATTGAATTTATAGGCCTAAGTTTTCTTATTTACTATTGGGCACTGGTGAAATGCACTAAAAAAAAGTTTGTGCAATCCTCTTATCAAAATGCCTGCCAGAGGTGGGAAGGGCTCTATAGAAAACCTCCATAAAATTAGATGAGAAAAAGATATTGTGAGTGGCTGGTTAATCTATTATCTATCAATATATTTGTAATTGATATATATATATATAATGTATGTATATATGTAATATATAAATATATGTGTGCATATATGTAATATATGTGGGGTATGTTTAAATATCACTTAATAGTGCCTGGCACAAGTTAACTCTGAGCTCATCCTCTCACTGCAAATAATAATAATAATAATAATAATAATAATAATAATAATAATAATAAATAATAAATAATGCCTTTTCTTTTGTGATTTGGCACAGTTTTACAATAAATTACTCAGTAGCCAGATAGGTAAAGATAAAATGTAAAATCATAAAATGACTCTGGCACTTTTTCTCTTTTACACACATGCCTTTACCTACATTTTTTCTCCCATTGGTAGTCCCAGACAGACAGGAGGCTGAGTTAACAGGTAGAAGAAATGCAAACCAAAATGTTAGCCTCTTTTTATTTGCTTTCTTTTGGCTAATTCTTTACTTTTAGGACAATTAGCAGGTGTGCCCAATGACTGGTTTACTATCAAAGATAAACATTTGTGAAAACACAGTGCTTACAAACCTGGTTTCAGTTCTAGAATAAAAGCATGTGAATAAAACCAAGGATTGGAAGTAGCTTGAGTAGGGTATACGTTAAGGCATATGTTTAATAATATATAAAACTGGTTGGCAACCACAGAATAAAAGATACACATACCTACATATATGATTATATAACTAAGGTTTCTTTTTGGCATAAGACAACGTAAGATAAATTTCAAGGCAATTATAAACTGGAAAAATATTTCAAAATGTATTACTATTACTACATGAGTATTAGAACTCTATAAGACAAAATTAAAAATTTTTACACAGTAAAAAAGGGAAGCCCAAACATGAAGAAATAAACTAAAAAAAAATCAATCCCACTTGAAAGCAATCATTAAATAATAATTAAAATTCAAATAAAAATTTTATCAAAATGATGAATTGAAAATATATACCTAGGTTTGAAAGGATATGAAGAAATGGCTATTAAGTTAATTTTTCTGGAGAACAGCTTGGTAATATCAATTTAAAAAATCACTTGAGCATATGTATCTTTTCATCTGATACTTTGACTTTAAAATAAAATAAGTACTAATTATAACAGTAGTAAAAGAAAAGCATCTGTGAATGCTCATCATATGAGAATGGTTTAAAATACCTGTGGCAAACTCACAGAGTGAAATATGGCACAGGCATAAAATGAGGTTGTCAGAGAGATTTGATTATGTGAAAAGTATACCCAAAACACTGTGTTAGGTATCACTGTTTGCATATTTGTACATGTGAGTATGTATTCGTGAGAGAGAGAAAGGCAAAAGCAAACTCATGACTGAGAGTCTGGCTCTGAGGCCAGATTGCTTTGGCTCATAATCTAGTTCCATAATTTTCTAGCTCTGTCTCAGGCAAGTTATTCAACATCCCTGTGCCTCAATTTCCTCATTCATAAGATGGAAAAAATAATACTTTCCTCATCTGATTGTTGGGGTGATTAAATAAATTTATATGACATCGATATTAACAAATGAATATGCAATATAAAGTTAGGTCGTGATAAGTATTATAGAGGTTAAGAATAGCAGGGTAAAGGAGAGGGGGCATGGGAAGGGTGTTGCTTATTTTTATTTTTATTTTTTAATAATTAAAGAAATTTTTCAATGACAGTTGACATACACTATTTTATTAGTTTCAGGTGTACAACATAGTGATTAGACATTTATATACCTTATATTTCCCTGATAAGTCTAGGACCCACCTGACACCATACATAGTTATTCCAATATTACTGACTATATTCCTTATGCTACACTTTACATCCCCATAACCATTTTGTAACTACCATTTTGTTCTTCTTAATCACTTCCCTTTTTTATCCACTCCTCAAATCTCCTTCCCACCTGGCAACACTCAAAATGTTCTGTATCTGAGTTTGCTTCTGTTTCATTTATTCATTTTGTTCTTTACATTCCATTTATGAGTGAAATCATATGGCATTTGGCTTTCTCTGTCTGACTTACCCCACTCAGCACAATACCCTCTAGGTCCATCCATGCTAGCGCAGATGGCAAGATTTCATTCTTTTTATGGCTGAATAATATTCCACTGTATATATGTACCACCTCTTCTTTATCCATTCATCCGTTGAGGGACACCCAAGCTGCCTCCATATCTTGGCTATTGTCAACAATGCTGCAATGAACATGTGGATGCCCATGTCCCTTCGAAGTAGTGTTTTTGGTTTCTTCAGATAAATACCCAGAAATGGGATTACTGAGTCCTTCCTTGTCTTTTATTATAGCTTTTGTTTTAAAGTCTATTTTGTCTGGTATAAGTATTGCTATTTTAGCCTTTTTGTTGTTATTTCCAGTTTCATGAAATACCTTTTTCTATCCTTTTACTTTCAATCTCAGTGTGTCTTTCTATCTAGTGAGTCTCTTGTGGGCAGCATATGTAAGGGTCTTGTTTTCTCACCCATTGAACCACTCTATCTTTTGATTGGATCCTTTAACCCATTTACATTTAAATTAATTGTTGATCGATAAATAGTTATTGCTATTTTATTATTCATATATATATATTTTTTTTCTTAAAGAAGTCTTTTTAACATTTCTTATAATACTGGTTTGGTGTTGATGAATTCCTTGAGTTTTCTCTTGTCTGGAAAGGTCTTAATCTGTTCTTAAGTGATAGATAGCTTTGCCAGGTAGAATAATCTTGGTTGTAGGTCCTTGCTTTTCATCACTTTGAATATTTTGTACCAATCCCTTCTGGCCTGTAAAGTTTCTGTTGAGAAATCAGCTGACAGTCCTATAGGAGGTCTTTTGTAGGTAACTAACTGCTTTTCTCTTGCTGCGTTTTACATTGTCTCTTTGTCTTTCACCTTTGGCATTTTGATTACAATGTGTCTTGGTGTGGGCCTCTTTTGCTTTATCTTGTTTGGAACTCTCTGTGCTTCCTGGGCTTGAATATCCACTTCCTTTGCCATGTTAGGGAAGTTTTTCATCATTGTTTCTTCAAATAGGTTTTCAAGTCCTTGCTCTCATTCTTCTCCTCCTGATATCCCTATAGCATGAATGTTGGTACCCTTAATTTTGTGCCTGAGGCCCCTTAAACTATCCTTATTTTTTTTTGGATTTTTTTTTCTTTTCTGATTGGTTGTTTTCTGCTAACTTAACTCTGAAATCACTGATTTGATCCTCTGATTTGTCTAATTACTGTTGTTACTATATTCTTCATTTCAGTTATTGTATTCTTCATTTCTGACTTTTTTTTTCTATCTCCATTTTTATGTTTCCTATCTCTTTATTAAAGTTCTCCCTTAGATCACTGAGCATCCTTATAACAAGTGTTTTGAACTCTGTGTCTGGTAGATTGCTTATTTCTATTTTGTTTAGTTCTTTTTCTGTATCTTTGTTCTGTTCTTTCATTTCATATGTTTCTTTCTCCCTCCATTTTGGCTGCCTTCCTATGTTTGTTTTTGTGTATTAGGTAGGGCTGCTGTGTTTCCTGGTCTTAGTAGAGTGGCCTTATGGAGTAGCTGTCATGTGGAGCCCAGTGGCACAGTCTCTCTGGTCACTTGAGCCAGGTTGCTGCAGGTGTGTCCCTTGTGCAGATTGTGTATGCCCCTTTGTTGTAGTTGAGGCCTGGTTGCTGTTTGCATATCAGTGAGAGGGATTGACCTAGCTGCTGATTGGTTGTGAGGATGTGCCGGGACTGCTTGAGGAGGTCTTGTTCAGCGGCTGACCCTACAAAACAGAATTTGGTTTAGCAGGACTTTGGTGCCTGCCCAGTCTGCTCTTTGAGCCTATCATCTGCAGAGGCAGCTGAGTGGTGTTCTGGTTCAGTCTGAAGCTGGCAACTGGATGTGCTGCCTCTGGGACTTCCTGGGAGTGGTCACCTGCAGGCCAAGTTCAGCTGCAGCCTGTACCCTTCTCAAGGCCACCTGACATGAGCCACAAAGCAATCTTCAGATGGCAGCCATCCACACTGGCTTTGAAGATGCCTTAAGAGGCCATTCTGCAAACTGAGGCCAGCTGCCATTAGTGCCAGGCTTGGGGCTGGTTGGCAAGAGTTACGGCATACACTGAGTAACTCAGTATCTGGCAAACTGAGGCCAGATACTGCTTGTTTGGGGTTTTTGAACCTTTGAGAGATTTTAGGAAGGTCTGCAACATTAGCCAAGACAGACCATTTGTATAGAAAAGCCACTAGAAGCAGCTTAGATGGGTCTGCAAGTTGTGTGGGGTGATTTTTCAGGGGATCACTAGGGTAGAGTGAACAAATGATGTTAGCTAGGTTAATGAAGACTCAGATATGTCTGCCACCTGCATCTGCATGCTGAGAGTGGGGTAGCTCAACAAAGAAATGATGGATTCTACCAGCACATGTGTCTGGGAGAAAGCTGCCCCTCCAGTCCTTGCCCTGAAACCAGATAATTATATTTCCCTGGCACTTTTGAGCTTTATGCCTCTGGCACATTTGAGCACTACCCCAGCACTGGAGCTCAGAGTGAGTGAGACTGTTAGTAAGTCTGTGTGTGGACCTTTTAAGAGGAACACCTGGGACTCCAGTCACCCTCTGTCTCACTCAGCTACAATATCCACTGGTTTTCACAGCCAGAAACTGTGGGGACTTCTCTTCCTGGCACTGGAACCCTGGGCTGGGAAACCTGGTGTGAGGCTGGGACCCCTCACTCCACAGCCACGATATTCCTCCTGATATTTAACTGCCACATGTGAGTTTGGAACCAGCCTGTTCCACATCTCTGCCCTTCCTACCAGTCTCTAGGTAGCTTCTTCTATATATCCTTAGTTTTAGGACTTCTGTTCAGCTAGACTTTAGGAGATTCTTAATGATGGTTGTTTTGTAGTTTAGTTGTAGTTTTGATGTGGTTGTGAGAGAAGGCAAACACAGCATTTACCTAGTATGTCATGCTAACTGGAAGATAGGAGGATGTCACTTTAGATGGGATTGTCATGGCAAGCTTCTTTGAGGGTGTGATATTTGAGCAAAGAACTAAAACAAAAGTGCCCAGCAAATGCTGTCAGTATCTGGGCGAAGAACATTTTAATCAAGAACATTTAATCAAGAAATTTTCTTGGTAGGCATGCTGTTGGCAGGTTTGGGAAATCTAACTCAATGATGTGCTGGAACAGAATGAGCTAAGGGGAGAGTGGTGGGAAATTAGGGAGGAAGACAGACTGGGACCCTGTGGTTTTTGTGTGTGTAGGCATAGAAAATAATTTAGACTTTACTTTATGTGTACCAGGGAGTCACAAAACGGTTCTGAGCAGATTAACAAGTTAGAAAGATCACAGTAGTTGTTTTGAATAAAATGGACTGTGCTGGTACAAAAGCAGTTAGTGCAATAATGAATTATTTAAATAATCCCCTTTTTGTCCATCTATATTTTTTAAGTTTCTTACAGTGGAAAGGTATTTATTTATAAAGAAATAAACTTTTCAATTTTTTTTAAAGATGTTTTATTGGGTAATTGGGGGAGGGGAACAGACAAGTTGCTGTCCTTTTGTTCTTCAGTCTAGTTGTGGAGGACGACGCTTCAATGGCCCATGTTGGTATTGTAATCATTATAATCTTCCCAGGTGAGGCAGTCGCTGGCAGGACATTGGATGGACACTCACGGAGGCTCATGGCAACTCACGAAAGCGCCTGCCAGCTGCCGGCCAGCCCCACTGCAGCCTACACCGTCGCCCTTGATTCATGGCAGCCCAGCTCCAGGTCGAGCTGTTGTTCACCATCTTAGCTGTAGAGGGCGCAGCGTCACAGGCCCTCATGTAGAATCAGAACTGGGACCCTGCTGCTCAGAGCTGGCATCCCAAGCCAACTCTTAGCCAACATGCCATTTGGCAGGGCCCAAAACTTTTCAATTCTTTAAATGAACATTTCGGGTAACAATTAGACACATGGGATAATTATTTTTACCATTTTCTCCAATTTTCAAAAGGGTCTGACTTTTGTACAGACATATAAGGTCTCTGTGTTTTCTGTTTTGTTTAGTTTTTCCTAACCAATTCTTAATAGTTATTTCTAGTGATCTATTCTTTGTCAGACCTAGAATGCAGTTCAATTTTTCATTTTCCTTTTCAGAGACATCAGTTTATCATTATACAAAAACACCTTCCCAGCCACTACAGAAAACAGAACACTTTTCATACCCCTCTCCCTTGGTTTTGTTTTTGAGACCCTAATGCAACAAGTGCCATTGTTGTTAATAACATCTTCATTCCATTGTGCAGTTAGTGCTTTAGTCAATGCGAACAAGGCATTGTTGATATTCTGGACCGATAGAAAATATGATAGTTCCTGATGAAAAATAACATTGAGCTACTGTATCATTATCTACTGACTGGCTTTGGCAAACAAAGACAAAACAAAACAGAAACAAACTTTCATGCTGGCAGTGAAACATGGTATGTCACAAAAATGGGAATCTTCTTACTTGATGCCACGTTGCCTGTGAGACAGATAGATGGCTGTGCTTGATCACTACTTGAAACATGTGGTTCATGAAGGATAACATGAATGCTCAGGTGTTTACAATCATGGAGAATGTGCCTTCCTCAGTGTCATTTTTTGAACAGCTTCTTCATATCTAACAGTGATGATCTTAGAATTCTTAGATACACATAAAAATATTCAGTTTAAAAGATCAACTCAAGAATGATTTTCTCCTGTGTAAGTATTAGGTTGTCGGAAAAGTCATGATGCATTTTTGCAATGACAAACATAGAAAAAATATATCATGAGTTTTCCGACAACCCAATATATGTTTAAAAATCAAAAGTGTAAATGAATAAAAAAGAAATTAAATGTTATATCTCAGATATTTTATATAACACACTAACAGCGATTTTAAGTACATATGACTGTGATTTTAAGTGCATATAACAGCATTATGTTGATATATTTAAAAAATAATGACAGGAAGTAGCTAATAGTTTAAATTCAAGAGAACTATACAAGCATATTGGAAAGACCTGTTTAACAAAGTTTATTCATGTAAGATACTACTGTTTTCCCTCAACTATGCCTCAGAAGAGGGGAGAGGAATGGAGCACCAGATGCCTCTTGGTAAACAGGTGCTCTAATTCATCCCATTCTACTCTTCTTTTTAAGAACCAAACAAAGGGCTTAGAAATATGGAACTGTATATTCTAGCATAGAAATTGATAGTGCCTCAGAAACTCTTCAAGTAAGGTAGTAAGTGACATTAAAGCAACAAATAATAATTAAAGCTAGCATTTCCTGAGCTTCTACTACATGTCAGGGAAAGTGCTAAGGGCTTTCTATACCTATTTAATTTCACCTTCATGATAACCTATATAGTAGAGAATATTATCCTTATTATACATATAAAAAATTAAGTCAAATTTTTCAAGATTACACAACTAATAGATGACAGAATTAGAATTGAAACCCAGGTAAATCTTATCAGTGACTCCAAATTCTACATTTTCAATCATTTTGCCATTTTGTCTAGCAATAGCCACACATGGTGTTCTTGAGTGTAGAATATTTGTACTTGCAGAATACATTTGTTCCATCATACACAGTAATTGTTCTACCAAAGTCAATCCCACATGATGACATTATTCATGACTTTTCTAGAACTCATTACACAGTTTATTCATGTTTCAGAAACACAAGATGAGTCAAATAAGCTACATACTTTTTCTTCATCTTCCAACAATATATTCCTAAAGATGCATGCCTTCCCCATTGGTTTCTTTCAAGAAAGATCTATCCTAAATGGTATGCCTGTCTTCAGTCAAATATTTTGCACACTATTTAGACTATATGAGCCACTGTGTGAATGGAGCTGAGGCATTTTTCTTAAAATTTATTTCTGCTTTTTCCCTTTAACAGACTGAGTAAGCCTCTGTTATTTTCTCTGTGGTTTAGGAACCCAGCAAGAT
>NW_017732356.1:402905-408523 GCF_001890085.2 Hipposideros armiger | reverse complement strand
GTTTCATCTTTTTGAGTTGTCTTATATTACTTATTTTATTTGTTTTGTTGGTGGTTGGTTGATATTGATTTGTTTTGTTCCACTCCAAGCTCCTCTGCTAGGACTTAAGTCCAACTAAAAGTTTCTAGACTGGTGTTGTGAGTTCAGTGATGTCATTGATTCCTCCAATGACCACGATTGTAAGCAGTAAAACATCAAATTACAGCAATTGAGTGTGCACAGGTCTTCAAAAGTCAAGGGATAAAAGACAGCACAATAAAAATCATGGGTAAGCCTTAGTGAGGATCCCTTTGCATATCCTATAATATGTTTAACACATTTTATTAAAATATTCCATAATTTAAATGAGAGACATGTGTACAGTCAGATAAGAATTATAGTTTTATTTCTGTTATTTCCTTTGTCAATTTGGGCAAACATAATCCATTTAGGCTTCCTTTCCCTTAACAGTAAAGTGAAATTTTATGTACCTTAGATGTTACCAATGGTAAAATAAAATCACATGTAAAAGCATTTTATAAACAAAATCATTATCTATTTGTGAAGAGGCCCTGTTTTGCCTTTGAAATTATAATGAAATTTTAATGCCAGGCATGCATTAGTTTTAGAATTACACTCAGAGGCTTTTCTGATTTAAAGTTAGTGAACAAAAACCAACCCTTTATTTGTAAATTGGCATATTTATTTTGAATTTTGGGTCAAGGGGTTTTCACATGACTGGGATAAGTTAAGGATAGATAAAACCTGCCACCTAAATTAATAAAGTACATATAGAAAATTTGTGGAGGTAGCATTGTTTAAATACATCCCCAATTTTCTTTTCTCTGCTTAGCCTTAAGTTTTGAATCTACAGAGACTTCCGTATTTAATGTATGCTAATCTAAAAGGAGAAAGATCAGACTGAAGCTGCTGAAGGTTTAATAATTCTTATTGAATCACAATTGCTGGTCTCACTGTATACAGCTTCTTCTAATTTCCCAAGACTGTAGATGGGGCACTGGGAAAGGTTAGAAGATATGATCAAGCCATAGGGTGATGGCTTCCTTTACAAGTTCCTTGAGACAGGATACACTAGGCAGCAACTTGAAAATAAAGAATTGAGCTTTCACACAATTTCAATTCCCATAAGTTAAAGTTCTTACAAATTACATAACATCAAACTTGGGGATATGAGTTTTGGAAAGTACTAAAGATGTGATTAGGTGAAAAGGTGGTGGGGGGGGGAACCTTTTAAAATAGACATATAATTTTAAGTAGTTATAAATTGTTGTTTCTTAAATAATAATGAGACCAAAATTGAATGCTCAAGTTCTTCATCTTAATATGAAATTTCTTTATTCTTATTTTTTCCACGATTTCCTAAAAGGAATTAATAACCTTAAAAGTTATATGCATATGGAGTTGTTGGCTGTTTAAAAGCTTATATATAAAATTAAGATTATATATACTTTTAAAAATTATTGTCCAATTACAGTTGACACAAATATTATATTAGTTTCATGCATATAACATAGTGATTAGATATTTATATAAGTTACAAAATGACCACTCTAATAAGTGTAGTACCCATCTGACACCATACATACTTATTACAATATTATTGACTATACTCCCTATGCTGTACTTTACATCCCCATGGGTACTTTTGTAATTACCAATTTGTGCTTTTTAATCACTTTCTCCTTTTCAACTGTCCCCCTCCCCCACCCTCCTTTGCTTCATTCTGACAACCATCAATTTGTTTTCTGTATCTATGAATTTGTTTCTGTTTTCTTTGTTTATTTTGTTTTTTAGATTCCACACAAAAGTGAAATCATATGGTATTTGTCTTTCTTGATCTAACTAATTTCACTTAGCATGATATACTCTATGTCCATCCATGTTGTTGCAAATGGCAAGATTTCATTCTTTTTTTTGGCTGAGTAATATTCCATTGTATATTGGTGCCACAATTTCTTCATCCATTCTTCTATTGGTGGATGCTGGTTGCTTCTGTGTCTTGGGTATTGTAAATAATACTGCAATGACATAGGGGTGCATATATCTTTTTGAATTAGTTTTGGATTTCTTGGGTAAATACCCAGAAGTGGAATTGCTGAATCATAGGGTAATCCTAAATTTAATTTGTTGAGGAAACTTCATAATATTTTCCATAGAGGCTGTACCAATTTACAATCTCACCAACAGTGCATGAGGGTTCCCTTTTCTCTACATCCTCGCCAACACTTGTTTGTTGACTTATTAATGATAGCCATTCTGACAGGTGTGAGGTGATAGCTCATTGTGGTTTAATTTGCATTTCCTTCATGATTTGTGATCTTGATCATCTTCATAAGTTTCTTGGCCACCTCGATGTTCTCTTGGGAGAAATGTCTATTCAGGTCCTCTGCCCATTTATTAATTGGATTGGGTTTTTTTTTGGGGGGGGTTGCTGTTATTTTGAATAATTTTTTAAAATTTTTTATATCAACCTCTTATTGGATGTATTATTTGGGAATATCTTCTTGTGTTCAGTAGGTTGTCTTTTCATTTTGTTGATGGGTTACTTTGCTGTGAAAAACCTTTTTAGTTTGATGTAGTCCCATTTGTTTATTTTTACTTTTTGTTTCCCTTGCTTGAGGAGGTATATTAAAAAAGATATTAGTAAAAACAATGTCAAAGAGTTTACTGCCTATGTTTTCTTGTCGAAGTTTTATGGTTTCAGGTATAAGATTTAAGTCTTTAATCTATTTTGAGTTCAATTTTGTATGTGCTACTGTAAGAAGAGTGATCCAGTTTCATTCTTTTGTATGTATCTGTCCAGTTTTCTCAACACCATTTATAAATAGACTGTCTTTACCCCATTGTATATTCTTACTTCTTTGTCATAGATCAATTGACCATATAGGTGGGTGTTTATTTCTGGGNCAGCAAGATCTACAATCACATACTCTCTTAGTATACCCTAAATACACCAAGTCCCATTAGAGGCTCTTATATTATGTTCAGATGGATAATTAGAGTAATCAAAATCTACTTTCAGCCTCTGCAGAATCACTTTTGACTGAAGGTACTAGCAAGTGAATGTTTCTCATTAGACCCAGAGAGAACATGAACTTAACACCAGTCGCAGCAATTGCTGCAAAGAAAACGTTTGCTCTTGTGTATACTTATAATTTGTCACACGTCCGGGCAGAACTGCTATATATGCCATGGTAATAACTTTCTGGGAAATTTGGTTATCCATTTGAAGGGAGCAATCCTATCCTTATTAGTTTCTAAATTTATTTTAAGTTCCATTGACACAAATTAAAATGGGAATCTTGCTGTCTATTGATTGTGTCAGTAGTAGATTTTTCTCTCTCTCTAGAATTCATTTTTAAAGACTTTACTTTTATTAAACTAAATACTGCCAGTTAACTAAAGTCTTGGCTTTTATAGACTCAGGAGAGCAGGATCTAACATAAATTAATCATGACTTAATTGACTGAACTAATTCAAGTTCCCTCCAGTCCACTGCACAACAGTATTCTTATCTTCCCAATGAAGGCTAATGGTACATTGCTCCAGGAGTATCAGCTTTTACATCTTTAACATCACATTTTTCTCTGAGAGCTGAAGTTTTAGTATTCTTGGAATTGTCTACAAAAGTCTTCGTAGTTAGGAAGAATAAGTTAATTGACCCTACACATTAGAGCTGACCAATGTCTTTCTATTTATTCCATATATGGACTGATATCTTTATTTGGTAATAACAGTTAAATACACACACTCTCTCTTTCTCTCTCTCTCTCTCTCTCCCTCCCTCCCTCCCTCCCTCCCTTCTTCCAGAGCAACAATTTGTTTGATTGCAATTTACATTTGTTTTCTCCTACCTAAAGAGAATTTAAAAGTGCATTGAATTCCTAATGCTACCACTATATTGCTATATAACAAAACAAAAAGCATTTAGCAAAATTAGTAAAACCATAAATGACAATAGTTTACTCAAAACATGCTTAAGCAGGATAGCAAGTACTGATAAAGCTGGTAAAAAAAATAATCAAAAACTTATGTTTTCAGGACTTAGTTTTTTAAGGATCATATATAAGAATGCAGTGCAATAGAATGTGAAAATACAAAATACCCAAGTTCTTTATACTTTTAACCTTTATACAGTTTTCTTATATGACCACCAAAATTTATAAAAACTTTGAAAGCTAAAGAATTATTTGCTCTTACACTGGTAGGAGAGAACTTGAGTGTTTAATTTTTCCTCCAAATCAGTACTCCACTGATTGGAATAGTATGGGGCACAGAAGACTGAAGAAAAAAATCTCATTATTATTATTATTATCATTTTTTTTCATACTATAGATTAGAATAGCTATTCAGAAACTGGATTTCTTGAGCAGTTTTGTTTCCTTCTGGTTATTTTTGTTGTTTGTTTCATCTTTTTGAGTTGTCTTATTTTACTTATTTTATTTGTTTTGTTGGTGGTTGGTTGATATTGATTTGTTTTGTTCCACTCCAAGCTCCTCTGCTAGGACTTAAGTCCAACTAAAAGTTTCTAGACTGGTGTTGTGAGTTCAGTGATGTCATTGATTCCTCCAATGACCACGATTGTAAGCAGTAAAACATCAAATTACAGCAATTGAGTGTGCACAGGTCTTCAAAAGTCAAGGGATAAAAGACAGCACAATACAAATCATGGGTAAGCCTTAGTGAGGATCCCTTTGCATATCCTATAATATGTTTAACACATTTTATTAAAATATTCCATAATTTAAATGAGAGACATGTGTACAGTCAGATAAGAATTATAGTTTTATTTCTGTTATTTCCTTTGTCAATTTGGGCAAACATAATCCATTTAGGCTTCCTTTCCCTTAACAGTAAAGTGAAATTTTATGTACCTTAGATGTTACCAATGGTAAAATAAAATCACATGTAAAAGCATTTTATAAACAAAATCATTATCTATTTGTGAAGAGGCCCTGTTTTGCCTTTGAAATTATAATGAAATTTTAATGCCAGGCATGCATTAGTTTTAGAATTACACTCAGAGGCTTTTCTGATTTAAAGTTAGTGAACAAAAACCAACCCTTTATTTGTAAATTGGCATATTTATTTTGAATTTTGGGTCAAGGGGTTTTCACATGACTGGGATAAGTTAAGGATAGATAAAACCTGCCACCTAAATTAATAAAGTACATATAGAAAATTTGTGGAGGTAGCATTGTTTAAATACATCCCCAATTTTCTTTTCTCTGCTTAGCCTTAAGTTTTGAATCTACAGAGACTTCCGTATTTAATGTATGCTAATCTAAAAGGAGAAAGATCAGACTGAAGCTGCTGAAGGTTTAATAATTCTTATTGAATCACAATTGCTGGTCTCACTGTATACAGCTTCTTCTAACTTCCCAAGACTGTAGATGGGGCACTGGGAAAGGTTAGAAGATATGATCAAGCCATAGGGTGATAGCTTCCTTTACAAGTTCCTTGAGACAGGATACACTAGGCAGCAACTTGAAAATAAAGAATTGAGCTTTCACACAATTTCAATTCCCATAAGTTAAAGTTCTTACAAATTACATAACATCAAACTTGGGGATATGAGTTTTGGAAAGTACTAAAGATGTGATTAGGTGAAAAGGTGG